>NC_072835.1:7370000-7694500 GCF_027744805.1 Dunckerocampus dactyliophorus
TGGGGTGCAGGTGTGGCGCACGACACACATACAGAGTCCGCAGGTGTGACGTAAGAAAACATTGCCATTTTGCCCAAACCTGACGATGTACAAAGTGAGTAGGTTTGTGCAAACTGAAAAAAAAACATAAAGGTGAGTAGAGTTTGTTTGACATGACAAAGAACCTCTGCGGCCAGTCTATGGCTTGAAAATCAGAACGTCACACTCATTTCCTGTGCATTTGTCGAGTTTTTTGCACGTAGACCGGCCGTAGGAGCCCGTACGACCTGTTGTGACGTAGGCTTTAGACAGTATTGAAGTACAGTATTTCTTATCAATTTTTGTCTTTTTAATGAGAGGTTTCCAGCTCATTTTGCCATCTGTTGTGACTCCTAAGCATTTGTACCCTGTCAATCAGTGGCACGAGGCGCATTTGGTATCTGGGTCTTCAGCACAGACTTAACCGGCCAGAATGTTTTTCGGCAGACACTGTGAGAGCCATTATCATAAAAAAATTATGAAAAACTCTCCATGGCAGGGTGTCGTACCACAGTCGCCCATATTAAGAGCAAGCAGTATAACCACTACACTGAGTTGGGAGAACTGTTACACAATATGTAACTGCTGGGTTGCTGCGATACAAATACAGTATCAATAAAAACGTAAATCCTCATATCTTCGAATACATTGTCACCGATATGCCTGACTTATGTGCCTGCTAATTTTCACCAATGCTAAAGCTGGCACACAGCCAAATGTGACAAACATAAATTGAATGGTTTCTTTGAAGAACTCCAAATATCTACACTACAACATCACCTGGAGCAATTCAGAATCAAAATGTATCTAATAACATGACAAAAATATAAAACCTTTTGAATAAAATACATCTACTCACCAAAGATGTCCATTTACCTTCCTCAGTCAGCCATGTTAGCGTAACTTGGCTTGTTGAAAAGTTTTGCTCTGATCAACCAAAGAATGGAAAAATTCGGATGTCACTGTGGCCAGCTCGCCCTAAGAGGCGAATCTGAAATCTGATTTGTTAAAAAACAGCCGCATTGCTACAAGTCTTTGATGACATGGGCCATCACTCCTGATTCTGAAGGCCCTGGGCAGATTACATTTGACATGGCAACACATAGAAGCTGAAATCTGATTGGACAAGAAAATCTAACACTACACTGCTGGAAACACTGCAGCCAACACCAGACTGTTGGGAATAAATGAATACAATTTCATGGAACATAAAAACACTGGAATTTAAATTGTAAATGTAGGTCAGTGCTTCTGGTAGTGCGATGCTTCCTGGGTGCACACCACTGCTGTCAATCTCTACCGTGTCTTTTCTACTATTTCTACTATGATTGTATGTAGTTTATGTATAGGATAAGCAGTTATGGACCTAGGATGGAACCCTGGGGTACACCACAGACTATTTAGACATCAAGATGTGTGTTCTCTTCACAAATTGCTTGCTGTTGATTGAGTACCTTATCTCCTGGTAGTTCAAAACCACCCCACTAATGTCTTACCCTTCTAATTAGTTCATTAAGATATTATGATTCATTGTATCGCACGCTTCTGTCAAATGCAGCTGCACGCTGTTTGTGAGGTAGTCTAGAATGCGTAGTCCTCTCTCAACCTGAAGTTTGCGGGTTGAATCGTAATAGCTGTTGTATCCTTGAGCAAGCTCCTCGGGCTGTGGCATCAGTGTGTGAATGAACTGTTAAGATATTTGCTCAGTTCGACATTTTCCGGCTAATGTAAGCCCTGCTGCAGGTATATGTAATCACTTGTGTCCTTGGTATAGGCAGAAGTGTGCAGTGTCATTACGATGTCAGTATATCAGTAAACAGGTCATATGACTCAGCTATTACATCCTGAGTTATAGCTACTTTTTTCCCTCTAATTTTGCAGGTTTTACTTACCCCATGGAATAACAACAGACAGGGACAATAACTACTGGGTAACTGATGTGGCTCTTCATCAGGTAAGATCAATTCCCCCTTTATTCTTAAGCAGCTGATTACAGTTTTTTCTTCTTCTTTTTAAATAGTGTCATAGAATAAAACATTAATAAGGGTAGTAGTATAATTGTTGGTCACTTTAATTAGTAAGAATTTATAAAAATTAATAAAACACACAAATTAACATGTGCCTGCGCTATTAAGTATTCTCTTTCATTTGCTCCTCAGGTTTTAAAAGTGAGCAGTGATGGCAATGACAGAACGTTGCTGTCACTGGGCGAGCCTTTCGCAGCAGGAAGTGACCACAACCACTTCTGTCAGCCCACCGATGTGGCTGTCGACTACCAAACTGGGAACATTTTTGTGTCTGACGGCTACTGTAATGCCAGGATACTGAAATTTTCTGCTGATGGCAAATACCTTTCTGAGTGGGGAGCTGGTAGGACCATTGCTCTAGATACACACACACGCACACACAGTACCGTATTTTCCAGAGTATAAGTCACACTTCATTTCATAGTATGGTTTGTCCTGCGACTGATATACAGTCAAACCTGTCTTAGCGGCCACCTGTATAGAACGGCCACCTGCCTATAGCGGCCACTGAAAAATGCCCCCGCGGAAAATTTGCGTGTTATAGACCCTGTATATAGCGGTCACCTGTCTAACGCGGCCAGCGGCCACCCATTTTGTATCCCTTGGTCAATATCTGATCGCATATAGCGGCCAAAATGCCGCCTCAAGCAGAAGCTACATGCACGAAAAAGTTTAATTTTTTAATCAATAAAGCCGTCGTGTGTAGACTTTTAATTACTGAGTCGTAGCTCAGTCACAATCATTCACAAGATCCACACAAACTGTCAGTTGTTCGACATAAAAAAAAAGCCGTCTTCTTTGGAGCTTGTTGCAGACAGTGACACCGTTTATTTCCTGGTGTGAGACAATGTGCACTGGTCAATACTGTAATGCCTTTTGTTGTGTGGAATGAGAGACTCACATCGCCGATGCACTTTAATTGCTTTATTAACAGCGTTTTATTAACCTAGTAGTTCTTTACAACTTTTATCCGCAGTCCCACAGTGCCCTCTACTGGTCAACATGTAACAGTATAATTATATGTATCTGCAAACACAACAAGCTTCTAAGCACAGACATGTTAATATGTGCGTGCACAAATTCAAAATGGCCGCCAACCTGTCTATAACGGCCACCTGCCTATAGCGGCCACTTTTGCCGTTTCCCTTTAGTGGCCGCTATAGACAGGTTTGACTACTTTCATTTGTATGGGAAAATGTTTCATAATTTGCACAAACAAATCAGTGGTGGACTGTCAAAATGGATTGTGCTATAGACAGGTTTGAATATATACATATATATATATATATATATATATATATACATATATATATATATATATATATATATATATATATACATATATATATATATATATATATATATATATATTAACTTAATTTGCTGCCTTTAAGTTAAACTATGGGGGTGGTTGTTTCAGAATACTTTCTAATATGCTTCTGCCTTGGAGACTGTGTCTGTAAGTAATGTGCAACTATAATGATATGATACCGGTGTGGCTTGAGAAATGTGCTATTTTAGACAGCAGTGTTGTTTCATTAGGGCACTAATTATGTCTAGCTTGGAGACTGTAGCTGCTGCGTCAGCCACTGACTAACTAAATACACATGGATTAATTTCACTCTAATGTATTTTCATTCATTTGTGAATACAAAAATGCTTTGGTTTTGGTTTTAAAATCTGGCAGGGTCTTCATCTCTTGTGAATTTAATTTAATTTAAAAAGAGGCGCCAGCTGGCTCAGATGGTAGCTCCACCATAAGTACAGCTAAATGCCTCGTATAGTCCAGTGCCACTTTCATATGTTTTTTTCCTCTTCATGATGCATTTTTTGACTGATGCAACTTATAGTGCGGAAAACATGGCATACTGGTATTGTGAAAATAAGATACTAAGCTAAGGGCTATATTCATTATCTCAAATGTTGAAAGGAAAAGATGTTGCGTGAATGCCATCCAGATCCAGAATGTCTTCTGGATTCAAGGGTAGCACAATGTAAAGCCTTACGAAAGCTCAACCAATGGATTTTCGCCCCAAGAATTCCAAATAAAGGTAATGCGGCAGAAATACTGGCCACGGTGTGACAAAAACAGGACATGACAAGGAAGGCCTAGCACTTGCTGAGACTGCTGAAAAAGACACATCAATGGGCTACTCATGTCATCAATCATGTCATCATCAAGAGCATCCTGATATATTGTCTAACATAACCTCCTTAATGGAGATAAGCATGTTACCATGAATATGGCCATAACATTATTGGCAATCCTTTTATCATTTAGGCTCATCAGACAGGAGGAAGCGTATACCCTTTCGGATCCCCCACAGCCTGGCCTTTCTCCCTGAGAGAAACGAGTTGTGCGTGGCTGACCGAGAGAATGGACGCATTCAGTGCTTCACAGCTCAAACTGGAGAGTTTGTCAAGGAAATCAAGAAAGAGGAGTTTGGCGGCAGCGTCTATGCTATCGCCTTCCTTCCTGTTGGAGGTGAGTTCATCCACCAAGCTGGCCAAAGATGAAATTACACTTTCTCTTCGACAATGAACACATTCCATCTGTCCCTCCATGCTTTTCTTTTTATTGTCATTTTACAGTAAAATACATATGGGTCCGTACCAAAAGTGTGACAAAGCAAGCAAAATGGAATGTTATTTTACGTTGCTGGCCCATGTCATTAAACACTATTAGCAATGGGACTATTTTTACTAGTAGTACATTCTCCAAAAATAGATACTGCTGTAATGACATTTACTTTTTTTATTTTATTGTACTTTTTTATTTAACCAGGTTAAAAATTCATTGACATTAAAAAGAGCGACCTGGGCCAAGTGCCAACAGTGCAACATAAAACATAAAGATATTACAGATGAAAGCATAATACAGACGAGAAACTGTTTGTCACACAGTTAGAGAAAACATTTCCATTGTTGCGCGTGTGTGTGTGTGTGTGTGTGTGTGCGTGTGTGTCTAGGTGAAGATGGCCTCATCTTTGCAGTGAATGGGCAATCTTTGTATGGACACCCCCCTCCTCCAAGTGGCTTTGCAATAAACTATTCAACTAAGGATATTGTGGATACCTTCATCCCAAAGAAAAGGGTAAAAAAAACATTTATACCCTCACAAATGTTTGTGTGTCTCTTAGAAATGTTGTTGTAGTACACACAGTCACATAAATAATGTTGCTAGAAATGTATGTTTCTCCTTTATAAGATCATTGTTATCCAGGGGCAGACTGAGCAGTAGCCAAACACAGGCAATTACCGGGGCCCTGAGATTTCCAGGTGCTCCCAAACGTCTCATAAAAACTGATTATTGATTTTTTCCTTCAATTTAAGGTACATACATCAAATTGCGTAATCTTTCATAAGCGTTTCAACCGCTGCCCCTCTTCTCATGCAATGGACTATTCCATGTCACTGCACATATGCAGATTGATTCCGGAAGATGGGAAGATGCATTCATATTTCAAATCGTTTTTGGAGGGGCATATAAACATGGACAACTTAAGCTGACAGATAACTAACAGATTTCAAAAGCAGGGAAGAGCAGTCCTATCCTTTCCGATATACAGTGTATCTATCTATCTATCTATCTAAATTATACAATGTACAAAATGTAAAAAAAAAGAGGGATGTGGAGAGCCCCAATGAGTAGGTTTGCTTTGGGCCCCCAAATGACTAAATACACCCCTGTCGTTACCCATCACTGGGGTTTGATGCAATATGTGAGGCTTGCAAACAATGCAGCACCGATCCAACATGTATGATAGAAATTGAAGAGATGATAGTGAGGCACTTTAACAGTGATTATATGAGCAAGATGATGGCCCTAAAAAAACTGGACCACATTCCAGGTCAAACAGAAGATAAGCTGTCCAAACATGATGAACAGTTGGAATTGATTAGATATCAGTTTTGCCCATACAGTCATGTACACTCCTGATGAAATTTTTTTAAATTGCAAAAATTAACATTTTGCACTGTTGGATCTTAAGGGAGGTTCTAAGTAGAGCTTCAAAATGCAAAAAGAATGAATGGGAGTGAGACAAAACATCTTTTGAGTAAGAAATTTATTACAAACATTAAACTGAAATAGGCTGTTCATCACCTGATCAAAACTTAAAGACCATAACTCAAAGAAAACCCTGAAGCCCACCTATAATAGAAATAAAATGTCCAAAACAGGACAGTAATGAGTAGCTGCACCATTCTTGTTCATCAAATTGCTTTCAGCATGCTTGATGCCAGTGTTTCTAGGAGGCTAGTGGGAATGTTGTACCAGGTGGGGAAGATGACCTCATTACCATACAGACGAGGGCCCACTGCAACATCTCCACATAGCCAGCTGCCGTTTGACACCCCTGAACAACCTGAAGCTCCTTTGTTCCATTGAAGGAAAAAGCTTGTTTGCAATCCGCACAGTGGCCGAGTGGCTAGCATGTTGGCCACACAGTGTAACAGAAATGACAGAATAAAGTTCATTTGTATTTCTAAACATATTTGCGTCATGGCCAGTCATGCAAATTCGACGATGACGTTATTGCCTCACCCCACCACTATCACACTTAGATTGCAGTCCTGTGGGAAACACGACATAGAGGATAATGTGATTCAGGGTAAAATGTATTTTGTATGTTTTGATGTATTTTCAGGAGTTTCAAATGCCTCATGATATTGCTGTCAGCAAAAATGGCAGCATCTTCGTAGGGGACGCAGGCAGCAACACAGTCTTCAAGTTCACCGCTGAGAGTAAGCCACAATGTTTTGTTTTGTCTCTACAACACATTCTCTATGCTGCAACGAGCTTCACAATTCAATTGTTTTTCTTTCCTATATTTCTTTTGCATTCCAGAGGCACATCGTTCAGTCAAGAAAGCTGGAATTGAAGTTGAAGAACTTGAACGTGAGTTTTCTTTCTTTAAAGTATGGTGGACCCTCGAAGATTGAACACAAATTATGAAACATTTTCCCATAGAAATGAAAGTAAATTTATACTATCATGTAACATTTTACTTCTGGTGTCATCTTAGCACTATTGTTACTACTGGAAGTGTAACAGTATGCCATAATCAGGGTTTAGTACGATATGATAATCAAAATTATGAAGATGTACATTCTTGAAATATATCACTGTGCTTTGTGAGTCGTATCCCTCATACTGCCATACCAAAATAGACCTTCAGCTCTGACTCCAACTCCAGCTCTTGTGATCAGACACTAACCTCTGCCCACGCAGCAACTGGCTAGTGTGAGAAGGGGGGCAGATTGGTGGTACATACCTGAGGCCTTCAATCTCTCCCCTGTATGGGAACAGAACAGGTTTCATTGGTTTATGTTTAATGCCAGACGGTAGGCCCCTAATGCTTCCTGTTTGGCATGTTTTCCTCCGTCTCTGAATCAAAAATCTGTAATACCTGATTTTGCCCCGCCAGCATCTAAAACATTCACTCTTGTGTCTTCTTATGGTTGTGCTCTGCCTGACACAGGCTAGAGCAACTCTACAAACTCATAATTACACTGCATGCAGTCAGCAAATTGAATTAATCTGGAGATTAACGACTCTCAAATATTTCAATGTTACAAACATGCGTGCAGCTATGCAAGAAACCTTAGAAAACTGCATTTTTGGGGAAAATTTTGCTCATCATCCACAATCCTTGTGTAAAACATGAGCACACGTTTTCCCCTTTTCTGTGCATTCTAAAATCAGTTAGCATGAGGGAGCTAACAATGCATGTCACGGGACACACCTATTTCGACTATAAAGCCCTCTAAAAAACCTCTAATAGCGTTTTATCGTTTTATATCCAGTACATGCTGTGACCATGCACTAACAGGTTCATTCATGATAACATGCAATACTTACAGCATTTTGCTGTATTTTGATCATTTTAAGTATTACCCGAACTTGTTTCCTGGGCGCACTGATTTCACATCCAGTGCTACTTCCGTCAACAACAGCGGCGTGTCGAGCGTGTGTCTGTTTGTTACTACTAATCATGGCAGACTTTGTGAGACACCGACAGAGACTACTTTTGGACAAATGAGGATCCAGAATCGTATCTTTCTGAACCTGACTATACGGAGGATGAGCTATAGATTTTAGAAGCTGAGCCCACAAGAAGAGAGAGTGAAACTTGTCAAGCCATGCCGACATGAATGGAGTGTTTCTGCTGCACCGAGTGGCATACAATGTTAACAATCGATAGAAAGGCTTCGTGTGTATGGCGAGGAGGACATTGCACTAAGAGATTGCATCACATTCAGTGGTGCAAAAATAACTTTAAAATCTCTGGAATAAAATAATGATAGAAATAATTTCTCTTCTGTATTTGAAAAATTGGCCTGTAAGTCTCACTTGACATAAAAGTAAAGAAATTTGAAATAATATGATTTTATTTAATGGTCCAATAAAAAACAATGAAAACCAGGACATTTTCTATAAAACATAAAACAGGGTTGCCAGGACAAGACATGAAACCAGGAAGTCCTGGGAAAACAGGACCCTAATGTTTTTTTTTTCATTGCATATGCAAAGCTTGTTAATCACTGCATTTGTGTCTGTGTAGAAATTGAGACATTTATCCAAACCAAGGTGAAGCCAGAGAAGAACATGTCTAAGACAGCAGCAGTCCAAAAGAAGCCTCAGCACCTTCAGACACAGCAAGATGAGAAGAAAAAGAAAGTGTCGAACAAAGAGCAAACTCTCCTTCCAGTCTTCATCTCAGTGCTCCTGCTGCTCCCTCTTGTGCTGCTCATCTCCATAGGAGTCTTCTTCTGCTGGAGGAAAAACCGTAAGCATCCACTTATATTCTTTTCTTTTGTGGCACCCAGATACAGAGACAAGAGGGTTGCACCAAAGTTAAATTATTTATTGCAGTATTCCAAGTAAGGTTAAACACAAGATGTGGCAAAAGAACACACTATGGAACAGTCCAAAATAATAGGAACTCCCAACGCATGGCAGGAGGAGGCCGGGATCCACTGGGTAGTAGTTTACAGTCCAAAAGAGTAGTTCACAACTACGGGACGGTGGATGAGAAGTTCAGTCGTCCCTTGTTCACTGCGATAAGTGAATTTCCGCAAAGTAGGATTCAATATTAATAAATAATAAATATTTGGTATTTTCGTATAGAGCACAGAAAACCTGTTTATGACTTTCTCAATACGGTCCTTGAGGGCTTCCGCCACCTGACTTTCAATGTCCCACTGCAAGGCCCCACCACCTGGGCCTGAGGGATAATGGTCTCCTTATGAACATCTTCTGAGGGGGAGAAAAAAAGTCCAGACAAGGCATCCGCCTTACCGTTCTGAGAGGCCAGTCAGGTCAGGGTGAATCGCGTGATAAATAGCGGACATCGTGCCTCTGTGAGGTTGAGACATTGGGCGATTTAGGCCAGGTTTTTGTGGTCGGTGTAAATGACAAAAGGCCAAAAATAAAATAAAATAACGAAAGGCACCTCCGAGCCCTCCAGCTAGTGCCTCCACTCCTGCAGGGCCAAAACAACAGCAAGAAGTTCTCTATTGCCAATATCGTACTTGTGCTTCACTGGTGTCAGGCAGTGGAAGAAGGCGGCGCAGGGGTGTAGCTTCTGGTCAGAGGTGGAACGCCCGGAAAGGACCGCCATGATACCGGATTCTGAAGAATCGACCTTGACAAAAAATTGAGAGGACACAGGTGGACAAGAACAGGAGCGGAAGTAAACAAATATTTGAAGCTTTCAAAAGACATGCTGGCGTCTGAGGTCCATGTAAACGGTACATTAGTGGATGTGTGCTTTCTGCAACCCTAAGTTGTCAGTGAAACTGCGATAGAAATTAGCAAAGCTTTAATGGTTTGCATCAGATGAGAAATGACCTTGACTTCATCTGTTTCAGGGTCAAATTGTCATGAAAGCTTTTTGAAGTTTACAAGCAATTGTTAAAGTCATTTTTTGCTATGATCTACTAGCTATGTACTGCCAGATGTGCTCTCATGCTCGTGCTATGATGACTGGGACAGATGGAGGTTCAGCAAGTTTGTAAACTAGAAATAGAATTTACAATAACGGTTGAATCATGTTGGGTTGAGTCACCACTGCATCCGATAAGAAAAATAGTATTTAAAATGAAAATATCACGCTATTTCACACATACTTACAAATGTATACAGTGCATATACTGTAAGTATACTGTATGTACAGCATGTTAGTAATACGTATACATACTGTAAAGAAGCAGTGGGCATGCATATTACAATACAGCCTCTTCTTCTTTGCCGTTTCTTTCACTCAAATATGTTGCCTATTGTCTGTTTGCAGACCGACGAGAAGATGTGAAGATGGAACCAAGCTCTGTTGGAGGGATCTTGGAAAAAATCCGAGGTAATGTATTTCTATAATATTTCATGCACGTCTTGACCTTCGGCGGGATCTCATCACAACTTAGGAGGAAGTGAAACATTCTGGGCTGTATTTACAAAATCAATTCTACACACAACACCCCATCATGACAACATGGAACAAGTTTGCTTAAACGTTTCCTGAATGTTCTCATCCAGGTCATTGTACTCTCAGGGCATTGAATCCACTTTGCAACTTCTAAGACAACCTGAACAGTCCTGTTGCTATCCATTACATGCCCTGAGAGGAAGCACTCACATGTTTACAGCCTTTGCAAGTACATAAGTATTTACAGTACTGCCTTTGTATGTACTGCATGTACATAAATATTCACAGCCTTTGCATCTACATAGGTATTTGCAGCCTTCGCCATGAAGATGAAAATTGAGATCATGTGCATCCTCTTTCCACTGATCATCCTTAAGATGCTTCTGCATAGGAATGCATGAGTACACCACTGTACACTGTATCTGTATCTGTTCACCCATCTAAAAGATCTGTATCCGTATCTGTACTCTGAGTGGACGGGGGAATACACCGGAAGTGGGCGTAGTTGAACCGGAAATGGGTTGGGCTTAAATTATGATTTAAACCCAATTTATTATTTTAAGTCCGAAAATGACATTGATTTTCCTTCATCACAATTACGGATAATGAAGAGCTGTACTCGTTTCATGCTTGTACTCGGCAAAAATGCATTATCCATATCGGATACTCGTCTCAAACTTTATTGCATCCAGCTCTCCCCGCTTCTGCAACTTCATTGGGGTCATTTCTCCCAAATCTGGGGAAGGTTACAGAAGAATTTCTGCTGCTTTGAAGGTCCCAATGACCACAGTGTCTCCATCGTGCATAAATAGAATTTCAGAACCACCAGTACTGTTCCTAGAACTTGACATCTAAACTGAGCAATCAAGGGAGAAAGGTCAAGGGAGGTGAACAAGAACCTGATGGTCAGTCTGATGGAGCTCCAGCATTCCTCTGTGAAGAGGAGAAGCTTCCAAAGGGTCAAGCATCTCTGTAGCAAACCATCAATCAGGTCTGTATGGCAGAGTGGCCAGACGGAAGGCACTCCTTAGTAAAAGACACATGGCAACCCACCTGAAGTTTACCAAAAGACAACTGAAGGACTCTTCGGAGTATTCCATCCATCCATCCATTTTCTATACCGCTTCTTCCTCTTTAGGGTCGCGGGGGCATGCTGGAGCCTATCCCAGCTGACTTCGGGCGACAGGCGGGGTACACCCTGGACTGGTCGCCAGCCAATCGCAGGGCACAAATAGACAAACAATCATTCACACTCACATTCATACCTATGGACAATTTAGAGTCGCCAATTAACCTAACATTCTTCGGAGTATTGAGAAACTAAATTATCAGGTCTGATGAGACAAAGATTGAAGTCTTTGGCATGAATGGCAGGCGTCATGTTTGGAGGAAAGCAGTCACCATTCATCACCTGGCCATTGGCATCCCAACAGTGAAGCATAGTGGTGGTGTGGGGGTGTTCTTCAGGAGCTGGGAGACTAGTCAGGATAGAAACTGAATGCAGCAATGTTCAGAAACATCCTGCATGAAAACCTACTCCAAAGCGACGCTTTGTCTTTCGGCAGGATAACTAGCTGAAGCACACAACAAAGATCTCAAAGGAGTGTCTTCAGGACAACTCTGGAAATGTCCTTTAGTGGACCAGCCAGGGCCCGGACCTGAATCCCATTGAACATCTGTGGAGAAATGTCAAAATGTACACCAATGCTTCCCGTCCAACATGATGCGCGCTTGAGAGGGGCTGCAAAGAGCGCCCAAAAATACCTTGTGGTATCATATTGCAGAAGACTGGAATTGCTGCCAAAGGTGCATCAACAAAGCATTGAACAAAGGCTGGGAATGCTTATGTTAATACATCTGCAATGAACTTTTTTTATGTTGTCTTATGGGGTGTTGCGTGTAGAATCATGAGGGGAAACATCATTCATTCCACTTTGGAATAAGGCTGTAACTTAAAGTGTGGAAAAATGCTTTCCCGATACTCTCTCTACTGATTTACATCATCCTGTACTTGCAGTAAATACCATATAACATTAAGGCTCATTTGCACTCCCACTCCTGAACATGGTGCCAAAACAGGAAACACAAATACAAAGTAAGGTAGCCCCCCACGACCACATGAGGTGCCCGCAAGCCTGCTTTTCATTCAGGTTTTCAGTTAATAATGAAAGAACAGTAGAAAGAAATGCATTCTGAAATACAAAATGTGAGTTGTGGACACCAGCATTTTGTTCATGTTCTGGTAAAACAAGCATATTTGCTTTGTTTGGGTTTAAAATAAGCTCTGAAAATAAATGTTACCAAAATTAGTAGCTCTTGGCCATTTTCATTTTGTAAAAGTAGCTCTCACATGGAAAAATGTTGGTGACCCCTGGTCTATATTATTTTCTTATTTTCTCCTATTATGCCATTTGGTAATACAAGTGTACAGGTAGGGGTGGTGTTCATATCTAGAGGGCTCTAATGTTAAAAAACATATTTAGAAGGTCATAAACATGTTTTCTATGTTGAAAGTACCAAAATATTCAATTTCTAAAAAAGGAATCCTTATTTATTATAAATTTACTCATCACGGTCGGGTCTGAAACTAATTAAACAAGGGATTACTGTATTTGATTGACGTGGGCAACATATTAGTTACTTGTAATGCCTGCTTCCACCCCGCTCAGGTAAAGCAGTTGGCAGCCTGAACCTGGGAAACTTCTTTGCTTCCCGTAAGGGTTACAGTCGTCAGGGCTTCGACCAGCTGAGCACTGACGGAAGTGACCAGGAAAGGAACGAGCAAGAGAGCAGCGAGTCGGAGAATGAGGAATACTCCGCTCTCCCATCTCTGCCTCCACCCTCCTCCTAAGACACACGCAACCAATCAGCAAGCTTCTGCTTTCACGGTCAGTCATCATGGTGTAACTGTTGTGTTAGCTGCCAATCTTATTGTGGACATATTTAAGTATGGACTGTACAGAAAATGTTTTTACTCAGCCGATTGATTTCACCTTCATTTGCCCATGAGGATGAAGATAACACAACGCTGGTGTCACCATTTCATTGCAGATTCTGCTGAACTTTTATTTCACTTTTTAGACTTTGGGAACTGAAATGTTTTTAATGAGATTTGTACAGTGGCCAAGAAGTGCAAAACATTTTAACAAACAGCAAAGCACATTACAGTTACCCAAAGCGGAAGGGATTTACAGGAACTGATAACATTTTGGGACATTTCCTTTGGCTGGGAAGTGCAAAATACTTAAACCGTGAAATGCTGACATTTCAGAAAACAAATTAATATTTCAGAAATCACATTCACAAAAGGCGAAACAAATGAGCATTTAAGTTGTATTTATTTATGTGTTACGTATATGCGTGGGCTGTTTACGTTACGCTCGGATTAAAACCGGAGGAACATCTACGCTGGTGTCTAGGCAAAGCAATGCACATTTTTTAGGTAAGGGTGGTGTTCGCCTTGTTTCTGAAAATTTAACAATGTAACCCCATGGAAAAACAGTGCAGTAAAACGAAGGACACATACAAGAATGTATTCATGCAGACGGACTTGGTGTAACAACTCAGATAGACATGTTAGAAGCATCATTTTCATCTGCTACATTTACTATATCTGATGCATAAGATGTTTGATTGCCTTGTTTTCAACTATTTCATGCCTTTAAGCAACACACCATGCACACACACACACACACACACACACACACACACACACACACAAAATGCAGCGTTATTGGCCTCCATTGCTGTCTACCTGAGATTTGGTATATTCCCTTTCCACTTTGTGTGATTGTAATTTGTTTCTGGTTTTTTTTCATGGTTCCTGAAATGCTCATTTGTTTTGCCATTGGTTAATTTGTTTTATGAAATGCTGGTGTTTTGGTTTGTTAAAGTTCTTTTATATTTCCCAACCACCGTAGATTTGGACTCGTAAACGGAATGAAATATAGAAATGTGATTTCGATGAGTTGTGATTTTGCCCTAATTTAAGTGCATTCTTCCATGTAGCAAAATGACACACATGGTATTACTTCATCTTTGGTCCATGTATCAGTTACTCACATTCATATTATTCAGATTCACGTATATGTTTCAATTTTGTGCCTTTATTGTGGGGTTTTTTGTTGCCTTTTTTCATCATCTGCCATTATTAAATGAGAGGAAAATTGAAATTGAGAGTTTAAGGCTGCCATCCAGCTGAAGGAGGAGTCTTACCAAGTATGGATGGCTTGTGGGACTCCTGAAGCAGCTGACAGGTACTAGCAGGCCAAGCGCCATGCGGCTTCGCCGGTGGTCAAGGCAAAAACTCAGGTGTGGGAGAAGATTTTCAGTTGGTGTCGAAGAGGTTCTAGACAGAAGCCTGCTAACCTCAACCAAAGCCCTTCTCAATTCCACTGACATACCTTCCGTAGAGGGAGCAGATTCTGAGGACACGAACACGGACATGTCCATCACTGGTATTGGCAGACGGAGTGGCGGTCCCCCTTTTCAAGAAGGTTGACCGGAGGGTGTGTTCCAACTACAGGCCGATCACACTCCTCAGCCTTCCTGGGAAAGTCGATTCCATATGCTGGAGAGAAGGGTATGACTGTTAGTCGAACCTCGGCTACAGGAGGCGCAATGTGGTTTTTGTCCTGGTTGCAGAACACTGGATCAGCTATACGCCCTTGCAAGGGTACTGGAGGGTACTTGGCAGTTTTCCCAATCAGTTCACATGTGCTTTGTGGACTTGGAAAAGGCATTCGACTGTGCTCGTGGTGACACGTTATTCCGTGCCATTCAGTCCTTGTACAACCGGAGCAGAAGCCTGGTTTGCATTGCCAGCAGTAAGTCAAGCCTGTTCCCGGTGAAAGTCCTCCGCCAAGGCTGCCCTTTGTCACCGATTCTGTGCAGAACTTTTATGGACAGAATTTCTAGGCGCATCCAAGGTTTTGAGGGTGTTCAGGTTGGGGGCCTTAGGATCTCACCTCTGCTATTTGCAGATGATGTGGTCCTGAGGGCCTTTGATCTTTATCATTTATTGAGGCGGTTTGCAGCTGAGTGTGAAGCTTCTGGGATGAGACTCAGCACCTCCAAATCTGAAGCCATGGTTCTCATGGAAAAGGGTGGATTGCACCCTCCGGGTTGGGAGTGAAGTCCTGCCCCAGGTAGAGCAGTTCAAGTATCTCAGGGTCTTGTTCACGAGTGAGGGAAGGCTAGAGCCTGAAATCCATATGCGGATCGGTGCAGCATCTGCAGAAATGCAGTCACTGTACCAAACCATTGTGGTGAAAAGAGAGCAGTTTCAAAAGGCAAAGCTCTCGATTTTTTTGAGGAATCTTTATGTTCCCACCCTCACCTATGGTACTGACCTTTGGGTAGTCACCGAAAGATATGAGTCCAGCCATCAGTAGGATGGCTGGACTCATCCCTATGCTAAGAGACAGGGAGAGAAGCTCGGTCATCCGGGATGAGCTCAGAGTAGAGCCGCTGCTCACATCGAGAGGAGCCAGTTGAGATGGCTCGGGCATCTGGTCTGGATCCCTCCTGGACGCCTCCCTGGTGAGGTGTTCTGGGTATGCACAGCCAGGAGGACGCCCCCTGGTATACTTAGGACACGCTGGAGGGATTACGCCTCACAGCTGGCCTGGCTCGGTGTTCCCCCGGTGGAACTACAAGAGGTAGCCAGAGACCGAGAAGTCTGGCCTCCCCTACCGAGTCTGCTGCCCCTGCAACCCAGACCCAGATTAGCAGAAGAAAATGGATAGATAAAGGAAAATTGCTGCTATTTTACTGAATATTTTTTCTTCCTTTGCTGTCAGTGGAAACACGACATAAGTCAAATTTTGTTTTGCAGGAATGTAAACGATGAATAATACTCACTAAACAGCCAAGTCTCCAGCACTGTATCAAGGAATACAGTATACTCAGCAGAGATACAACTGTTCTGGTTTGCACGTTGCAGACCAAAAGCAAAGTAATTAATAACAATAAAGAAAATATATATATATTTCTGAGCTGATCCTCCATATTATGTCATATTATACAGTATATGCATATGTTGTTTGTCTAACAAAGAAAAGGCTGTCACATATATATATTGGTACCATGTGAAATGAATGACGATGAATGGAAAATGTTGTCGTAATGTTGAAATGCATCCGTCACCACAAAGCACAGGTATGAAATTGAAGGTGATATTTAGAAAGTGGCTTCCTGAATATCACTCCCATCATTCTCATGGCTACCACACAACGTAGGGACACCCACACACAGGAAAGTTATTCCATCCATGTTTGTCAGACATTTGCGTTCTTCTGCTTTGTTGCTTCATTTGCACGTGAATTAATAAATATTCAAGCATGCCATAGAAATAGAATGTTGCATTCACGCGTCAACTGATATTTATTGTCACACACTGGTTTTGCTGCAAAAGTACTATTTTAGTAACGATGTTATTTGTGTAATAAAGTGTCTGCAAAGCATCCCTGTGTCGTGTGTAGGTGTTTTTCGATGTCACATCATTTTCGACTGAATGGGAATGTCTGCTCTTCAATTGGGAACTCAAACATTTATTATAATGTAATATTATATTAGTAATGCTCTCATAAGAACAGGTAAATTCAATAACAATGGGGATGATAACTACCCTTTGCAACTAAACAGCTGCACTTCTGGAATGTTCCTAAAGTTAGAGACAAAAAGCAGCTAACATATTTCCATGCCAGAAGTCGCTCTGGACTATAAGTCGCATCAGTCAAAGCATGTGTCATGAATAGGAAAAAATACGTTAGTTGTGCTGGACAAATATTTTGACATTTATTTCACAAATTCAAGACCTAGTACTGACCTGGAATGTGGTACGGAACATAATTCAGCTACACAGTAGCATAAAGAAAATGCCTGGGAAGCTGCATAGGCTAAATGACAACAAGTTACCGCTAAGCAACGCCAAACCGGTTGGCCATGCCGTGGAAGTGCAGCTGATAAGCGCCACATCACAGTGGCCAGCTGACCCTTCTGAAGAAGAGGGCAGATGATAGCCGAAACATGCCAAGGCAAAATTTCTCATTCAACATACCTTAAAAAAGTTTGAATATAAAAAATTTAACTTTAGTTTTATAAGAATCAAAATTAATCAAGCTACCACTAAGCAAGTTCACCAAGCTCCCGATCTGATTCCACATCACTGTTGTCACAAGCCGAGGGAGCCGTCTCGTGGCTGGTAACGTTCACTTCTTTGAAGTTACATGTATTTTGATATATTAGTTGTATCTAAGGGCTGCACGGTTGCCTAGCGTTTAGCACGTTGGCCACAGAGACAAGTGATCTGAAAGATCTGGGTTCGACTGTCCGTTGGATTGATGACTCTAAATTGTCCATAGGTATGGGTGTGAATGGTTGTTTGTCTATATGTGACCTGCGATTGACTGGCGACCAGGTCATGGTGTACCCCGCCTCTTGCCCAAAGTTAGCTGGGCTGGCTCCAGCATACCCCCACGACATTGCGGCACAGAACATGAATGGTCGCATGTGACTATAAGTGGCAGGACCAACCAAACTATGAAAAAATGCAACTTATAGTCTGCAAAATACAGCAGTTGTTGAATTAGATGCAATCTCCTTCCAGAATTCTGTCGAGGGGCCATTGAGCAAGGCACTGAACCCACCTCATCTCCCCTTGTGTGCCTGTGTGTGGTGTAGTATAATACAAATACAAGTAAAACACATTAAAAAACATGACATCAATTCAAGATGTTGGAGTGTGTATTTGTCCACATCTGTGAGATCACTGAAGATGGGCCAGGCTCACCATCTCTTGAGACCCGTGGTTCAAGTGGAACCAAGTATCATCAGTATATTCATGAATAAATCATGCTGTTTCATGTTTGAATGAAAGGGTTAAATGAACATTTAAGGTTACGTTTACCATCAGCAAAGACGTGATTGTTGCCAGAGACACAATGTGGCAGCGAGATCAACATGGACACCACCTTCCTGTTTTGCCATGACTTATTTGTTGAATTCAGTGGTGGTTCTTGGCTCCAAAATAACCCAAAATGGAGCCAAAGAAAGTTGCAAGTGCCAGCATTTTAGAAGAAACGAAGAAGAAATTTAAAAGAAAAAAAAGGTGTTTTTTTGCAGTTTTTACAGTTGAACCTTGGATAAAATTCTTCAGCAAGTTTTACCTTAAACAGACAATTTTTGGAGCTATCTGCAAGCTGCTGGCATAATTCTGGCTGGATTTCTGAGCACTCCTCTCAGCAGAACAGGTAAGGTTCACTTCATTTGTTTTGTTTCCTGGCACAGAGCTTATGGTCCATAAATGTTCTACAGGGTTGAGTTTGGGTCTTTGAGAAAGTCATCTCAGAAGCTTAATGTTAGCCTGCCTTAAAACCAGTTTCATATGTTTGGGATCATTGTCCTGTTGAACCATTCATTTGTGTACAAATTCTGATTTGAAGATTTTAAAGGTCGTCCCCCTCCGTCACGATTCCATCAGCTAAAACAGCCCCACATCATGATGCTTTCCACCGCCATGCTTGACATACTTATTGGATAGCTCATCCTATGTCTCATCAGGACATAAAATCTTTGCCTTGTCCATGTGGTCTGCAGCAAATTTCAGTCCAGCATGAAGATAGCAAATTCATCGGAGGGGCCTCTTTCTGATAAGCACCTCTAGAGTTCTGGTGAGAATAGGTTGTTTACTCTGGTAAATAGGGCGGCAGCTAACGAGTATGTTGATAGTCTACTGCAATTATTTTACAATTATTCAACTTGTCATTATGTAACCTGCTACACACGTTTGCGTCCACGACTTTATTTGAACTCATTAAGTATATAACCTCAGTGAAAAATAAATAACCAGACTTCATGTCTATGATCGATTTCCTGTTCTATGTCTCGTGCATGTACGGTTCATTGTTTTCCATTCCATGCTGTCATCTAGACGTCCTGTGTTTCATGCTGCATTATATCGTGTGCTTATCGGTTTGGGTTTCTACTCAAGGTGCCTTTTTACACATCTCGCTAGCCTTTTGACCTCCCTTGCTTGTAAGTACCTGTACCTGCTTGAGCTTTATTAAAGACTTGCTCTGCATTTCGCCATCGAGCCCTGCATTCCGTGCGTCCAACCTTCAACAGTATATTCACTCTGTTGGCACGAGAGCTGCTAGTATTGCTTGTAAAAACCATGACATTTATAAACGGTACAAAAAGAATCATTTCATCCATGCTAGTTTAGTGCTAGCTTAACCCATAAGAACCCAGACCCATTTATCCTTAAAGGAAAATTATCCGGGCTATACCACAGACCAAGTGGACCACATAGAACACATTTCTAAAGTTTTTTTCTGAATAACACTTTTTATTCCCAAAGATCTGTGTTGTTACATATTTGTTACATTGGGCGTTAGTGTTAAACATATTCCTTCTTTGAAAATAAGTAAACCTGATGTTTTTTACGAGTGATGAATGGACAAATGAAGCTTCATAAGCACTTGTGACATTTTTTACTCCTCTATATGGCACTCTTGGTTTAAAGATGCCGTGGAATTTTTTTTTAAATATCACAAGTGCTTCATGAAGCTTCATTTTCCCATTACTAGTTTTTACTGCTTGGGGCCACAAAACTGCCTTTTTATTTGTATTTCCATAACATATGTAAAAACTGTGACTTCAATGGCAAGGTTTAACAAACTTCATCAGTTTTGCTTTGCACCACAAAATATGCCAAATGCATCAAAAATAAATAACACTGCTTATTTGGGGACATTTGCAATAAGCTACCATAGCTGCAGACCTACAAACATAAATTGTGCAAAAAAACGTAAACGCTGAAGAGAAATGAAACTGTTGAATCATCAGCACCTTGTCCAAAACATTTTCTCAGCTGTTATGTCTGGTAAGTCTCTTCAGCCATTTAGCCTAAGTCAGATGGTAGGACTTGAAACAGTTTCGTTCCTCAGTGAAGCAAAGACGCACATCACATTTCTCACAGAGAGTGGTGTTGCATTGACTTTGCAGAGTTTGCAGCAGCCATGTTTGTCACATTTCAAAGACCAATGTGCGACTTGGTCAGTGCGAACATCATCTGGATCTCCAACACGAACCCTCTTGGGCAGCGGTGGTGGTAGAAATGTGGCATTGAGTGATGGGCGGCCTCTTTGTGCCCGCCAAAGAATGAGGCTAGTGGGAACCTCTGCCTGGAATCTGTAGCTTGCCTGTTTGATACATCAGTGTTGTCAATGAAATGCAGAGTTTCCTGCAGGTTCTGAAAACAATTACGTGACATGACTTCAGCTACCATGGGACACTTTGTGTCATTTTCCCAGTATGCACGATTTGCCGTCAGTTGGCAAAGACCCATGCACAGGTAGGGGCCAATCAGTATTTCCAGGTCTTTTCCAGTGGTGTTAACATTGTTGTGATGTAGAGATTTTTGTACATTGTACAAATGAGTTTGATCCTTTAGTAACATCGCATTTCTGGTGTTATGAACTTTCTTAAGTACTCCAGAGGACTATGAAGATTGTCTGGAGTGGGTCCTTTGAATGTACACTCAGGGGCTTCAAATGCTTTCTTCCCCCAAGAAAATAGTTTTTTCCCTTGGACAGTTCCTTCTTCAGTTCCTTGTTTTTGGCTATGGACAGTTTCTTGTTTTTTTTTTCCTAGAATGGATGTATTTTTCTGCCCTGAATTCATTTGGTTGTGGTACATCATCTGGTGTACTTGATTCACTACTGTCCGAATCACCACACTCACTTGACTCATCACTATTCCCGTCTTGACTGTTGGGATTGTAAAGAGGGTCATCAGGGTCTTCATCTGAGCAATCGTCACATCCCTCAAACTAACTATCATCTCCCAAAATGGCCTCCAGTGCATCATAAGGAGTGCAGCGCATGTTCTTACAAATGAAATCGGAATAATAGAATATTTAAGAACAAGAATAACACATTTAAATTTTTGTAGGATCAGCATAGGATCGTAAAAATGTGTTAACATGATGTACAGATTTGCAAAAACTGTTTTGTAACACAAACCAAATACTTTCACATTATTTTGTGTTTCTAATTGTTCATTACACTTTCAATTGACCAGCAGAACATATTTCATGTTAATATAATTGAAACAGCTAAATTAATTGGGTGGATTATTAGCATTTTTGTTATTGTGACAAATGGGTCACATCAGGTTCTTCATTCTGATTTTAAGGCTAAAAAGCCGATGTGACATATATGTTACAGCAATATTTCTGTTACTTTTTTTATATTACTTTCTTCAACAACTATGGTCATTCCAGGTTGAAAGTAATTTAGGACATGTTATCAAAGCATTGAACCTAAGAAATGTGTTTGAAATTACATGTGGTATCAAAAAACAGCTCTTTGAAAATAGCTTCTTCCTTGAAGTTTGCACACAGGCCAGACCTGCATTTTGGAGAGGTCACTTCCTGCTACAGTCACATGACTGTCACATGGTTATCACACCAGGATGTTTAGTATGTGTCGCTTAGGGACTTAATGAGTTAAAATCAAACATAAAGCTTTATAAGGAAGAGACTGGGACCTTCAAAGTGCTTGTTACACTCGTGTCACCGTGGGTTCTTATGGGTTAAGTTCATTTCAGAGTGGCGGTGACGGTGAGGAAGATGACACGACACCGGGGTCTTTGTGTTTAAAGTGCTCGTGCATAACCATGATGTTTCCGGCTTTGCAAACTTTACATGTCACCAACCTCGCCTGCTAACCTTTTTGAGCACAAGATCTGTGGTGGACAAAGAAAGAAGCCAAAAACTTACCACTTCCACATGGAATGGGATGAGAACTTTTTGTCACTCTATCATGTCGGACATGCCATGGCTGACTCCATGCAGTGTTAAGGTAATCTAATGGAAGGACATGTGCCATCATTGTTCGTGTCATTACTGATGCCTGCTGTGTTATTATTGCTTATTTGTGGTCGGTGTCAACATTTTTGTCTTTTTTTGTTATTGTGCCTTTTGTTGTAGTTTTACTATTTTTGTGTTTTTTATTTTATTTTTATTTTGTTTCTCCAGTGTGCCTGGGGCCAATGACAAATGAGGCACGGACCGAGGATGGCTGCACTTTGGGCACCCCTGCTTCTGTGGCTCCTTGTCGAGGTTCGGTGAATGGTGTCAGCTCTGTGAGCAAACCACAACTCTATTTGGCTTGATGGCTTCCCCTCGTGGGTGAGCGGTGGTGCTTAAGGGGGGGAGGGGGAGTGTTGTTGTGGTTGGAGCTGGTCGATGTGTTACAACTGTCAGCTTTAACGATCCACGTCGCTGCAGGATTTTTTTTTGAGGTGAATGTGGCACAGCGCTTGTTGCTTGGGGGGCAAGCATATGGTGTGCGCTGGCGCCTCCGGGTTTTGGGCACTAGTCTCATGGCTGGGCCTGGTGGGGTGCGTGCCTGGAGAGCGGCAAGGCGTACTACTGTGTTTAGGGTTTCAAATGCATGACTGTTAGCATGTCTGTCAGTCACTTCCCCGGGCAGGAGGGCACTGATGTGGTAATGCATTTATTTTTCCTTTAATTTCCTTTAAATTAAATTGGCAAAGATTGCTGTTCTAGGCGACCCCTGCTTTAGAGTGGGCCTACAGTCGCCACTTTACGCTTCGAATTTCATGGCTTCACTCACAGGTTTTCAAAATATATTAATTACTAAATCATGCCGTTTCATGGTTGGCTACGGCTTAATATTACTCATAAAATATGCATCACTAAGCAAATTTTATGTATTTTTGGCTTAAATTGAGCATTTTCAAGCAAGAAAATGTCTACAACTACAAATATAAGGCCTTCAGAAGACGCATTCAAAGACAGATATGTAATATTCTACACTGGTCACTAGGTGTCAGTAATGTTAGCACTGTACAGAAATTGGAAGTAAAAAATGAACAACGAACTCTCCCAATGCTAACTTGTGTGCGCCTATATTATGTCGTATTCATGTGTTATTGTTTCTTATTATGTATATTATATTGAGTGATAGGAGTGTATGGGTGACTATAGGAATGTTATTTCTCAAGGTCTCTAATAATGTTAAAAATGGTATTTAAAAGGTCGTAAAGAAGTTGTCTATGCTCTAACTACAAAAAGATTAGATTTGTAAATAAGGACTCGTACTTTGCCTTGAGGAATTTAGGGCGAAACTTGCCCACCCCTGGAGCTTTGCCACTGGGGAGCGTTTTGACTACTCCAGATACCTCAGCCACGGTACCTACAGGTATACCTCAGCTGAAGTCGCATGCCTCTTGGCCATCCAGTGCCTGTCAGCTGCTTCAGGAGTCCCACAAGTCATTCATGCTCGACAGGACTCCTTCTTCAGCTTGACGGCTGCGCTGAAGAACATGCGGACGCAGGTCTGATGATACGACTACAAAGGCAATCATAGACCTGCGGCCTAGGGTGTCCTGGTGCCAAGTGCACTTGTGGACATCCTTATTTTCGAACATGGTGTTCGTTATGAACAAGCTGTGGTTCGCACGAAAGTCCAATAACATCACACCGTAAAGGTTCAGATCGGGGAGGCCGCTCCTCCCAATCACGCCCCTCCAGATCACACTGTCATTGCCCACATGGGCATTGAAGTCTTCCCAGTAGAACTACGGAGTCTCCAGCAACCCTCTGATGGACTCAAAGAAGGCTGAGTACTCTGAATCCCGTTTGGTGCGTACCTACAAATCACAGTCAGGACCCTTTCCCCAACCTGAAGGCATAGTTAAATGACCCTCTCGTTCACTGGGGATGACTCCAACACGGAGGCAACGAGCCGGGGGCTATTAATAAGCTTACACCAGCTTGCCCCCTGTCTCCTTCAGCAACTCCAGAGTAGAACACGGGTCCAGCCCTTCTCGAGGAGTTTGGTTCCAGAACCCAAACTGTGGGTCGAGATGAATCCGACTATGTCTAGTCGGAATGTCTCAACCTCTCGCACAAGTTCGGGCTCTTTCCCCACCAGAGAAGTGACATGTCCCAAGAACCAGATTTGGCCACCGAAGACCAGGTTGCCCAGGCGCCCGCCCTCAACCAGCACCCAAATCACAATGCATCAGACCCTTATGCTTGCCCCCGCAGGTGGTTGGTCTATGGGGGGAAGATCCCGCTGGGCCCAGCCAGGCCCCACGGGTGGAGGCCCGACCACTAGGCGCTCGCCTGTGAGCCCCTCCGCTCGGCCTGGCTCCAGGGTGAGGCCCCGGTATCCCACGCCAGGGAGAGGTACGGTCCCTCCTCTTGTTTTTTTTCATAGGGTCTTATGAATCACTCTTGTTCTGGCCCATCACCGAGGACCTGTTTGCCTTGGGAGACCCTATTAGGGGCATATAGCTGGAGGACAGGGAGGGGGTGGAAGAGTTTCGCCCTGAATTCCTCAAGGCTCTCGATGTTGAGGGACTGTCTTGGCTGACACGTTTCTTCAACATTGCATGGAAGTCGGGAACAGTACCTCTGGATTGACAGACCGGGGTGGTGGTACCCCTTTTCAAAAAGGGTGACCGCAGGGTGTGTTCCAACTATAGGGAGCCTCCTCAGCCTCCCTGGGAAAGTCTGGGAGGGACTCAGAGTAGAGCCGCTGATCCTTCACATTGACAGGAGCCAGTTGAGGTGGCTCGGGCATCTAGTCCGGATGCCTCCCGGACGCCTCTCTGGTGAGGTGTGCTGGGCATGCCCAGCCGGAAGAAGGCCCTGGGGCAGACCTAGGACACACATGAAGCAGACCTAGGACACACATGGAGAGATTATGTCTCACAGCTGGCCTGGGAATGCCTTGGTGGCCTCCTGTTGGAACTGGATTAGGTGGCCGAGGACCTGGAAGTCCGGGCTTCCCTACTGAGACTGCTGCCCCACGGACCCGGATAAGGGGAAGAAAATAGATGGATGGATGGAATCCTACTTTGCGGAAATTGCTTATCACGGTCGGGTCAGGGAACAATTAATCACGATAAACTAGGGATGATTTCTTATCTCCACCAACTCCACTTCTCACTCCTGACTCATCTTATTTTTCTTTTACTTCTTCCCGTCATGCCTCCTATAAATAAATGACTGCGGCGGTCTATCAATTAGTGCGAGTTTTATTAAGCCACGCGTCGTCAATAACATATCTTCGTCGACATATTTTTATAATCATTGGTGATGTCGACCAATTGTTGCAGCCCAAGTGGAAATGATTAGCATATATTTCCATAATGCTAGATGAAGGGCACAGAATAAACATGCTTCACACTGACATTGGCAGTACTTGGCAAGATTAGACACAATAAGCTGCTTTACTTTGAGAATAGCAACAATAAGAAGCTGGAGTCTGCAAACGCAGACAGTGAGGAGGAGCTGCAGCTGCTCTCTTCAAACGTGGCACTTTTATCGTATCCATCAGCAAGATTTGGCATTAGGAGGTAAGTCAGCTGT
This sequence comes from Dunckerocampus dactyliophorus, assembly GCF_027744805.1. Lineage (NCBI taxonomy): Eukaryota > Metazoa > Chordata > Actinopteri > Syngnathiformes > Syngnathidae > Dunckerocampus > Dunckerocampus dactyliophorus. Next base: position 7,395,884 of record NC_072835.1, read on the forward strand.
TTATCTGATAACATGTCCGGGCACATCATTTTTGGTACTTTATTGATTATTTTTTTATTTCTTAGCAACAAACCAAATGAACAAAACAATCACTTGCAGCTTGTTTCTTCTTCACACAATTCAGATGATTTTTAATGTTGCCTGTGTTTGTTTGTAACTACTGACATAAGAATGGCAGCGTCAGTCCCTTTTGAGAATCCAGCAAAATAGATACATCACGTCTGAAACGGCATTTGCATGTGAGGAAAGTCTTTATTGGCTACGACACGTTTTCACCAGTTTCACCAGCGTTGTTCAGCAATGATCTTCGGGCAGTCAAGGGAGCTGAGATGAACACAATCATAACATGACTGAACTGAACAAAGAAGCAAAGTCAGGATTGGAAACGTAACACAAGATATTATTCATCCCCAAGGTTCTCCTCAAGATGGGAGAATTGTGACTCATGCGTAATACTTCATCTCCTTTTCATGAGAGCTGCAACAATTAATCAGTGATTAATAGATTATCCAATTAATCGATAACTATTTTGGTATTTGTTTTTTTAATTAAAAAAAATGTATCCTTAGTCCATGAAATCCATGAAAGCAGACCTGTTAGCTTTGTGTTTTAGGCAAAACAGGATATTCACACACAACAGTAACCAACATTTTTGCCTCTTTTCTGATATGTTGTTGTTTGCGGACCAAACCACTAACTGCTTGTGTTTGGTTCATTTTGATTTGGTCCGTCTAAAGCAGGGGCGTCAAAACTTTTCCCAGCAAGTACAGCATACGGTAAAATCGATCAATACAAAGTCACTTTAATATTTAACATTTTGAAAACCAAGCCATGTAGATATGCTAGCAAGTTATAACTTTAAAGAAATAACATCACAGCTTTGTGTTATTGGTGACAAAGTGTATTGCTAGGAGCTTTTCTCCACTGTTCGTTTTCCATTTTTGCTGTTGTTTTTAAATTTTATAAATATTTCAACTTTCTTCTCTTATATTGTTTTCTTTTTTTTTAGACTTTATTCCCATATTTGACTTTGGTTTTGTCGTATGAATTTTTTTCCCAACTTAATTTTCCAAAAATTACGACATTATTCATTTTTTTTGTTTAGAATATTAAAACTTTAAAATTAAATTGAAACTTTATGCTTCAAAAATAAAATGTTGTTCTCATAGTATTACTACTTTAGGTTAATATTGTGAATTTATTCAAATTTTATAATAATAATAATAATTACTGCTCTGTTTTCCACTTTTGTTGTCGTTTTTGTTTTCTTGTTTACTTATATTTTTAAAATGTGCAGAGGGCCGATAAAAACATCAGCCACGGGCTGCAAATGGCCCGTGAATTATTTTTAATAAATAATAATAATAATAATTTATAATAGTAATAATAATTACTGCTCTCTTTTCCACTTCTGTTGTTGTTTTGTTTTTGTTTTCTTGCTTACTTGTATTTTTAAAATGTGCAGACGGCCCATAAAAACATCAGCCACGGGCTGCAAATGACCCACGTGCCGCACTTTGAACAACCCTGGTCTAGGACCTAATCAGTTAATCGATTAATCTGAACATCAAGCTTCAGATTAATCGACTAACAAAGTAATCGTTACTTTTTACTTTTCTGCACTAATGCTAACGATGATATCGTGTTCAGCTCAAGGCTTTAAGTTGTCTAGATCTGGTCAAACATACGATACAACGTTTTCTTCTGTTACAGTTGATGTGAGGCTGCAGTGGATTTATGAATGGGAAACAGAAGGAGGAGGAGCTACAGCAGGAGGATGAAGAACTCCAGCAGTAGTAAAAGTGAGTGAGAGACTTTGTGGTTGGTTTATCAGAAGCTTAGCAAGGTTAGCCTTCACTTTGCTGACATTGCGGCTTGAACGCAGCATGACTGAAAGACCAAGCAGTCATGAAAGGTCCATCCATTGTAGATGAGGTTCCTAAAGCGGTCGTTCCCAAACGTTTCTGAGGCATAGGCAGTAAGAATGCAAGGTTAGCAGGAGCATTGTACATCAGTGTGTGAGAATACACCAGCAACACATGGAAGATGCTGCTGTCGTCTTTCATCTTCTCCTATCAGAAGTCATTCCCAGGAATTGTTTGGCTTTGTTTTGAGCCAGGCGCACCAGAAGCTCCAATGGCTGCTTTTCATGCCAATCATTCAAATGAATTTCACTTAAACATTCGCAATAACACAATTTACGTAACGCATCCACGGTCACGGCTGAAGTGTCTGAGGTATTCCTCAGTGGCAAGGCCTAGGGGGTGAACGAGATTCATATGAACTTCTTAGGCTCTGGATGTTGTGGGAGTGTCTTGGTTGCAACGTCTCCTCAACATTGCGTGTTCCAGTCGTAACATTGTATCTTGCCACTGAACTCAGACTTCTGCTGCCAAGAGGATAGTGTTACTCCAGCGCAACCGCTCCGTCTCACGTCTTTTTCACACGTGTGTGTTGTGCGTCAGTGTCTGCAAAATCCTTCTTCGAACAAAGTCCTGTGGCGATGGGGGAACAGCAAAGCGACAGGCGGCGGTTACCACTGGCGGTGGTCCCACAAGACCCACACGTAGGCGGCCTGTGGGCTAGTGGTCGTTTTTCTTTGAAAAGGAAAGTAAGTTCTGCCTACCCTGGATGAGGGAAGGTATTAAAAAAGGTGTCCTAAACAAATCCTGTCCTAGCAACATGTAACGCAAATGGCAGGTAACCCCTCTAGCAGTCGAAACCAGAGACGGAGATAATTACTGCTGGACACATGGAACGTACACACCTTATTAAATCAAGGGGGAACAACTAGGCCCCAAAGGAAATGTTCTAATTGCCAGAACGTTACAGGACTGATATTGCTACTCTCAGTGAAACATGTTTTGCTGATGAAGGATCAATCTGTGAACCTGAGGGTGGCTAAACTTTTTTCTGAAAAGGGAACACAGAAGCTGAGGACAGAATCCATGGAGTTGGTTTTGCAATACTTACGACTCGTCTCTGGTAGCTCTCTGATATCCTGACTGGCATAAGTGAGCGGGTGAGGACACTTTGATTTCCACTCGTTCCTACCCGACACATCACCATCATCAGTGTCGACACCCCAACCAGCAGTGAAGATGCCAAAGAGGCATTCTATGAGAGCCTTGACGCCACTGTAAAATCCATGTCCCCGAGTGGAAAGCTTGTAATACTCGATTTCAATGCTAGGTTTGGAAATGACAGCGAGAGCTGGGATGAAGTGCTGGGCACACATGGACTGGGCAGGCTGAAGGAAAATGGCCTAATGTTGCTTGCTTTTTGCGGCAAAAACCAACTATGACCATACACTATTCCGGCAGCCAAATAAGTATAAGACAACGTGGATGCATCCAAAGTCCAAGAAAAGGCATCTCATAGACAGCTACTCTTTGAAGGCGAGATGTCCGTGATATCAAGGCTACCAAGCATTTGAGGAGCGAATTGTTGGACTGGTCAGGTCTATTCTTGGACTTCAAGAAGCTCAAGCTCTCCTGACCCTCATACAACACAATGAAACTGGAGAAACCAACTGTGAGGGAGGATTACCAGGTTCACCTGAACAGCTTGCTGACTGCTCACTGACCACTTACAGGACACCCTAACAAGAAATGGGACTCGTATAAACAGCCACTGAGTCAGCTATAAAGGAAGGTGCTTCAAGCAAAGAAACAGGCTCACCAAGACTGGCTTGATGAGAACAATGAGGAGGTTGGCATCTCTTGGAGAAGAAACGCACTGCGTTCGTTGAAAGGCAAAATGACATTCAATTTAGGCCAAAGAGAGATGGTTTTCATGACCTACGGAAAGAAAAAAACAATGCTATGCCAAGAAGCATACAGAAAGCAGACAGTACAACTGGTGTGACAAAAACGGCACTACCCTGCGAAAAGAATGATGAATGATGGAGAAAACACTTTTCTTCATTCCTCAATCACCCTTCCTTGGTGTAAACCTTGGCTTTGGATAGGATTGACCAGAAGCCAGTAAATGACCTTCCTCCTACTCTTGATGACATCATGAAAGCGATCAGGCAGAGCAGTTCTGGCAAGGCACCTGGTCACTCTTCAAAACAGCTAACCCAGAGTGTCTCAACAGTATCCTTGTAAGCATATAGGATGAAGAGACCAGATCAAGCGGTTTCAGAACAAAGCGGACTGTGGCAATTACTGGGGTATATCCCTGTTGACGATTCTAGTGTGCATCATCCTAAACGCCATATCAGAGGGCCTGCAACCAGAAACACAGTTCGGCTTTAGACCAGGCCTGTTGATATAGTCTTCATCGTGAGGCATATTCAGGAAAAACACACAGGCCAGAACCCAGACCTCTACGTTGTCTTCATTGACCTGACAAAGGTCTGTTGACAACTGTAACTGTTTGTAAACTGAGAAGCACTCTGGACAATCCTTGTAAAATGTGTAAGCTTGTACAACTCATTCGTTTGTTCCATGATGGCTTGGTGGGCCGCATGCTTACTAATGTTGGCATGTCACAGCCTTTTAACATCTCCAACAGCGTCTCCTATTCTTCACGTGCGTCTCGAACCATGCTGTTTATCACCAAGAAAGAAGGGTGTACCTGAGATACAAGCTGGATGCTCCACTCTTCGTTCTGCACGGGCTCAGGCAAGGACCAAAACACTTGAGAGACTCCTACTGGATTTATTGTTTTCCAACGACTATGCCGTACTGGCCCACACGAGGCCTGACCTCCAGGTCATCGTAAGCAGATTTGCAGAAGCTTTTTTATAGTTGAGTTTTTGGCCTGACCATCAGCCTGGAGAGACTGAGGTCCTTTGCCAGCCTGGAATTGTTTTCTGCATGTAAAATTATAATTGGAAAACTATAACTTGTCTTACATTTTTGGCTTTCTGGAACTGTTTGATATTATGTCCTATGGGAAAAACTGATTCGGTTAGAGTATGTTTCGGTTTGAGTCGGACCTTCTGGAACTGATTGATGAAACTAACCAAGTTTCCCCTGTACCAAAGAATCTGACGTGAATGGCGTCTTTTGGACGAACAGGCTTACTCCATCGGCTCAAGTGCTGAAGCAAAAGCCTGCCGCACAATGGGTGGGTATAATAGCAAAAAATCAACAAAATAAATCAACAGTATGGAAACAACGTATTCCATGCATAGTTCTGAGAGGGCATACTCTCAAAATGATGCCACTTTCTCCTCCTTCTTCAGTCTCCGACCGGTTTTGATTTTCAGTGGTGAAGAATGTAATAAAAGGGTAAATATGTCAATATTCCCGAACACATCTAACACAAGAAATATCCTTTTCAATGTTATTTTGCACAGCAAAAATGGACAAAATAAGCACGTGTTTTGGTGTCATGAGCACTTGAATAAAACAGTAAATCCATGCATGTCATGTCTTTAATATTCTGTGTTTTTCTTTCAGAGAGTGTCATGCCATACATTTTTCCAAAACACAACCAAAGTAACAGCGTGTGTTATAAAGAAGAACCAGTGAGGGAGAAACGACTGAAAGCAGGTCAGAAGCCAAGTACTTACGCCTCAACAACAGAGCACACACTGAGAGGAGTGAAGATTGTGACATCTGTGTCTGTCGACAACATGGAAGAAACACTCCGAAAGATTACATTTCAGCAGTCACGTCAACCCTTATGTGAAAATCCTCATCATTCCCTCTTAGAAGTTACGAACAGCATAAATATTAACTGCACTGGCCTGCATGTGAAGCTTGAAATGAAAGAAATCATTCAGCACAATACGCTTGGCATCCAGACCACGCTGGTTATCCATGAAAAGGGAGACGATACTGACAAATGTGTCAAGAGCACAGCTGAGAAGAATGAAACACATGAGAAACATCACACGTCACATGATACCTTCAATAGCACAAGTGAAGATGGAACAAATGATCCAATATGTGCAACTAACAATTCAAACTGGGATCAGCACCAACAAATATCAACAAGCCTAGAAACGCTGATGAAAGCCAACCCTTCACGAAAGGAGAGACTTTTACGTAGAAGCTTCAGTAATGATCTCTTTTGGAACGTTCAACCTCAGGAGCTTGCAGACATGAAATATAACACTCTCGAAGACCTAGCATATGGTCTGGCCTCCTTTAAGATCAGTTCCAGCTACAAAGCTGATGCACAACAAGGAAGGTTTGACCCAACACCCTTTTCAAACTGTAGCGAAGAAGCTGGAAGACCGTCTTCTGTAGAAGCAAAGGGAAAGGCTTCATTTGAAGAGTTCCCACAGTCTGGCAGCTATGAGTCCATGAGGCCTTGGTTATCAACTACCAGCTGCGGCTTTGTGAACGATTTAACTAATTGCCAAAAGGGCAAACCCTGGATTCCGAACAACAGCACTGCAGGACACAGAGAAGTTCTGTTTCCACCAAGAAGATGTCAGACATTTCCTTGCATGTCCAAAGCTGCAAGCTTGATGCAAGAGGACCCTCTCCTCCACTACGGCAAGCAATTTTCCACAGGAACTGTCTCCCATGTGATCACATTTCCTCTTCAAACGAATAGTTTGGGAATAGCAGTCAGCCATGATGGAAAGCCCACACCTTCTTCCATGACCTGCAATGAAGATAATCCCAATGATGAGATTACTGTCAGTGACAAGAATAGCCTGCTGCAAGACCCTGATGATTGCGCTGATAAAGTATATAAACATGAGATGGCAGACAGTGACTTGGACCAGGAAATGGGAGACCTGGAGTGCCACAGTCCAGACCTGGCTGCAGGCCAGCAGAGTGGAAGAGCACGAGCCATTGAGGTCACTCCTCCATCCTGCAGTGGATCAGAGGAACACGCGGAGCAAAGCAGACCACTCTTGTCACTTCACAACAATGAAGTTCAAATTGAAAAGTCAATTGCTGAGGCAAAAACTAGTTTACCAGAGCAAAGGTTCCTGCAGATGCATTCTAGCTTGGGACTGGGGAGCTGTGTGCAGAAACACGTTCGTCCTTCTTCTGACGTGTCACTTTTGGACAACATAAATGGCCCTTCATTAAGCAGCAATGACGACATTCACCTTAAAGCACCTTCTGAAAGAACCGCAGATACCACCCTGGCTTTGAGGAATGAAAAGACAAGGAGTAGGCAGGATGAGTGCAATAAACCTGCACTGTCTGCGTCATGTGCGGGGCAGACAAAAGAACATCCCAATAAAAGCGACAAGCCCGTATCCAGATGTAAGTTACAGTCATGTGTAATGAAATGACTGATAGGAGACAACTACAGGTGGTCCTCAGTTTACGGTTGTGTTTCGTGGCTACGTACGCGCCCAAAAATTTAAAAAAAACTTAATTTTGGTTTGCAAACAGGAGAACTGATGAGATCCAAATAATGAGTGTTATATTGCATGAGCAAAGTAAGAAATATCATGTACTATTAGTGGGCGTGTTGTGGGTGAGCTACTATGATTGCTTGCACAGTTTTGAACAGGTGTAAAAGTGGTGTTAAATGAGGATTTTGCGTGTGGTAGCGGCTGACACCATAGAGAGTTTGTGAGAGCAGATTGGCCGGAAAGCAAAAATGAGCTTTGATTGAAGCGATGGAGTTGGAGGTCTGGGTGGAGGATGCAAATGAATACACTGGTGTACTTCAGCAAAGACATCTCAGCGTTGCAAAGCCAGCTACTGCATAAAAGCTATGTTTTGTGTAATTTACTGCAGCCCGAGTGTGTGGGAACTTGATATACTTGCTCTTCCACGCGTGGCATGGCATTCAACACTTGGGAGAGCACACTAGAAAAACTATTCTGCGCATGTGTATAACAAGGAGACCTTCTGATGTACAATCTTGACAAAATAATGCTATATTAGTGTATTTTGTCATTCTATATACATGTGTTACACTATTAAACCATGACATTTACCATTTGTTAGGTTATGATTATCATAAATATGTAGCCTTACTTGGATAGCTGCATGTCGACGTGAAATCCACACTAAAATACTTCTACTTAGCAAACAGGAAGCAATACGTGAAGCTTAGCTTTGCTTAAATATATTACTGCATGCGGCGCACCTCAGGGGTCAATACTGGGGCCAAAACTGTTCAACCTACACATAAATGACATCTGTAAAGCCACAAAAGACCTAAAGCTAGAAGTATTTGGAGATGATACTACTGCATTCTGTTCTGGAGAAAGCATACTAGAGCTAATAATGAAAAGTCAAAGAGGAAATGACTATACTAAACACATGGTTTGATAAAAACAGATTATCCCTGAACCTAAGTAAAACTATTAACTATTAATGCTATTTTATAATAGCAGATAGGATACTTACGCACAAATACAAACAGATGACGTGGACATTGACAGGGTGAATGAAACTATATTTCTAGGCGCAACAAAATGAGTTAAACAAAATGAGGTAAAAAGTCCAAAAATCACTCCCTGCTCTCTATTGTTCTCTGGTATTACCATGTCTAACGTATTGCGTGGGGAAATGGGGAAATAACGATAAAAGTACACTTCACTCACTAACTGCACTACAGATAAGATTAGTTAGGATAATCCATGATGTTGCTTAAAGAGAACATACAAACCCTTTATTCCTGAAATCACAATTATTCAAATTTGTTGCCCTGGTAAACTTTCAAACAGCTACAATTATGCATAAAGCCAACAATAATATGCTACCCAAAACCATAATACAGTTCTTATCATCAAGAGAGGAGAAATATGACCTTAGGAATAAATTAAAGTTAAAACACGTATAGGCTCGCCCAATGCTAAAAAACCTTCAGCATATCAGTATGTGGAATCAAATTATGGAACGGATTGAGTAAGGAACTCAAAGAATGCACTAAAATGAGCCATTTCAAGAAATAGTAGCAGCAGTTGATGTTTACAAAGTAAGGAAAAAGAATCCTGAACAACAGGGAAATACTATGCAGTGTCATATGACAACTGCACTTTACGCAACTTACAGCAATTTGTTCATACCAATTCACAAACTTCAACTTCATTGTAACGCATTGTTATATTGTTGTCATGTTATTTCAGAACTGGCAAAGGGAACATTTTGAATAGGAAATGAACGTCTTAGCAATTGATGTGAAACAAAGCGGGGGTAGGACTGCTCTGCTTCTTCCTACTCCTTTTGGACATGTGCAATTGTGAATTGTGAATTGTGATATGTGATGTATACCGAAGTAGACTGTATGAATGTACAAATAAATCAAACCATTACCGTCACCAAAACCACACTATTGCACTGAGGGACGTGACAAGGGCACCCAGTTCATTAATCCACCTCCACTAACTGTTCCACTGTTACTAACTGTTGTTGTAAGAAGTTTTTCCAAGTAGGAGATATGGTAGGGCTGCTTTTTGGGACTGCTCCAAATCAGTCCTTCAAGTCCAGTAGCTCAAAAATATGTCTTTACTATTTTTATTACACACTACAAATATTTTGACAAGCGCAGTGAAGATTTTCTCTCCTCCACTTGCCATTCCTCATACTGTATGCCTCCTCCTTGCCACAATGACCACTCTGGCCATTTGTGTGGAACTCTGTGCCAGTTTGCAACTGTCTTCCAAACATGCTACATATAGACGCAAAAACACAGACCGCAAACAGGTTTCAGATTTGATAAATCATACTGCAGGTGATAAATGATTACATTTGCATCTCCTACCACTATTTTGTGCGTTCTGATAATGTGCATATATTCTGCATATTCGTGAAGGCAAACACTCCAAATGGATTGCCAGTGCTATTTTGCTCGTGGACAGATGCAAACCTGGGTGCACTTTGTTGGTAGATCAGCTCTGCATGCGCTATCAAGTTTGCAGGTTTTTATTAGGGCTGGATTAATCGCATTTTGTCCTTAGTTAGTTCATAATTAATTGCAGATAGAAGTTTTTATCTAATGTAAGTAGGGATGTAAATCTCTTTGTGTTAAACTATTTCATACGCGTCTAGATACGCGGGTTAAAAAGATACAATTAAAAAACGATATATATTAAAAAGAGAACGATTTGACACGCTTCAATACAGTGTACAAACGATATGATTCGATACAATTCACCGGTTACATTTGTCTCTGCACACAGTCATCCTCCACCCGCACACACACACACACACACACACACACACACACAGAGTCAAGACGTTCCGTTCACGGCCTCAGTGGTGGAAATCATAAAATCATTTAAAAAAATCATGAAATCCTTGAACACCACACATAACTGCCAGGTGTCTACACTATCCTTGAGCATGTTACAGGGTGCTCCAATGAAAGTGACGGTAATAACTAGGCAGTGTAGTGGTCTTATTGAGATGGAAAGGTTACTAGTGCTTTGGCTGAAGACCAAATTTAAAGCTTCTCCTGCCACTTCTCCTTCCTCTTCCCAATAAGCCACAAGGTCATCCCTGGTTATCCCTTTTACTGTTTCATATTATTGTTGTGTTTATTGTTTTTATTATTCTTTTACTTTGTATCGTGTGTTCTGTGCTCCGTGCGAGTGTTATGAGTTCCGACTTACACTAAAATTCGACTTTGCGTCACAGTAAGGGAACTCGTCGGTAACCCGAGGACCACCTGTACTTGGATGAATGTCTCTTGTGACCGCTCCCTTCCATTTCAGGTTCCCTGGAATCCAAAGATCACCTGACACTTGTTAGCCTCAGAGATGCAGACTGCAGTATGTCGGACTCGTGGGCCAGGAGGCGCAAAGCGTTCGAGGAGAGCAAGCAGCGGGGCTCTGCGGGAGGAAGCTCCTTTACCAGTGATGTTACAGAAGAAACAGGTACTTCAAGATATTATTATTTATTGCATTCAGTTACACATGAAAATGATCTACTGGCAGTTTCACTGTCCGGGTCTGTGTGTACTTAGTCTTGCATGACTTTGTCTTTGAGACAAGCAACTGCCGCTGGCAGGATCAATCAGGGATTAGACGTTATTAGACACATAAGCTACAGTTACACTATGCAATAACTATACACAAAAACTCAATAAAATACCAAACTATGACAAACTATAACAAAGGCTATATAAATTACCTATATACAACTATGTGCAAACTATGTACACAAATGATGAGACTTGGCAAATAATATAAATTTTGCTGTCGTCACGTGGCAAAGAAGCGTATTCGTAGCGAGACGTCAAGTTAAGTGACAGCAAAAACGAAAAATGTGCTGTTTCCCATGTGGAAATTGTTCAAATAGAGATTTCGGAAAATAATGTATGCTGTACATTTTACTTGTATTATTGCATTATGGTAATATTGTACATTATTACCAGCTTGGAGTGAGATGTGAATGAGGTGTGTTTTCTGTGGGGAAAAAACAGCCTATTTAAAAAAAAAAAAAAAAATCCAAACATTTTTTTAACCAAAAATCCACAAATTTGCAAGGGTGTGAATACCTGAATCATGAATGCACAGCGATTATTACAATATTTAGAGAATTTAGAAATGAGAGAATAAGAATCAGAATACATCGCAGGTCAAACCCTGACGCTATTGCGTTTTTTCAAAAATGAACTAGATAACCAGATCTGATGTCGGGTTCTGATGAGGATGGCTTCTGTTTTGCGGCTGTTCAACTGAAGGAAGTTATCTGACATCCATGCCTTTGATTCTTCCAAAGCTGGGGTGGAGGTGGGATCTGTTTTCAGGGGTAGCTGGGTGTCCTCAGCATATGAATTAAATGAGATCTCATGTTTTCCTGATGATGTGACCCAAGCGGAGCATGTAAACAGTGAACAGTGCTGGCCCAAGAACTGACCCCAGGGGAACCCCACAGGTGACAGTGTGGGGGTGATGATTTTGTCTTCCCTAGCGCCACGTACGCTCTGCCAATGATGTATGACTGAAACCAGCGGAGGATGGTCCCACAGAGTCCCACTGTGGTGTAAGAATGTTATGGTCCTTAGTGTCAAATCCAGAAGAATGAGGAACGAGGGGGAGCCTTGGTTAGCAGCCATCAGCAGATTGTTACTGACCCTGACCTGTATCTGTGCTGTGTGCAGAGCGGAAACGGGATTGGAAAGTCTCATACAGGCTTTGTGAAGTGGTTGTGAAACCGGGCTGCAACACTTTCATCCAAAACCTTGGAGAGGATGGTAGGTTTGAGATGCGTCTGACGTTTGCTAGGTCTTCACTATCTCGTGATGTTTTTTTCAGGTGAGATCGAATGATAGCAGTTTTTATGACTGGCGGGACTTGATCAGTTTTTAGTGAATTATTCATGATTGCAGTGATGAGTGGGCTGCTGACTGAGATGATTGCTTTTGGGAGCATGTGGAGGACCTCATTTTCTGTATGATTACCTCCACCTCTCTCTCTGTGGTGTTATTAAAGTTAGAGAAAATGGTCACTGGAACTGGAGCCTCTGTCGCTGATGGAGGAGTGGCTGGAACAGCAAAAGCTTGTTGAAGTGCTTCGTAAACCTGTTGTGAGTGGTCACTGCATGTGTGGATTTGGGGTTTGTGTGAGGTAATTGTAGAAAATAATATACTAGTTTTCTGTTATTGCTGATTTTGTAGGAATGAAACTGCAACCAAGCTACGGCCAAAGCTTCACAGTTGGCCTTTTGATGGTCACGGTAGGCTTTCTTGTGGACTACCAGGCCTGTAGAAATGAAGCTCAAGGGCACGTCTGACTGTCTTCATTCTTTTTTAACATGAAACTGTTCTTGATTTAAGTGTAGTATGTAGGCCTGATAATAACTTTTGCTGGATGATAATTGGTCTAGAAATTATTGCTGATAAACGATATTATTGTCAACATCATTTTGAGACCATTTCTTGATTAATGCAATGCAATAATGCAATATGGCATAATAATGTGAGTACAAGTATGAAAAGCAATAAAGTTTAATTTTTCAAGAGTATTTAACATTTTCATTGGAATGCCAAGAGCTTTTGAATAAAATTAATTAAACAAACAACATGGTCAATTAAACAGACAAAAAAAACAATGAAAATAAAATTGACTCTCAGTCTCTTTTTAGCAAAAATTTCATTTAAATAAGATTTCAAAAATTGCACTTAAATAAAAATCACAATCGATCACAATATTTCTGATTTTGAAACACTGTCACTTTCGCTATTAAAAACGGAGAAATATCCCATATATAATCTGATGTTGACAGTAAGTTTAAGTTCTTCACGGGTGTAAGAGCACCCGAACACACGATTTACGCACAAGAACATACAAAACAGAATGAAGAACATCCAAAATAAATTTGAAGTTGTGCACTCGTCTGTTCAATCAAAGAATGCCCAAAAATCATATAACTTCATGCCCATGGTAAGTGGATGCAAATTTTCCTAACTGTACATCTTATATCGTCCACTTCAATGAATGGAAAATAGGACTACTTTGTGGTACTTTATCTTATCCACTTTATCTGTTTCGCAGTTTGGTTGTAATAGACAACTTCCCTGTACAAACCAACTTCTGATCCCAATCATGATGTGTGAAATTTCACTGTGTCACCTTTGTTCCTAGTGTCTGAGGACACACACACCATGGACATGGCAACTTGCGTCAGTGAAGACAGGGGCTTCTATGCAGAGACTTTCCACTCGGCTGCATGGATATACCAAGGAGATAACGCCGATCCTTCCGGGCTCCGCAGTAGAAGTCGAGCTGTTTCAAGTAAGCTCTCTTTGTCGTTCATTTCAAAAACCTACATGGTGAAGTTACATTCAGGTTGCATAACGAGCGCTGTATCAAAATAAAGATAACCATTCTCTGTTTTGAATTGAAATGTCAGTTCGGGAGAGGACCGTCAAGATCAACAAAAGGACAGGAGAGTATCCTTGGGGCTTTCGAATACAGTTCTCCAAACCCATTGTGGTCACAGAAGTCGACACAAGTAAGAGCACCCTTCAGAGGGTCACCACAGTATTTCACACTTTGAACACAGACTTGTACAAGAGTGACAACATGTTTTTAATCCATGAAACTCAAATTGCATGGGATCACAATGAACACACAGGTTACACAGGAAAACATCAACCAAAATTCTGAAAAAGTCCTATCCTGAATATGTGATAACAACAAAATTACAGATGCTCAGTATTGGCTTTGTCACCAATATCCTTTATTCAATATTTCATGATCAAATCAGTGCAGCAGCGCTTCCTTCAAACTAATGTCAGGTGACGTCTCGTGTAATGAGCTTTGTTGACTGTGATGCCACTGGATGCTTTTCACAATTAAAAACTGTTTGTGCAAAATAAGAAAGAAGAATACTGCAATATGCAATACGAGTTATAGAAAAAGGGCCACTTTTCCCAAAGTGACCCTCTCGTTCACTAGGAATGACTCCAACACAGAGGCGGCGAGCTGGTGTGGTCTTATTATAGTCCCCCCACTTGGTACCTCTGTAGGTGTCCCCTGCGGCACCTCCATAGTAAAATAAAGTCCAACTCTAACCGTCGGTCGAGGTGAGCCCAACTATGTCTAGTCGGAATGTATCAACCTCTCGCACAAGCTCAGGCTTTTTCCCCACTAGAGAGGTGACAGTCCATGTCCCTAGAACCACATTTGGCCGCTGAAGACCAGGTTGACCATTACACCGGACCCTTATGATTGCCCCTGCAGGTGGTGGGTCTACGGGGAGGAGATCCTGTGCGACTTTTTGGGTCTTCCGTTTAGCTATGAGGAAATGATGAATCTATAGTTTTCTGTTGTGAGGTCATTCCTTTTGCATTTCCCGTTTTCATCAGCATTTTCGAGTTCCAACAATATTTTAACGGTGGTTCCATATCAGTTTTGCTTGTTGTCAGTCAAACTGGACTCGCCTCCACCCAACGGGTGAGACAGCAGCCACCTTTCTCTTTAAGACTACCTTAGTGATAACTTTTGCTGAAATCCCTATTGGATGATTTCTATATGTGAGCCCGTCTCACGAATGCAGAAGTTTCACTCTGACATCTCGCTACAGTTATGCTTGTTTGCCCCCCATCTGCTTGAGTCCGTGACAACTGCAACATGACAGGCAGACTTTCATCATCATCATCAGAAAAACTGGTACCGATATGATGCGATATCTCATTTTTATGCCAATATCGGCTATTATCGGACATCCCTAAAAAAACACAACGTCCATTCCACATAGCACTGGCCTGGCGTCATCCCAAACGTCATCAATTTCACGTCTTTGTTGGTGTGTGTTTAGACGGGGCAGCAGAGGAAGCAGGTCTGATGGTCGGCGACTATGTCCTGGCTGTCAACGGAACAGATGTCAGGATTTCTCACTCGGAGGCTGCTGATTTGGTTCGGCAAGGTATGTTAGTTTCATGGCTCATAATAATAGAAACAAGTTAGGTTTCTTGCATTCTGGAGACAAGTGAGAAACATTTTAGCTCACTTTCAATGTTGATTTTGTAGGTCCAGATGAGCTCGTGCTGACTATCGGGTCAGATATTGCTCATAGTCCGAATACTCCGAGACCGGCGTGCCGTGGTTATCTTCATAAGCGTACCCAGTCTGGTCTGATTAAAGGCTGGAGGAAGAGGTGGTTTGTACTAACGCATGAGTGCTGCCTTTACTACTACAGACACAAACGGGTGAGCTGCTGATCATGATTCTATGTATGCTCAACATGAACATGACTTTTGTGTTTATTACAGGATGAAGGCAAGAGTCAGGCCTTAGCGGCTTTAAAGATGGAAGGGGCTGAGGTGGGCCTGGATTTTTCCCTGGGGAAACCCTTTGTGTTAAAGTGTCGTCCTCTGGCTGGTAATCGAGTGTTCTACCTCTGTGCTACTTCCAACCAGGAAATCAAAAGGTAGCTTCAGTCCTACATAGAAACTGTATTCACTAGCAATGCAGCATGGGCTTTTTTGCTGGCTTTTAAGCATGAACAGGACTTAGTGAACATGTTATGATGTCATCTGAGAGTACTGTGCCTATAAGGACGTCGTGATGCGGTTTTAGGTGGCTGGAAGCTATGGACAGTGCTATTCATCCAATAATACAGGTAAGACTTTTCTTAATTTAACACTTTTCATGTTGCTTTGCTTTTTATTTGCATCTGCTAAATAATATGCAGAATGTGCTGTCGTCTGCTGGGAGTGACATGTTCAAACCGCTTAGGTATGCTGGAGCCTATCCCAGCTGACTTGGGGTGAGAGGCGGGGACTGGCGGGGACCCTGGACTGGTCGCCAGCCAATCACAGGGCACATATAGACAAACAACCATTCACACTCACATTCATACCTATGGACAATTTAGAATCTCCAATTAATCTAACATGCATGTTTTTGGGATGTGGTAGGAAGTCGGAGTACCAGAAAAAGCCCACACATGCACAGGGAGAACATGCAAACTCCACACAGAGATGCCCAAATATGTCCTCAAACTGATTAAGAAATAAGTTGTAATATTTCACTCTATGTGTAGTGAATTTGTAGAATAGAAGAGTTTCACTTTTTGAATTGAACTACTGAAATAAATGAGCTTTCAAAGACATTCTAGTTTTTAACTTTTTCAACTGTCTTTTATGGGCCAGATTTAAGGCCGGTGACATCTTATGAGTCCACCCCTTGACTTTCTTGTCCCATAGCCCTCAGGATCTTTTCAAATGACTGTCTTACTGCGTTCACCCTCTACAGCAATGGTGCAGCTCAGCAGTCGGACCGCGTTCAAAGAGAGAAAGCTTTTTTGCCTTTGCCATCAAGGGATCATGACAGTGTGACTACCTGTCAGGAAATTACACTGAATCCACATTTTTGCCAAGACTTTGGCTTTTGGAGGCTGTGGTCTTAAACTTTTGATCAGCTGATGAACAGCCTATTTCACTTTAATGGTTAACGTTTTTTGTCTCACTCCCATTTCTGCTTTTTGCATTTTGATGCTCTACCGAGAACCTCCTTAAGATCCAACAGTGTAAAATGGAAATTCTTGCAATTACCAACACCAATCTACAACTCAACTCTGAAACCCTGGCATAGCTTCCTGTACCCCCCCCCCCCACCCCACTCTGCTCCTTTAGCACCAGAACACATTTACAGCAACACGCACACGCACTTAAATGGCAAATGTTTTGTTGTTATGTGTACTATATTGGGTAATACGAGTGTAAAGGTAACTTTAGGGTTATTTCATGTCTAGAGGGCTCTAATGGTGTTAAAAACCGTATTTAGAAGGTCGCAAACAGGTTTTCTATGCTCTAACTATGAAAATATTGTTTTTATAAATAAAAAAATCCTCTTTCGTGGAAATTGACTTATAGACATACTGTCTGAAACTGATTAACTGCGATAAATGAGGGATGACTATTTTGAAAAAGTGGAAACACGAAGTGGTGAGGCATTACTGTACACGCTGCTCTCCATGTCACACTAATCATATTTGGCAGGTTAATACTCACCTCTCTGGTCTTTCAGCACCACGTGTGGGTGGATGTCACCAGACACAACGGGAGTCTGCCCCCACTGGCTGTGAAAAGCCCCGAGAGCCTGGGGTTGCTTCATAAAATGGACAAGAGCAAGGACGTGTGGGTGCAGCACTACTGCATCTTAAAGGATGGTTGCCTCTACTTGTACAGCGGGATCCGTGCAACCCATGCACATGGTATGCTGTGGTGAAAGCGTTGTACGTGGCATGACATCTTTTTGCCCAAAAATGCTTGAAACAAAGTTGAAAAAAGAAGCAGGTGTAATCATTAAAAACTTTATATATTTACTGTATATACTGACATGTGATGCCTGCACACAGGAGGGTAAATACAAAACTACATTCATCATATCGCGTGTGCTCAGGTGGAATCTACCTGCAGGGATACACGGTGCGAGAGCAGCCATTTGGAAGCAAGAAATCCACCATTGAGCTGAAGCCCCCATCTGATGAGTTCAAGACTTTCTACTTCTGTGCAGAGAATCCAAATGAGAATAAACGGTAAAGTGTTGTGTTGCATTCATAGTATTGTAGGCTGCATGGGTAGGATGGTAGTTTGCATCCATATTGTTGTAGTTTGCTAAAGATGACAAGAAATGAACAAGAGATGATGGGTTACTGTAATGAGAGCTTCGATGCGCAGACTTGAATGTTCATCACGCCTTCACAACAAAAGCCATCATTATGTTTTTCTGTTAACGTTGAGTATTGATGCCAAAATTCTGTCTCCGTTTGCGTATATTTTCCGGTTAGCATACAATATGGCGTGTTTCTGGTTGTGTTATTACTACGCTGTGGGAGTCCAACTTTGTGTTCTTATTGTATTTTTATCACAAAACATCCTTTTTAGCAGCTTGCTAATAAATAGAAACAGGAACTGGAAGTCAGTTCTGTTGCCTGTCTATGATGTCATCAGCGGTGGACTTGTAGTTCTTTGCTATCTAACACAGTTACACCACAATATTAACACAAAACTCATTTTTATAGTTTTACAATTACAGGTTTACATGTATAAAACAATTCTATGTGCATATAAATGCCACATGAAAGGGATAAATGAATATTTGAGGTTATGTTTACCTTCACTGAAGACGTGATGACGTGTTGATGTGGCAGCAAGATCAACACAGACGCCACTTTCGTGTTTTGCCATGAGTTATTTCTTGAATTCAATGGCGTTTCTTACATTCTTTATCAAAATGCTGCCACTTGCAACTTTCTTTGTCTCCATTTTGGGTTATTTCGCAGCCTGACCAAAAGAAAAGCAGACACTCAAGGAGCAGAATTCAAGAAATAACTCATGGCAAAATACGAAGGTGGTGTCTGTGTTGATCTCGCTGCCACATCATGTCTTTGTCAACAATCACCTCTTCAGTGAAGATAAAAGTAATCTTAAATGTTCATTTATCCCTTTCGTTCATCATTTATATGCATTTAGAATTGTTTTCTGCATGTAAAACTGCAATTGTAAAACTATAAAAATGTGTTTTGTGTTAACTTTCTGGAACAGATTAATTGGATTTACATTATTTCTTATGGGAAAAAGTGATTCAGTTTGAGTATGTTTCGGTTAGCGTCGAACCTTCAGGAATGCAATAATGACGCTAACCAAGGTTCCACTGTATTTATATTTGTTCCAAGTGAGCATTGAAAAAAGGTTGTGTGGTCTTATTGCTTTGTTCCAGATGGATCGTAGCTTTGAAAGCGTCGATAAAGAAGTGGCTGCCTTTGCATCGGGCCCTTCAGGACAACATGAATGGGTCGCCAGAGGCCCCAAGAACCTAACAACAGTGTGAGATCATCCAACAGTAGATTGTCAAATGCAATGACAAATATGTGTAATGAGCAAATGTTTTTTTTTTTTTGTTTATGAGGCGTTTTTCTACATTTTATTATTTAAACTACTGTATTTACAAAAAATCTGTTCTTTATTCACGTTCACATTCTTTCTTCATAATAAATGTACTTTTAGGATCTTCTAAGCTAAATTATATACAGAAAACAATAAAACACACATAAAAGTCATACGGTGGGCACAGCTTTACTCACCTCATCCTGAAGGGGTGGGAATGTGTGTGAGCTGGAAGGTGCTTGTCACTGCTGTCTTTCCATAGAGAGGAAAAATGTGCTTTTTTTTGTGTGTTGTTTTTGAGAGCAGCAGACCAGCTGTGCAGCAGCATGTCAAACACATTAAAGCTACTTTTATGCTCTGCGGAATGAATAAACAAATGAATTGGACTGCCAAGATGGGTCATACTGTATATTCGAGCTCAAAAGAAGGTGATCGGGCTTCTACAACAAAGTATCAGAACTTTTCCTGGAGAAGCGTCAGGTGCATGGACGTCATATACAAATAAAACGTATGAACACAAATGTTTTGCAGTTCATGATAAATAAATAAATAAATGACTCTAACAAGAGGAAGACGTATGACCAGAAAAATGGCATAAAAAAAATCCACGTCCAGGCACTCAAAGAGGTTTGAAAAATATAAAAGTCCTTTCATTTGGTGGGCTAAAAACCTAAAAATAAACCAACACGTATCAGCTTGTGCCTTCTTCAGGGTGCAGTGGCACACGAAGACAAACGGGGTTCATTCTAGTAGTAATCACTACAAGTGTGCACGACTGCAGGGGCAACATCCAACAAACACAAGACAGGAAACACAAACATCAGATCCTCCCGCATGCTGGAGGACCACCCTCGAGGGGCATCACATAGTAAATATGAAACCTTGTACATGATGAAGGCCTGGAGGCCCTGAGGTACTATGTCAGGTCCAGACCTGATGACCTAATGCCCCCTGCTGACTTTAGTGTGCAACTTACAGAGTGGGCTCTCAAAAACAATGTTTCCTATTTGAGGGCTAATTGTACAAGTAAGAAAAGGGGGCAGCTATGACAGCCCCCAAACCTGCAAACCTGTTTTCAGGACTAAGAAGGAACAACATATTTTTCATACAACCCTTTCATTCATTCATTTTCTATGCTGCGTGTGCTCACCAGGGTCGCCAAGTGTGCTGGGGCCTATCCCAGCTGACTTTGGCCGTGAAAGCGGGGCCTCATGATCCTTCTGCCTTTTTGGGTTTCAAGCAGGAGATGCTGGAAAAGTTACCACAGGGATAACTGGCTTGTGGCAGCCAAGTGTTCAGAGCGACGTCGCTTTTTCATCCTTCGATGTTGGTTCTTCCTATCATTGTGAAGCCTAGATTGCACATATAGACAAACAACCACACACTCACATTCATACCTATGGACAATTTAGAGTCTCCAATTAACCTAACATGCATGTTTTTGGAACGTGGGAAGAAGCCGGAGTACCCGGAGAAAACCCAAGCATGCCCAGGGAGAACATGCAAACTCCACGTAGAGATGCCCGAATGGAAATAAGAATTCAGATCTTCCAGATAACCAACAGGCCACCGTACGACCCATATAACAATCCATTTAAAGAAAAAAATTGTGTGAGCAATCTAAATAAAAATCTGAAGTTGAGCTTGGAACATGACCGACCAGTCATTCATTTTCTGGACTTGCAGATCTCTCAGGATGACCAGGGATATTTGCATACCTCTAGTTTTTTTTTTAAAAAGCAACTAATTGAAATACCATATTACATGCGGAGAGTTTTCACCCTCCATGGCTTATTGAGCATATCCCTTATGGACAATTTCAGAGATTAATTGCAACAGCGCTTCAAACAGAGAGGGTATCGGCCTCCGATTCTCACTCAGGCTGGCCATAGAGCTCTGTCACTTGAAAGGACTGCTCAGTCCTAAACCAAAACAGGAGCCAACCCACAAACCTTACTTTATTACAAGTTGTAGCTTTTCTCCTACCACCCAGTCAACAGATTGCTGAGCTGATCAGGTCTTCTCGGTCCTCCACCTGCCAACTTGATCTCCTCACAACTTCATTAGTGAAGGAATGTCTACCAACACTCTGCCCCCTTACCACTGAAATTGCTCACCCTCCTTTCCTCCCCATCTCTTAAAAGCGCTTCAGTTACACCAATATTCAAAACACCTGGCCTGGATAACTCCTGACCCATCTCCAACCTACCACCCATCTCCAAAATACTTGAATATATAATAATAATATATAATAGATCATCTATTCATGAACAATCTGTTTAAGCCCCAGTCTGGTTTTTGGCCCAAGAGTACGCTCATCCAAATCACCAATGACCTCCTCCTTGTGGCAGACTCGGGCCTCCTTTCTTGTCCTCCTTGACCTTCGCACAGCTTTTGACACGATATCTCACGCTCTCCGACTGGATCGTTTAGCCTGCACTGGGGTCTCCGGCACAGCTCACTTCTTACACGTCCAACCGTTCACAATGTATTCAAGGTCGTAATGTAAACTCTTCATGCTCACCAATCATTCACGGTGTTACCCAACGTTAAGTCCCCGGTCCTTTACTTTTCATAATTTATATTCTTCCATATTTTTCGTTATTTTGTCTTCCACTCTCACTCAAATCTGTCTTGCAACCAAGCCCTCCTCAGCATCACCCCCCACTGGTCACAGACGGTCTCCAGGCCATCACTCACTGGATGTCCACTCATGTACTTCAACTTCATGGTAATAAAAGTGAAGTTATCCACATTGCTTCTAAGCCAACGCTCTCCAAAGCTCATGTCTTCATTGATGACTGTTTAGTCCACGACCAGGACGAAAACTACACTGAATCCGACATCCAGCGGATCCTCCTTTCCAGAAGCCTTGAATAAACCTTACCAGGAAGGCTGAGAAGTGTGATCCCACCATAGTTGCACCAAACCCTCCGGTCCCCCTTCTTAAAAAGGGGGACCACCACCCCATCCTGCCCAACCAGTCTACATGTGTTTTGGGGACTTGGAGAAGTGAATTCAACTACATTTTTAGGCAAAACCAACAATTTTAGAATATGGTAAGTCTCTGCATTTATTCTTTTTAATAAAGTTGTTTTACTGAAGCTAATCAATAAAGAAAATACATCTCACCATTAAGGTGACGTCTGGTGCTTTCAGGAGCTTTGTAGTCTGGTTGATACGTGCTCATGCAGGCGCCGAGGTTTCCATCCGTTAAAAGTGATCGTAGGTCGGGTTTGATGTTTTTAGTTGGGAGAAGGACTGCTCACACGGTCACACGGAAATACCCACATGCCGCAGTGTGTGTTATGTGACAGGAAGTGCATTCCAACTTTTCAACTGGTCTGGGGGTTGAAGTCTTTTCATTTCTGTCCACTTGTGTTTGCTCGCCAGCTCTGCTTTCTGTCGTACAAGTCCTTCCAAATCTTCATTCAGTGACTTGAACTTATTCACCAACATGGTCAGCAAGTTCTCTCTCAGCTGGAGACACCAGGGATGGAACTCAGGTCGGCTTTGTCCACGGCACACTCGTGTGGATGAGTGATGAGCTTAAAAAGACGAGTGTGCTCACAAAATTCTCCAAAGCGTGCTTTGAATGACGTCAAAATGTTGAGCGGACCTGGACCTGTCTCAATATCCGTGATAAAGACTTCCAGCTTGTCTTCAAATGCAAACACTGCTTGTTGAAGGGATGCCACTGTATTTCCAATGCCTTGCATTTTCACATTGAGCTGGTTCAGATGTTCAGTCATGTCCACGAGATAATAAAACTTCAGGAGCTGTTAGCTAGCTCAGGATGCGCGACGGGTTTCATTTCAAGAAAAGTCCGGATTTCGCTGAGGCAAGCCTCAAAACATTGCGCACCTTCCCTCTTGACAACCAACGCACATTGCTGTACAAAAGCAGGCCAGGATCGTTATTGCCAACTTCATCCAGCAGTGTTTTAAAGTGGCGATCAGCTGAAGCTCTGGCAACAATAAAGCTGACCACCCGAATGACCAGCGACATCACCTCACCAAGCTGCTCGCCACAGATTTGACCCTCCTTTGAGTGCCTCCTGATGTAGAATGCAAAGACAAGTAGTAGTAGCTCTTGGCATGCCTTCTTCCGACCGTCCCCCGCTGGATACTTCGATGCAAATGGAGCATGGCATGTGTCAAAGGGAGGCTTATATTTCACCGTTTCATCAATGAAATTTTAAATTCTGTCGCTTTTTGGTCTCAGAAACGATAGGTCAATTTTGACAGTTTAATGTACCAGGAAGAATGATACACAGCTGCAGGAGCAAGTCAGGACACTTCAGGCCAGATGTCCTTTCACCTAGCTCAGCCCTCCCTCGCGGGCAGCGGGGGAAGACCATCCCTGCATGCCTTCGATGTGCGACACGGAGGTCTTAGCTGGTTGGCGCTGGTCACTTCTAAAAGTGCCAAGGATTATGATAAAGAAGTATCAGAAGAATGCGAGGCTACGAGCAAGAGATGGTTACAGCAATCAGACAGTCTGCTCTGGTCACACTAGCTAACGTATGCCAAGAGAGGCCTGTATGTAAATACATGGAACAAAAGCAGATTAGACACACTGCTAAATCTGCTGTCTCCACGCAGGTGAATGCCTCTGTCCTTTGTGCTGAAATGTACGGTACTTCTTCTCATCTTTCGTTCTTTTCGCCAACTTCTTCGTCAAAAGTGTTTGTGATAGCAGCAGAACTAGCAAGGTGGGAAGTTTACTTCTTGAAATCCCGATGTGTTTCCGATGTGGATCTTACGTCACTGGTACGCACGACAAAATTCATACGAAGCTCGCATGGAATGCAAGGTCAGTACTTTAATTGAAAGTTTGACGAACGGATAAGTCAAGTTTTGTGAGGAAGGAGTCCTTATTTATAAATGGAATATTTTAGTAGTTAGAGCATAGAAAACCTGTTTACGACCTTCTAAATAAGTTTTTTTTCAACATTATTAGAGCTCTCTAAGACATGAAATAACAGCCCAGTCACTTTTACACGATCCAATATTATCCAATATAGTTGAAAATAAGACATTTAAGACATAAATAAGACCCGTACTTGTGTGTGCTGCAATAAATGTGTTACGGTGCTAGTAGGGGAGATGGGTTGGTGGTGGACAGGAAGTGACGCCGGGGGTTCAGAGTTGAGTCTCAGTTTTGCGTGCTTAACGGCCGCAAAAATAGTCCGTGCTTTTGTGAGCTCATTCAAACCCGCAATAAAAGCCTGTTGTTCCAGAGAGCAAGTCTGGTGCTTGTGTCTCACCAAACATTGCACCTACTAACCATGTGTAGAATACTACATCACAACATCTTTGAATGCATCTTCTGGAATGTCTTACGTTTTAATTTTTATGCTTGAAAATGCTTTGTCCAATAAAAATATTGAAAATGTGTTTAAATATGCATATTGTTTGCCTAATATTAGGCCATATTTAACTACAAAACAGCAGGATTTGAGTGAGGCCGCAAAATTTTAAAGCGCAAAGTGGTGAGGGATTGCTGTGTTTGGCGGAATCACATGACTGAAAGCTTCTCTGTCATCTTCTTAGATTGCAGTCAGCTTTAATGAGTAGCGTAACAGTCATTTTTGAACATCACATGTACATAGTGTGATTTGTGAGGGCAAACATAAAAGTGTATAGAGGTGATTGACATACAGTACACGCCACACTTCACTGTCTTCACCTTGTGATTGTGCTGAGCTTTCGTCCATGATATACAAGTAGAGTACAGAAATGACACATGATAGAAGTATGTGTGGTAGAAAGAACAAACCTTCCACTCTAGAGAAAAGAATGACATGTGAAGGCACAACAACAAAATCTGCAGAACAAAGGGTGCATTAGTGTTTCTCCAGGACTGCGGACGTCTCCGTGGCTTCTTAATGTTTAGTCTTTGAACGTGGAAGGAGGGTGGCAGTGCAAAGATACATTCCGGCTCATTGGGGATTCAGTAGTCTGACTTACGATGATCGTTAACAATGCAGCACACGGAGGGAGGGCTTTTCTGTTCATCTGCTGTTTCTTGACTAAAATCAAATATTTAAAAAAAAAGTTATTTTCACAGAATAGGGGTGTAACGGTACACCATCATCACGTTTCACTCCAGTTTCGGTCCAGTAAGTGAACAAAATGCAAAACATAAAACTTATTTGCTTTTTGTACACAACTTTAATGATGTTTATAATTAAACAAAACAGATAAGTGGCGGTACGGACTGAACAAACTATCATCAGCTTACCTGGTGACAAAGCAAATGAGTGTAATGCCTAATAACATACATATTAGCATTAGTACTGTTAATTCATAGCTCCAGCTTCACCATCTCTCCTGAACAATGGTTTCTGCTTTCATGCACACGTCTTTGTCTGTTCAATGACTTTAACCATGGAAGAGTTTCCAGGCTTTAGATACCGCAGGCCCAAGGCTGGACTGCACTGTATTTGTGTGCCAAGTAGACGCGTAATGTGTAGCACACTTCCTGTCCCTCACTTTGAATGTGCCCCGTGAGGGAAATCAAGTGAAAGTTCCGTACCAAAAAGTCAGATTCCAAATACAAGTACCGTTACACCCCTAGCACAGAAGACAGCAAGTTCCCGATACAGAAAGCAGCCAGATGAATATCAGTCCAATGAAAGACCTGTGTCACGGGTTAGTCCATAAGCAGCTCCTGAGGGAGGTATCAGACACGCGCTGTTACTGCAGTCATTCTCAAATGTTGGTGTTTAGCCCCCCCCAGAATGATGTAATGGCCCGATATCCATGAATGCACCTCGCGTCTGTGCTGTTGGGAAGGACATTGAGCGGGGACATAATGTGCCGTCCGTCCGACACACAGATGCAGATCTCTGAGCGCCATAAAGAGAGAGACGGCCACTGCACTCCAGGTTGTGTTGCGCACCAGATTTACGCCCACAAAGAAGACGGTACCGGGTGCCGTTTCATGCCCAATTCAATCAATTGGCCGAGGCAGGGGCGGAATCTCCTACGACTATTAAACTTACCATTGGAATTAAAGAGAAATCAGTTACATTTGATTTGTAAAAAATCTTTAGAAATTGCACTTTTTGTTTGTCTGAAGAGTTGAATCAGAGCACCTGGACTCGTTTGATTTCCTTGAAGATGTTTCCACCTCTCATTCAGGTCCACGTCCAGTTGCTCTGATTCATCCTCAGATACACCATGTACACACTGAAAACCTTTACACACTTTGTGTAAAAACGTTTTTTTTTTATTTTTTATTGAAATGATCATGAAACTTGTTATTTTGCACTACAGTAATCCCTCATTTATCACGGTTAATTGGTTCCAGACCCGACCGTGATAAGTGAATTATTGATTAATCAAATATTTTTGTAGTTGAGAGCATAGAAAACCTGTTTACGACCTTCCAAATGTGTTTTTTAACATTATTAGAGTCCTCTAGACATGAAATAACCCCCCTATGGTCACCGTTACACTCATATTACCCAATATAGTAGCCATAATAAGAGAAAACATTTAAGACATAAAAGACCGGTGCTTGTTCATGTTGCTGTAAATGTGTTCCAGTGGGGGATGAACAGGAAGTGACGTCCGGGATTTTGAGTTGAGTTTTAGCTAGGTCTGGGTTACGCCGCAACAGTAGCCCGTGTTAGGGTTCATTGTGGCTGTTGAGATCATTCAAATCTGCAATAAAAGCCTGTTGTTCTGGTGCTTGCGTGTCTCACCAAACATTACAGTAACATTACTGACATCTAGTGACCAGCATCTTATTTGTACTTCAGTTCATTTAGCTGTTGTATGTTTGGAAATGCTTAATTTAAGGAAAAATATGTACAATTTGCTTAAAAATGTTTATTTATACAGACTAATAGGCTGTATTCAAAAGCGAAACATCATTTATTAATGAATATATTTTTGAAAAACTGAAATACGAATACGAAAATGGCGAGGGATTACTGTACCTGAAATTCAAACTGCACTTTTTTTTTAATTAAAAAGGGGCGGTTAAATAAAAACACAACACCACTACCAGCTCACATTAGTGGTCGTTAGTGGTTTAAAAGAACAGATATCTACATTTTCCCACAATTACAAATGAAACTAATAGGAATGGTCTTTCTGGCGTTCATGGCCGTGTCGTATTTCGTGATATTAACTGATGCTGTACCTGTCCTTTGGATGCACGCTAGGCTCCTGCACATGTGGGAGTTACATGGGCGTAGCTTACATGCTCCAAGCAGGAAGGGGGCGGGATAATGCTTGCCACATGTTGGAAAGTTAGCAGCCATGTAATGTAGCAATCGGTCCCTTTACATATAAGATGTTTCAGAAGTTTGAGTTGGAACATTTTCGCTCGTCATTGAGGGCTGATGGTGGGTCCTGCATCCAAACCAGTTGAGAGCCACTGGTTTAGGGGTTCCACCGTGGATTACGCTGAATACTCGTATACTGTACTGTCTGATGTTACACTGAGTACTGTCTGATGATGAGCTGTCTGTTCATACACAGCATTTGAGCTCCTCCATTTTCTATACCTCACTGTCCTCATTTGGGTCACAGGTGAGCTGAAACCTGTGCTAGCTAAGGCCATGTCCAAACCAGTACAGATAGTGTAAAAAAGCATATTTTTCTAAAGCAAACGTGGGTTTTTGTCCTTAAAAATGGAGCTTCTGAACTCTAGCCACAGCGGAGATTTTCAAAACCTTCAGCTTGGTGTGTGTGTGTGTGTGTGTGTGTGTGTGTGTGCACATGATCTCATACTTGACATGATCTCATTCTTCCTCATACTTTAATGACAGAACATGACGTTATTGACGTATGGTTGTTGGTTTCCTTTCGTGCAGCACGGGTGATTAAAAAAAATATTCATGGTATTTCCTGGGCTCCGTGTCAGCGAGCGCTGATTTAAAAGATAACGCACACGTCCTTGTTCATCTCTCACTACATTGATGAACACATGCGTTATAATGCAACACCAAGTCAGCTGTGGTTGATTTTTAGCTTTTGATTGACCAAAATGCACATGGCAGCCGGTGAATGTGTTTTAATGTGGACAAACTTTTGTTTTAAACTCCTCTCGTGTGGACCGGGGGGAATGTGCATTTGTGGACGTAGTTGGACGTGGTGGGGTGCACCCTGGACTGGTTGCCAGTCCACCACAAAAAGATTGTGAAGGGAAGATCGCAAATGATTTAAACATGCATACCTTGGTATAATAAAACACAGATATTGACTGACTGTATGAAACCAAATGAAACAAATAAATATAAAAGGATGTACTCGCTTGAAGTAACGTAAGCAGTGTCATTCAAAAAACAAAACATTTCACACGTTTCAAAACACGTCCCGTTAGGCAGTAAAAGATGACTCTAAAGTTGATACACTGTGATATGTGCATGTATCAGCTGTATAAATAGTAGGTAGACCAGTTATTGCTCAGATATATCATTCACATTTTGACAATTCAGTGCGAGTACTAACGAGTTATGTGTTGAGTGCAGGGTTTATTCCAGGTTCATAACAGAGCAGGATTATCAGGCCATCTTGTTCAAGAGCTGCTTCTAATTGTGAGTGCAAAGAAAAAAAAGTTGGAAATAGCACCCGAGTCCCCACCGGAGCCAAAGACGCCTGAAATGATGTCATGTTGTGTGCTCTTAGGTTTTGTTTCTCGTGAACATGCGCTCTCCCCGCAAGGTGAGATGCTGCAGTTGGTACTGTAACACCTCAGTGTCTGACGACTCCTTGATGGTGATTTTGTCGAGATTAAGGTAGTCCAGAGACTTGGACTGGGTCCTCTTCCCTCTGAGCAGACATAAGGGTAGTCTCCCATGTTCCCCTTGAGTCACAGACCTGAGGAAGGTGTCACTTGAGCTTGGCATACGCCGTCTTCTCCGACCGCTGGCAGCAGGAATGTCGTAAGGCTGGTAGTAGCGACTTTTGGCTTTAAAAATTCTTGAAGACCGGTGGATGCTCGAGTCTAATGACTTGGACACATCTAAGGTCTGGATAGGACTGGGCACGGCCTCCGATAACAAGCTCTTCTCTGGGGAGCTTTCTGACCATTTGTGGGCCAATTTCAGCAGCTCCTCACCCGTCGTGAAGCCTACTAGATAGTTGGAGTCCATGTGGAGGATCTGGTATCCTGCAACTGTACTCCTGATGGGTGAGCATGGCGTGCTGGCACAGCGAGGTCTTTCTGTTTCCGCTTTCAACGTACCTTTGATCTCAGTTGCAGGTAGAATGGAAACATGAGCCCTCGACACTCCGCTGATGTCCACTTCCATCTTTACAGACATGTCTATGGATGAAAAGGAGATCAATACACTTCCATTGAAGCCCAAGCAAGGACAGTTTTGACATTTGTGAAAAACAATTAGACACAATTCAATGAAACAACATGAGACAGAGTCTGTCATCATTTTTGATGGACAAAGGAAATAGAAAGCACAACCTACTTTACACAGGGTGTTTGTTTCTTTTGATTCAAAACTGAATATATACAAATACTTTGTCCTCCTTAGGATATCCTGAGTCCTGCACAGGTACAATTTTACAGACAACCATGCGTTACGTCAGCTCATTTGCATATACACTTCCTAGTCTTGCCGATCCGATACCGATCTCTTTTTTTGTTTGTTTTAATAATAATAATCTTTTGTTACAAACATGCATTTGTGGAATTGAATATGGATATGAAATCATCTCTTCAAAGCATGAAACATAATGCTAACAATGCATTGCTGAATTTACTTTTTTATTACACTGCATGACCAAAACTATTGTTTGGCTTTTGAGTCCCCTCTGTGAGTCAGGTCCCTAATGCAGTAAATGATCCAATAAAAGATCAAATTGGAACAAAATCGGCGTGCAAAATACTAGGGTAGGACTAATCATTTGACATGATTATAGATCAATTTGTGGTGTGATTTAGAATGAAATGAAATCCGTTTCATTTTTTTCCCAAATTCCGTTTTCTCCATTTTAATTTTTTTGAATTCAGCTTTTTACCTTTTCCACTTATTTTACCAGCATAGTGTGTGTGCTATTTGGGTTAGTGAATAAAATGCTAAAATCCTTACATTTATTGATGCAAGACATCATTGGCCCATTTTGTCCAGTAATTGAGAAATGGATGTAGCTTAGCTAACTTTTCTAATGGGATGTCAGCCTCAGCACATATTGCTACTAAATCTTCAACAAACTGTAATACTGCTTGTGATTAAGGAAGATGTAGTCACAGATGTAATTCCAATGGCGTTATTAATGTAAGATATTTTAAGGACATCCTTATTTTGTTTACACAATTACAACAATGACAAACAACAATGAGTGCTCTTATTTTGAAAGCCGGAATGTGTTGTGTGTGTTGAGAATGGCAATTGATGATAGATACGTGCTGGGTGCAAGAATAAACGTGCCTCACGTCTTTTTTCACTCAGAACTGCACGTCGGCAGTGGGCATTGTAAAACAGTCCTTACATTGAAGCAGTAAAAAATAACACGGTCAAAATATACTCATCCAGCCTGAGTTGCACACACACACACACACACACACACACACACACACACACACACAAACATACACAGCTGCACTAGCTAAACTAAGTGAACCCCGCTAGCTTCCATTCAAGCCCCGTAACAGAGGAGTTTCCAAGGTTTTTTGCCGCCGTTTGGACATGTTTAGTAGGGTTTGTGCGGTCCTATTATCATCCAGCAGTTAGAGCGACACTTCCCATGCGAGCTCCCTACACCATGACACAGCAGGCCGGGCACAGTGAGAGGGAACAAGTGCTCGACTAACTAGACTAACCAGACTCCGTAGTTGAATGGAATTTCTCATTTCATTATGGCGAAATGAAGGCATCTTTTTATTTTATTTATTTTAACATCGCATTAGTGTAGAATACAAACAGCGAAAGGAGTGACGCCCACCTGGCCAGGCCACGTTGGTAGGAGTGTCTTAAAATAGTCAACTATTCGACGATTTGAGTCGGAGGAGTCTGATTCGACTGTCAATCTTGCAGTCGAATTAGATAAAAATGTCTTGTGATCAAGATTGTACCATTGTGACAACGTGGGGGTGCCCACAACTTCTGCTGACCATAAATTTTTACGAAGAATGTCTTGGTTATTGTTATAAATAGCCTATTTTGATACAAATTCAGCCTCATTTGTGTTAATATATATATACACACACACACACATCTTATGTTTGTCCATCTTCTCTCAGATTAACAATTGCTTGTTTTTCACCTACAGTATAGACAGCTCTCTGGTTTTGGTTTTCATGCTGTTTTCACCTCTAAATGCCATCTAAACAGGCACAACCTGCATTCCGACATCCAGTGCTACTTATTGACTGAAAAAGCAATGTAGTAGAACACAGCCGGGCAACAAAGCTCCCCTGTCACTCACGTTCCAATACTATTGCAACTGAAATATTGCCCTTTGCACTCATATTCCTCATTTGATGTTAAACCCAAATGTCAGTGACCTCACTGTCCAAATACTTCTGGAGGGCACTGTATCATGTATTGTTGCACCACTAATACACACACACACAAATATCATGTGTATATATAAACACACACATACAGTGTATGTGTTTTGCTATACTGTAGTCATCTTTACAACAACAACACTCAATGGTACAACAACCATTTTGAAAAGATGTAATAAAAGGGTTTAGGGTTGAAAGGATGGAAGATATCGTGCTGACACTGCTGGCATAGTTGCACTGGCACGGTTACATTGTTGAAACCGGGATAAACCGGCGGGGTTGCATGCTGAGGAGGAATTACGCCTTGTCGCGACGACAGCAAGTGGACAAGGAGAAGCTGTGATCATAGAAAATTGCCTGAAGCACAGCTGTGAGAACAATACATCTTTAACAGCACAGTGTCATGAAGCGTGAATCCAACACTGTATTTCATACGTGTTCGTCGCCTACCAGGCCCGGTTTCTCCCGAGCCGTTGATACAGACACTTGTTTGTTTGTTGTTTTTTTTTTATCGAAAATTAAATATTAAACACAATGTATACGCATTACCGCTAATTATGTGACGCACTGATGATTTTTAAATGAATTATGTAAGACAGTACAATGCAAGATGCTAGCAGCGACGCATTTGGGCGCCGCTCACACGACGGGAATCAAGTAATTTATTCTCTTAGTTTCATCTCCATGAAAACAAAACCCTACCTGACTAAGAAAACGCGTCAAACGGATCAAAATGCAACAAAATAAACCACAAACCTGTTTGACAGCCGTAAGTAACAGCCTCTCCGTCAAAGATGGCCTTCACTCGCCCAGTCACTATTGATGGGTCGTTCGCGAACGACTCGGCTCTTTCAACAACCTCTTTCCGTGAACGAGTTCATCTTGTCTGATTTCCTGTTCAGGCCGCACGTGGTTGGTTGGTCAAAATGTGGTGCGGTGTGTGTTAGAAATGTGATTTATGGCTCTTGTAGGCAGTCGTATCTTTAAAAGAAGCATTTATTTATTGTCTTTACCTTTTATAAGTCAACCGGGGAAACTCGTTTTTATCAAGGAAACAAACATTGAAAGATTATATTTGTATTGCAATAATTTATATACATATGCTCTATTGGTGGAAAATATTATGAAATATTTCGTATAGTTTCTTTTGGCTTGTGTTTTTTTGGCTTGTGTTTTTTCCCATAAGGTGGTGCCAGACACCCATTATTTGACAGTGGCATTACTATATTGTATTTTCACTCACCTAAAGACTTTGTGGCAAAATGAAATGACACAGTCTACATAACTTCAATGCAAAACAACCTTACTATAAAATTGTCAAACACCACAACAGCCTGTTTAAAAAAAAAAAAAAAATCACAGGAAGCATTTGGGAGCCGAAACAACCAGTTATATTTTTGGAGCCGAGCCATAAGAATCGGCTCCCTTAATAGAGCTGAAATACCCATCACTAGCAGTCACCTGCAGCAGGAGGAGCACTTCCTGTGTGAGGTTTTCATAGCAAAGCTGCAACGTGAGCAATTGGGGGAGCGACACTGCTGTGATTAAAATCAAATATACAATGCATTTATTGTGCAAATACAAAGAGTAAGCATTCAGCACACAAACATTTACCCCGTTTAACCAACCAGAATGGCAGCAATATCACTTTTTATAAGAACATAAATTTTGAACCTAACATTTTCATACCCAGCAATATAAATACGAGCAACGATGTTGTTGGTGTTCAGGATGAGATAAGGATTGCAGCGCCTCCTTATCAGAAAGAATGATGTCATACTTACATGAAAGACATTACGCAGGCTGGAGAAAGTCATGGTGTGTGATAAATGTTTCTACAAATGTATATTATTGGCCAAATGCTGAAAGAAACAAACGGGCAGGCGCCATGATCCAACTCAGTACACTCACTGAGTCGGAGTGCACTTAGATGGTCGGCAGGGCTTGCGCACTAAGCTGAAAAGAGCTCTCGGCTGCCCCATCTTGGGTTTCTGCCCTGTATTTGATCAGGAAATGTTTTTTTTATGTAAAAAAAAAGCCTAAGCCTGCCTTTTCTCCCCATTTGTTGCTTCTTTAAATGTCGCGTGACGTCTGTGTCAGTTTTAATTTGGTGCGACATCACGGCGTGGCCAATCGTGCATGAATATGAAATATGGCGTCTGATTCAATGTGTGTGTGGCGGTAGGTAGGAGCAGACGCGAGTAAAGCTGCAGGTCTGTTTAAAGTTCTTTTCGTTATTTTTTTTACTACAATTCCGCTTGTCCGCGACCTAACCAACGAGGAAAAAGCTGCCTGATGCAATAGACTGCGGAATAGGTGAGCGTTTGGAAATGTTTGTGGCATATCTGGCCTCCTCCATTCATGCCTATGGATGCAGTTAGTTTGTACAAAACGGAACCAGTAACAAATATGAAAAGGATTTAAAATACATCTTCTGGTGCTATTTTGACACGTTGTCAGTGAAAACCAAGGGGTCATAGGGTGTTTTAGGTCTTTAATCTTCTTAAACCCTTGCCTGGGCGGCCCAGCCGGGGATACTTAGTCCCCAGCTTGTGTCCAAGTGACGTTTATCTCTTCCCTATGGATCTACAGCCACTCCGGGCATCGGGAGCATGGGGCATCGGGAGCTGACGCGGTGCAAGCTCCGGGGGCATCGGAGGCTTGTGACGCATGGAGCAGGCACCGGGTGCATTTGAAGCTTGGAGAGCCGAGGTGCAGGGGTGGGTTGTGAACTGACCTCCACTTGGTGTTGCACTGGAGGCAAAACTGGAGTGAATGAGGAGGGCAGCTGGATGACGTCCTGACAGCAGGACTGCACAGAAACAGCCTGTGGGGTTTGCTGCACATTGGCTTGATGTGGCGAGGAGGGAGTGGCTTCCCCTTTGGACGCCATGGAGCCCTCACAGGAGCAGGATGAGACGTGCCTCTACGTTGTGGCCGAGCCGGTGAGTGGTGGGTCAACCTGCTGTCTGGCCCCCACACCATCGTCTCCAGCTCCTCCAGCGTGTACCATGCACAATCCTCCTCCATAGTCTTCAAAAACAGCTGCGTCCGGTGGTCGCACCTCACGAGGTCGTCTTTTGGTTGGAGCATTCTGTCACAGCGCAGCATGGTGGTGTTGTGGCGACAACCTCACGATGCAGAGACGGGACTCAAGTGCAGGTAAAAGTCATTTAGGCCCTGTCCACACGGGAACGCTCTTGGGATTTTTCTTGGGTCACCCAGACCGCCGCTCCGGTGTGGATGAGAGGCTGAAAGGATCAAATATTTTGCTGTTTTGACCTGAAAATGTTTCCATGTGGGTAGCCCTTTAATCAATGAGGATTGCAGAGCAGAAAAAGGGATCTGGCAACAGAAACAGGCTAACAAGCACAAAACACATGTAATGCTCGAACAACGGGAGACGCCACCATCCATCCATCCATTTTCTATGTCGCTTGTTGTGGGGGTATGCTGGACTTTGGGCGAGTACGCCCTGTACTGGTCGCCAGACAATCACATGGAGATGCCACAAGCTCAACTAAATAAGGAGAAACTAAAAATTAGCAGCAGGTGTGTAAGAACAGAAAAGTAAAGGAGACAGAATGGAACAAAACAGGAAGTCGTACAAAATAAGATGCTGAAAAGCGGAACTAAGGAGATAAAAAGGGAAAATAAACAAACTGTCACACAGGCAGAAGCATAGAGCATGACAGAGAAAATGAATAAATGAGAACATGTGGGGACATAAGTCAAGACAAGTAAAGCACAGACGTTGACAATAAAATACTGGAGCACAATTTATTGCCTGAATCGCAGAATGAATGCATCATTTTTTAATAAAGATGAAGTAATAACTTATAGTGTTCAATGAATGAAATGTATTGCTGTATACTGTTGAGTTTGGCAAAATCTTCATTGTTGTAGCGTTGTTATGGTCGATTGTTGATGACTTCAAGCTGCATCAAGTTTTTGTGTGTTTTTTCCTTGGATTTGAGATGATGTCCTCTTCAATATTTGTCCATTTCCTTGATGTCTTTGGCAACAAGTACTTTGGCTTCCTCTGGTCCTCCACTGAACATGATGTAGATTTTACAGCTGGCGCTCCGAGACAATTGAATTGTCTTCTGCTTCCTTAAGTCGTGTGTTTTCTTGGCGATGTCAGCGTTGCATTTTTTGATGCTCGTTGATGTAGACGAGGAGTGTCCAAAGTGCAGCCTGGGGGACCTTGGCTGTTTTTTGATTGGCCCACGGCACAGTCAACAATTTAATTTAACAAGAAAACTAGCAGCAAAAATGGAAATATCAGCAGTGATTTTACAAGAATAAAGTCAAAATACAGAGAAAAATGTTGTAACCTAAAAAAAAGCCATAATTTCACAGGAATGAAGTCATTTTATGAAGAAAAGAAGTTGAAATATTAAAGAAAATATTTAAAAATCATAAGACTATGAGGAAACAAACAAAACAAAGAATAAAGTTGTAATTTCTTAAAAAAAAAACTATCCTGATTTCTTATTTTTCTTACTTTGTCACACTTAAATGTTCCAGATCATCAAGAAGGTGTGTGTCCATTTACATCAACATTTCAGACAAAATAACATCATATCAACAGTAAAATATGGTGGTGGTAGTGGATGGTCTGGGGCTGTTTCGCTGATGATTACGACAAGAAAATGTACGTAACAAAAGTTGAAATAGTTGAAAAATGAAAAAAAAACACACCAGAAATGGAAAAAACAGCTTTAATTTTACTAGAATAAAGTCCAAATATTAAGAAAAAAAAGTAGCAATTTTACAAGAATAAACTTGTAATATTATGAGGAAAAATAATGTCATTTTAGAAGCATTTCACGTATTTCACAAAGCTGAAATGCAGTTTTTCTTGCAATACAGTGTTCCCTCGTTCTATCGCAGTTCACCTTTCACGGATTCGCAGTTTCACAGATTTTTGTGGTACTTTTTCTCCTTCCTGGCCACCACTTTATGGTGGTGAAGGAGTTTGCATGTCCCAATGATCCCAGGAGCAAGTTGTCAGGGGCTCCTGGTAAGGTCACCCATGGCAAACAGGTACTAAGGGAGGGACCAGACCCAGAGTGGCTCAACAGACCCCAATGAAGAGACAGAACTTTGGACCAAGATTTCCCTTGCCTGGACGCGGGTCACCAGGGCCCCCGTCTGCAGCCAGGCCTGGAGGTGGGGCACGATGGTGTCTACTGGCCGGGCCTAGCCCGAAGAGGTAACATGGGTCTCTGCTTTTTTCAGATAATGTGGTCCTGCTGCCTTCATCGAGCTGTGATCATCTCTCACTGGATCGGTTCGCAGCTGAGTGTGAAGCGGCTGGGATGAGAATCAGCACCTCCAAGTCCGAGTTCAGCCAGATGAGGTGGCTTGGGCCTCCCAGAGGCCTCCCTGGGGCTTTGGGGAAGACCCAGGACACGTTGCAGAGACTTAATCTCTCAGCTGGCCTAAGAATGTCTCAGGATCCATCGGGAGGAGCTGGACGAAGTAACTAGAGGGAAGTTTGGGCTTCCTGCTTAGGCAGCTGCCCCCACGACCTGACCTCAGATCAGCGGAAGAAGATGGATGGATGATGGATGGCTTCTTTTTTTTTGGACAGCGTATGAACGAGCCCGGCCCTTTAAGAAGAATTGCATTGTGGGAACTTGAGTGTCTCTCTCTTCCCTCACTTGTCTGTCTGCACCGCCCATTGTTTTCTGCATCCTGATTGGCTGTAGACCATTGTCAACCAATCTGCTTTGTGCCGCCCTGCGTGTCTCCTGTGTCATCTCTAGCTTGTAAATGACTCTTCGGTTCGCTGGATCCTTGTTTTAACAAGGATACAAAAATGCTACAGTGCAGCGGAGCGGCGCCAGGATGAAAAGGCATAGTCGCAGGAGAAAAAATATGCGTCAGTGCCTTAATCATTTCTTGTGTTCCACCTGTAGGTTGATCATTAAAACTCAAACAAACTTCTTTGAGAGTGTTTAAACAAGAGAGAAATGTTTTACTGTATGTTTTACAGCCTTAAAACATACAGTATATAATCATTGTAAAAAAAAATGAAGTTGGCGGATTTCACTTATTGCGGGCTATTTTGGGAACCTATCCCCCGCCATAAACGAGGGAACACTGTGCATATATAAAAGTTGTTAGCATATCTACAGGTGCATGTGTTGCTTTACAAAATATCATAATGGCCCTTGCAGCCTTTGTTTTTTCACTATGAGGCCCTCACTGGAAAAATGACTTACGTTTGTTCCTTCCAGCTTGCTTCTCTGCCTCAGGAAAGCCACCATGTTTTCTTTTGGTGGTCAATTTTATGACGATGACAGGTGTGGTGTTGTTTTTCTTTCCAGATATTGGAAGGCATGTATCCATGTTGACATCCACATCCACCCCCCTTGAATTGCAGAAAGTTGGCCACATGTTGAAGCAACATAATCTCTTCTGCCATCAGCTGCCCTGTCATGAGGCTTGCATGTAATGTGGAGCCCAGTCACTATCCAATTGTTCATGCATGTATTCTGTTCCAAACCATTAATCTTGCGTATCATTTGTCATATCATGCGACTCTTTTCACGATTTTACTTTCACTTTCTCTTCCAGCCTATTTGTTTACAAAGTGATACAGTATCATTCTTCACTCCCTTAATGTGTTTTGTTCAGTACTTCGTGTCATCGCGCCGTTTCTCTTCTTTCCTTCACCCTGTCGTTCCACATCATTATACAAAAAAAGCCAAGAGTCATATATTTATTTATGATTTGAACATATTTTCTCAAAGATGCAATCAGTAAAACTGGAGAAATATTTCCTAATATGACTGATTGAAGACTGATCCGAGTTATCAATTAGTTGACATTCAGGGTGAAGCAAACATGTACGTGATTCCTAACAGGCAGATTTGACTGATTGCATTTTTTATTCTTCTGGGATATCAGCTTGCATGTGTTATCATCAGTAGCGGAGGCTATCAACAGATGTAACCATTATCTGTTGCATATTTTCTAAAATCTGTAATGACTAACATTTATTCATCTAACATCAGTCCAGTCAGTGTTGCAGTTCCATATTGCATTTAGAAAAATGGACATCTGATACTCGACCAGGCAGGTCCAATGGCTTGAAGACAAACAGCATTTAAGGATGTAGCATGCACTTTGAACTTTGGTACCAACCTGTGGTGTCAGTTGACTGATGACACACTGAAGGCAGCCAGCGAGTCATACATGATGACAATATTAAGATGTTGAATACAGTATATGGCCCTGTATGCAAGCATACCCAACAGAAAGGCACCATTGATATTTGTACACGCTAATATACACAGCTGCTACATACTTGTGTATGGCACTTCATCTACAAGACATGAACACATTTGTACATTTTGTCATTTATAAAACTCTATGTTCACTACATCATTAAATGTCTGTACACAGTAAATAAATTACAGAAAATAAAGATGAAATAGTGACTATTTTTTCCCCTAAACAAGCGTTTCTGTCTCTCTGTCTCTCGCTCTACACAGCTCTCGCATCTGGTTTGGTGGATGACATGAGTTGCAGGTCATCATTCGGTGATACCACCTTAGTCCTACTGCTATCCTTAACCCTGAACAGCAGCGCTTTAGTGTTGTCTCTAGAAAAAAAGGGTATCTGATCTCCCTTTAGAATCTCTGTTTCACTCTCCAGTATGCTGTCAATACTGGACTCTTTATGATGCAGGGCGTGACCATTCGTAACGGCGGCTCCTGTGGCGCTGTAGTTATTAATCATGTTGTTTGCATTCACTAGCATCTCAGTGGACGCTGAGATCGTGTGGCTAGCTGCAGCGGTGACTGCGACATGGTAGTTCTCGTTCCCCCTGGCGCACAGCGGGCTAGGCGGTAAGCTGTGTGCCTCATGGCCGTGGTTGTAATGTGCACAGGTACTCTTCAGTTCATCTTGCTTCAAGGACTGCAGCGGCTGACGAGTCTTAGTCAACAGCAGGGGGCGCTTCTCCTCAAATGGGCTGACCGCTACTGAGGGCACGGAGGTGGCCAGGCTGGAAAGAGGGGCTGACATCTCTGAAGGAGGAGACGTTGCCAGAGGGCTGCAAACAAATGAGGAAGGGTTATCCGAGCTGACCGCAACATAGATTTTGATTCATTCATTCATTCATTAGGTAGGCTGGAGCCTATCCCAGAGTCTATCCTAGAGTCTCCAATTTTCCTCCAAAAGTCTGGGAGGAAACCGGACTAAGCCCACCCACGCACATGAGGAACTTGCACAGAGAAGTCCGAGCCAGAGTTGAGCCTTAGAGCACCTGGCTGTGAGGCAAACACGCTAACCACATTTCCACCATGTTGCTGACAGACATGACACTTTTATTAAAGTCAACATGAATATCTTCAGTGGTACTCATGAAAAAGATTAGAGGGTGGAAGTATCACACAAGAACGCACAATGAGGCAAAAAAACAGACAGAGCAAGATTGTGAGCAGCACAGTAATCCCCTGCAACTTCGGACTTCCGAGACTTCACTCTATCACGGTTTTTCAAAATATATGAATCGAAAAATCATTGCTGTTTTGTGGTTGAATTGCGGCCTGTTATTAGTTTTATTGAATGAAGTAAAATACAAATATAAGGCATTCAAAAACACTGTGATCATATGTGGTATTTTATGCTGGTCACTAGGTGTCAGTAATGTTACATTGACGAGACAATAGTCACCGCAAGACGTACTGTACAAAAACCAGCCCCATACCACCACACTACCACCACCATACTTTACTGTTGGTATGATCTTTTTCTGAAATGCGGTTGTGGGGTCTTTTGTGACCTCTTGGATGAGTTGTTGTTGCGCTCTTGGGGTAATTTTGGTTGGCCGGCCACTCCTGGGAAGGTTCACCACTGTTCCATGTTTTTGCCATTTGTGGGTAATGGCTCTCACTGTGGTTCGCTGGAGTCCAAAAGCTTTAGAAATGTCTTATAACCCTTTGCAGACTGATAGATCTCAATTAGTTTCAGTTAAGTTATTTTAACAAGGAGAGGCAATCACTTTTTCACACCCAATCAGCATTATTGATACAGTACGCCCCGGTTAGCATGTTTTTCAGTTAGTGTGGAAAATTTAAGCCAAACTTTTGTGTGGAAGCGGTACCTTTTTGGCTTCTTACTTTGTCCTTCTTCCCCACTTACTTTCAAACACTTAAAGTTCAAATAAATACTGTAAATTGGAGGCTAGCTAGTTAGCTTGGTAGTTTGTTATATTTAAAGCGGCGGCCGTCTCTTGTGTCCCTGCAGAGATCCCTTAGCCTGCGTGTAAGAGTTGTGCAGTGTGTTGTGAACAAAGCAGCAGTACAGCGGTGTTTACAAACGTACGTGTACGCCAGATGCATGTCAGACTGGCTGCCCTGCTTATCAATCAAGTGACAAACAAGTCTTATAGTAAGCACGGATGATTGGCTGCCGCCAATCTTTTTTTTAATGCCATGCGATCGACCCACACTACGTTTGAGATGCTTCAACAACAAGGAACTTTCCCATTGCTTATTATGTCTTATTATTGCTTATCACGTCTACTATATTTGGTAATACAGTGTAAAGGCAACTATAGGGGTGTTAGTTCATGCCTAGAGGGCTTTAATAATGTTAAAAAGCGCATTTAGAAGGTCATAAACAGGTTTGCTGTGCTCTAACTACCAAAATATTCAATTTATTAATATTGAATACTACTTCACGGAAATTCACTTATCACTGCCGGGTTTTGAACCAATTAAATGGGATAAACGAGGGTCAACTGTCTTCAGAGAAGGGATGCCCATATTTGATGTATTTAAGGGTAATTCCTTCTTTCCATTGGAAACAATTTGAATGATTGCTGATCTGAATAGTTCTCTGTGATGGAAAGCTGAAAGTGGTCTGTTACCTCGTCATTTAAGGCAAATCCGTGTTGGAGTTGGGCGCGTCTCTGCACTTCTTTGAAAGAGCACTTAGGTCTTTAGTGCCACCGGTGGCATTCAGGCGACCCCTACGGGCTTGTGTGGCATGCTGGCTATTCTCCGCCAATGACGTCATGGAAACAGAGTCAGTGTCAGACAGTACACTGTTGCTCCAGTCATTACTCCAGCTGTGGAGACAGGGAGGGGGACGTTGTCATGGAGACAGTTCTCAGGCAGGACACTTTAAAATGACATCACTGTTTTACAGCTCACATTTTTAGCTTTGGAGGACATTTAAGGCTTCATTAATAACTTGTCATTTTGAAGTGAGTGGATGTTTAGGGAAGCTCCACATTTGCTACTGGAGTTTTGGGCTTTTTAGTGCTTTCCTGACCACGAAAACAGGACTGTTTTCTGATACCCTCGGCTTGGAGAAAAAACACGTTACGATTGTTGCTTATGAGCTCATTTGTGAGCCAGTTGATTGCACAATAAATATGGTTAATACGGTTATAGCCAGTGGTTAGCATGTTGGCAGTCAGGAGATCTGGAAGATCTGGGTTCAGATCTCCGTTGGGCTCCGTGTGCGTTCGTGGGTTTCCTCCGGGTACTCCCGTTTCCTCCCACATTCCAAAAACATGCATGTTAGCTTAATTGGAGACTCTAAATTGTCCATAGGTATGAATGTGAGTGTGAATGGTTGTTTGTCTATATGTGCCCTGCCATTGGCTGGCAACCAGTCCAGGGTGTACCCCGCCTGTCGCCCGAAGTCAACTGGGATAGGCTCCAGCATACCCACAATCTTAGCCAGTGACCTTAGTCAGTGTAGTCGGTCCTCTGGAGTTTTTACTGTCCAAAAATAATGTTAGCCTAAAATGTAGATGGGTCAAGCACTAGGACAAGTGGAAAACGGCCCCTCAGTCTGAAGCTGGTTTCCTGTTAGACCCCCCATAAGTTCATCGACTCGCTCTGCCGTATCGTGCTAACGTGTGATTGGCTGTCTTCGATGTCATGAGCACCTGGGCTTGCACACGGTATTTTTCTCGGAGTCTGTGTTCATCCGCCACTGTAAGTTATTAACATGCTGGCCGTTTATTCCGCCTGGGCCACCTCAGCTAGACTGGTTTTAATATCAGAGCGTTCATTTCCAATAACATCAGAATGTGTGCCTGCGTGCGTGCGCATGTGTAAACTTGGTCCATGCACAGAACACACTGAGGGTTGACGTCTTCAGTGATGTACTGTATCTGGTACAGTATAGCAGACATGTATTACATCCATTCTTTCTACTGCTTATCCTTACTTGCAAGTGTGCGTAGGATTCCACAAGAAATATGTGTGCTATATGCTCGGGTGACCAAACGTCCTGTTTTCTGGCTGTTCTGGGTTTTTCTTTTTTTAAAAGGGATGAAAATGTCCTGGTTTTCGATGTTTTTCATTAAATTGAGTGGCATTAGGGCACTCTGCTGCATGTGAGGTAATCCCCGAGAGGCTGCCTTGTTTTTTGCCTGGCTTTTTGAGTTAGTGTTGCCAAAAACCCAAAGAAAAAGTAAAACACATGCATGGAGTTAATGATGAAGTCTGGTAAAACTGAGTACGTCATGCACAACGGTGGATCAAACACCCAAGTTGCGACTTTAGAGGGTACATTTTTCCCCAAAATGTTGCGTAGATTCCAAAACAAGCATTTCACCTCAAGTTCAGGCATCAAATGTTGTTCATTTTTGGAATCATTTGCATGCCAGTTTTTGAACATTCTTCCTGGTACGGTCCGGTTGGAGCTGTTGGAAGCTTTACCCCCAGTATGCAGAGACGAGGCGTTTGGCGTGCAAACAAAAAGTCTCTAATTGCACAGGTGCGGGAATAAACAAAAGGCGACAGAGGGAAAAAACTCAGTGGAAAATAACACGAAAGTACTGCCAGGTAAGTACACACTTTAGGTGACAGCACAATAGCAAGGATAACAATAGCAAAAAACCATACAAACATACGATGGCGCTGGCCTTTTAACAGCCACTACTAATTGTCCGCAGCTGCGCGGCTGCAGCTTCCTCCCAGCAGGAAGTACAGCCCGCCAAAATAAGAGCGCACGACAGAAGGCGCTCGCTCCTGTCCTGCGGAACATAACACTTCCTTTGGAATTTGTGTCTTCGGTTTTGTGTAATTTCCTATGCATACCAGAACCCGACCGATATACCGGCGGGCTGATTGATCGGGCCAATTACGACATATCACGGATTCATCAATATCGTTCCTGTGTCCCTGTCTGTGCTGCTTCCTGTCCCACTCACTCCAAAGCAGCAGAGGCGACGAGAGAAGCGGCGGAACAAACTACATTTTTGTACACCATGGTAAGCTGTGACAAACTGTGACTTAGTTTGTTTCACTCAAGTTTTAGAGCGCCTATTATGGAATTTTAACGTTGTGCAAGTTGCATCTCTGTGAGATAAACAAAGATAGATGCCACATGCCCACCATGATCTAATATAAGACTATTATGCAGTGTTTTAAAGTGAAATAAAGATATATGCAAGCGTTGACTCCCATGTCCATCATTAACGCACAGCGTCCCATTTTACGTCATACTTCCATGCAGGATTTACAGGGGCTCATACATTCACAAGTTAATGTCTTCATTATTTCTTGTTTTTGCACTTTTTCCATGTTTGCTTCAGCATTTGATTTTGAGCTGTTTGCAGATGCTCACTAGCTAGTAAATATGACTCACTGATATTGGTAAGATGTTT
The DNA here is from genome assembly GCF_027744805.1 of Dunckerocampus dactyliophorus. Lineage (NCBI taxonomy): Eukaryota > Metazoa > Chordata > Actinopteri > Syngnathiformes > Syngnathidae > Dunckerocampus > Dunckerocampus dactyliophorus. The sequence continues at coordinate 7,440,249 of NC_072835.1, forward strand.
TGTGAATAAGCCTTTTATGAACACATCATGTATTAGTTTAAAAACACCTCACATCAGCCTGTTATCACTTTCCGCCCAATGCAGCCCCTTGTTTTTATTTGAAAATGACCAACCATAGTATCAAACCCTATGCTAATTACCAAATTTCACGAAATGTATCTATTTTCATTCAACAGGCAGAGTGGAGCCACTTCACAGGAGACTCAACAGGCGTCACGTTAGACGCAACATGTGCGGTGTACAAGTTAGCCAGGGCTCCAGCACCAACAAAGCAAAGAACACTACAAAAGTAAAGCACAAAGAGGCCAGAGGCAACATGAGAATGTCCTTATGTTGACATTCTTACTCATTTAACTTCCTTATTTTCAGTTAGTAGTCTTCTGCTTATTTGTGCCAAATCCTGTTTTGGGTATTAGAAGATTTATGTTCATGTACAGTGCATGTCAATGCTCTTATTTCATACAGCACATGTATATAGCGGATATTGGCTTTTCTCTCCCCCCGTTATCCCCCAAAAATCCCGTATCGGTCTGCATACAGAGGAGGCATACTGTAAATGTATCTTAGAGTAAACGTCCAGTATCATTTGACTATGTGAAGGGAAAATGTGCTGCGAGCTCCAAAACAGAGATGAGACGAGACAAGTTCTTTGAAAATAATGAGAGGTACAATTCAATAAAACCCGCCTCCAAGCAGACAAATCAATACAACCTGAAAATGTCCAACTTCTTACAAAAACGATGTTGCTATACAGGAGTGGTATTCTAAAAGGAGAGACTAAATGGCCAGACGACCAAGGCTGTTGAAATCATGAGTTGAGCAGATAATCACAGCAAGTCAGTGTGACATTCATGTGTATCTTAGCACAAACACATATACAGTATATGTCAGTGCATATTTATAACTAATATTAGTCAAATCTAAATAGAAAATAGGGTCAATCTGACCACTGACCACTTTGCAACCACAGCTCCGATTGGCGCCCGAGCACTGGAGGCACAGAATATGGCCCATTCGGACTCTGCCTGGTCCGTCTAGCATCCTCCCCCGCCATCTAATCCCACTCAGCACCAGGTGGTGATCAGTTTACAACTCAGCTCCTCTCTTCAACCGTGCGTCCAAAACATGCGGACGGTGTTTATGAGAATATTTCTGTATTCATGAAGTAATAAATGATGAATTCAGGATAAACGATATCAGACACGATTTCTCAGCATTCATCTTCCCCCATATACCCTGTAAATACCATATGCCTGTAATAGCTGTATTTGTGTATACAGTCTTGTTTGGGTTCCTTGCTCAAAATTCCTTCCATAATTGAACTCCACAGGCCGATATGCTAAGAGTCCGTGCGTACAGCGTTTTAGATTCAATTTGTGTCTGAGGTGGTAGTCCTGAAAATGTGCCGCATGAGTGAATTTCAATATTTAATGAATACAGTGGAACATCGGTTGGCATAAAAAATTTGCACCAAAATTTTGCCTTAGTTTGCGTCCATTGTCCAGCTGTGTTCTTAATGTATTTTTATAACAAAACATCCTTGTTAGCAGCTTGCTCATGTAATGACATATTTATTTCTATGCTTCACTTCACCGCTTAACATGTGTGTCGCCTTTTTGTCATGTCTCCGAAAAGTGCGCACGCCAAGTACAAAGTTGGCTCACGGGTGTGCACATTCTCACGTCAGGTGTTTTTTTTAATACATCCCATACTATGCGTGGAAAACAGCACACGGAAGATTTATAGGAGAGACCCCAGATGTCACAAAAAGCTTCTAAAGTTTACTTTTTGTTTTAATTTCTGCTTGTTTTTTCCTATAATTGAATTACATGTTACAGGTTTTCTGAAATGCTAAAACACAAAAACTCATTTTCCCAATCAAACAGTCTTTAAGCCAAACCTTAAAGACTAGTCAGGTACAAGCTTAGGAACAAAATTCATCTGTTCTCGTTTGCTAATCCTTGGACCCATCGTCATTCACTGAAGCCATTTCACGCTGTGACACACATTTAAACACTGGAGGAGAAATATGAACACAAGTCCAACACAGCTGTCATCTCTTACACACCACAACACACACATATGATCAAATGATCAGATCAAATCTCAGTGCAGCATTGTGCTTTTCCTGTACAGTAATCCCTCATTTATCACAGTAAATTGGTTCCAGACCCAAATGTGATAAGTGAATTTCCGCAAAGTAGGATTCCTTATTTGTAAATTCAATATTTTTGTAGTTAAAGGCTGCCGCCAGGTTGTGTTGTTGCTGTTCTCTCTCTTGACCTCCCTCACTCCTGGAGCAGTACTAATCAGGTGAAGTCCCTACACCTGGGCCCGGGTGCATCCTTGGGAGCTTATCGCCTCAGCCTGATCACACACGGCAGTAGATATGGACGTGGACATGGAGACAGAGCCTTGAGGAATTTAGGGTGAAACTCGTGCTCCATGGCCTCACAAAACTTCTCCTGCACCAGAGTTTTTGCCTAGACCACCGCAGAAGCCACGTGCCGCTTGGCCTGCCGGTACCTGTCAGCTGCTTCACACAAGCCTGATTTATTCATCAATATATTTCGGAAAAAATGCGATCGAGTAAAGCCGCAAAATTTGAAGCTCATAGTGGCGAGGGATTACTGTATTTATTACGACTGTGCAGAATGTAATGTCACTACAGGTGATCCTTGGGTCACAATGTTCTGTTTTATGAAAGCACTCTCATAAATGAATTAAAAACGTCATTTTGGTCCATAAACACTGAAAAGTGCAACTAAAGGATACGTTGTGTTACTGAACACAGTGTGTGCACCTCATTCGCAGCTACACAGAATAAGGGTAACATCGCTTATTGGCTTAATTTTTGCACTTCATGGCGTCTCGCAAGCCTCAGGCAGGCACTTCTGGGGGCAGCGCGTAGAACAAAAGGAAAATGAAAGTGTAGTTAGATCTTGTAAAACGCTCACTGGAGAAATCAACATTGGCTGCATGCCTGTTCCTTGCTGCTCAAACACTGTGACCATCGGGAAGGATAAAGATAGCATTCTTGAACATGTGAAAGGATCTGCTCCGATGGAATGGACAGTGATAAATAAGCAGTGTAGTTAACAATAAGCCTGTCTCTCCTTCCTTTGCAACGCCCTTTACAGAGTGCAAGACAATTCAAGACAGCCTATTACTGTATTTTATTTGTCCTCAATGTGTGCAATAGAAAGTGTGAGTGTTTGTGTACATTTTCCGGGTAGTGTAAAATATGGTGTGCATCTTGTCGTGCAACTGTGTTCTTAATGTATTTTTATCACAAAAAGTCGTGATTAGCACCTTGCTAATTCAGGACCCAGATGTCAGCTACGTCGCCCATCTATGATGTCATATGACTTTTCCAACTAACAGTTATGGCACAAGTCTCAAAAATGTTAACACAAAACAAGTTTTTATAGTTTTACATGCATAAAACAATTCCAAATGCATATAAATGGCAAATGAAATAGATGAATGAACATTTAAGGTTAGTTTTACCTCCACTGAAGACGTGAGAAGACCATCAACACGGACACCACCTTTGTTTTTTGCTGAATTATTTCTTGAATTCGATCGTGTTTCTCACCTTCTTTATCAAAATGCTGGCACTTGCAACTTTCTTTGGCTCCTTTTTGGCTTATTTTACAGCCATGATCAAAAGAAAAGCAGAGACTTGAGTTGAGAAACACGATTGAATTTAAGAAATAACTCACGGCAGGACATGTTGTCCATGTTAATCCTGCTTCCACTTTGTGCCTTTGCCAAGAATCAAGTTTTCAGTGAAGGTAAAAGTAACATAAATGTTCATTTATCCCTTTCATTCATCATTTATATGTATTTTTATGCATTTTTAATTGTTTTCTGCATGCAAAGCTATAATTGTAATACTTTAAAAGGTATTTTCTGTTAACATTTTTGCCTTTCTGGAACGGATTTCGGCTAGTTGGATCTCCTGGCACTGATTAATGACGCCAACTAAGGTTCCACTGTATCGGTTAACCTCCACATGACGAGAAGTTTGATATTTGACGTCACTCCTTACCTTTGGCTGGAGATGTGGGTGAGTGTGGTAGGTTCTTGTGTTGATAAGGCGTATTTGCTTGTGGAGAATGTGGTTTCTGTCTCCTTCTCAGCTGCATGCTGGACTGCCCCGTTGCACTGCTATGGAACAAAAAGGACATCCGGGTAGGTGTAAGAGTAATCATGACAATGATGTCATTGATTGGATGTCAGTAACTACAAGCTTACATTGTTTTGCTGCAAATCTTGAAGAGGCAAATTGGAGACCTGGCGTCTGCTGGTGGATTTTGCCAGCTTGTTTCTCTTCTTCCTCAGGTTCTGCCTGAGACGGTCATGGAGCTTCTTCCTCTGCTGCCTGTAGGGAAGAAACATACCGCATTCGGAGGCAGCTCAGATCACATGCTTTAAAAATGCCCTAAAGTTCATGTGGCTTGACTGTAGCAATGACCACAAATATTCATGTGGTCAAATGCACACCACAATCGAGTTATAGCGTCCAAAAGTAGAGGAAGTTCAAAATCCGAATGCTACATTCACTTGAATTTGGTTGCAGAGAGCTCTTAATAATTTCAGATTAACAGTAACCAGAACCCATGCTGCCAGTGGGTTCTCCAACTGATTCATATTTACAGTTCTAGACACTAATGGGCGCTACAATCAAATCATGGAGTGTACTTTGTGATGATACTCAAAACATGCAAATGTGGCATCAATTACTTTGTTTTGCAGTAGGCAACCACACACATGATCCCAACGACTAGGAGCGCAATGCAGATTCCTGTTATTGTTAAAATACGTTTCTGATACAGCTCCTCAGCTTCTGAAAAAGAGGACAGTCCAGACTTTAAACTTCACGTTTAGAAATATACGCATGTTCACTTTGCATGTTTGTAACACTTAAACACTTATCCATCCATTTTCTATGCCGCTTCTCCTCATTAGGGTCGCGGATTAAACACTTATCATCAAACAAATGTAAATATTAGTCAATGACAACACAACTGAACACAAAATGCAGTTTTTCAATGAAACTTTTTATTATTAAGGGAGAAAAATCCAAACCTACATGGACCTGTGTGAAAAAGTGATTGACCCCCAAACCTAATAACTGGTGGGCCACCCTTAGCAGCACCGACTGCAATCAAGCGTTTGTGATAACTTGCAATGAGTCTCTTACAGCGCTGTGGGGGAATTTTGGCCCACTCGTCTTTGCAGAATTGTTGTAATTCAGCCACATTGGAGGGTTTTCCAGCATGAAGCGCCTTTTTAAGGTCATGCCACAGCATCTCAATAGGATTCAGGTCAGGACTTGGACTAGACCACTCCAAAGTCTTCATTTTTTTCTTCAGCAATTCAGAGGTGGACTTGCTGGTGTGTCTTTGTCTTGCTGCAGAAGACAAAGACCATCACACTGCCACCACCATGTTTTACTGTTAGTATGATTTTTTTTTTCTTTTTCTGAAATTTTGAGTTACTTTTACGCAGAGATGTAATGGGACACACACCTTCCAAAAAGTTAAACTTTTGTCTCATCAGGCCATCAGAGTATTTTCCCAAAGGTCTTTGGGGATCATCAAGATGTTTTCTGGCAAAATTTAGATAAGCCTTACAGTTGTTTTTGTTCAGCAGTGGTTTTGGTCTTGGAACTCTGCCATGCAGGCCGTTTTAGCCCAGTGTCTTTCTTATGGTGGAGTCATGAACACTGACCTTAACTGAGGCAAGTGAGGCCTGCAGTTGTTTGGACTATGATGTCGATGACGACTCATCCAAGAGGTCACGTGACGTCTTTTGTGAGTCGTCGCTGGGCTCTCGGGGTAATTTTGGTTGGCCGGCCACTCCTGGGAAGGTTCACCACTGTTCCATGTTTTCACCATTTTTGGATAATGGCTCTCACTGTGGTTGGCTGGAGTCCCATAGCTTTAGAAATGGCTTTATCACCTTTTCCAGACTGATAGATCTCAATTACTTTCTTTCTCATTTTTTCCTGATTTTTTTTAGATTTCAGCATGATGTCTAGCTTTTGAGGATCTTTTGGTCTACTTCACTTTGACAGGCAGGTCCTATTTAAGTGATTTCTTGATTGAGAACAGGTTTGGCGTTAATCAGGCCTGGGTGTGGCTAAAGAAATTGAACGACAGTTAAGATGTGTTTTAACAGAGGGGCAATCACTTTTTCACACAGGGCCATGTAGGTTTGGATTGTTTTCTCCCTTAATAATAAAAAGTTTCATTTAAAACATGTTATTTGTGATCAGTTGTGTTGACTGATATTTAAATTTGTTTGATGATCTGAAACATTTAGGTGTGACAAACATGCAAAAAAAAAAAAGACTCTTTCACACCACTGTATATGCATAGTACAGTACATAGACATAAACATAAAGTACATAAGACAACCTTTTCAACCAGACATCATAATAATAAGACAAGTTCATATTGGCATGTGTAAATAAATGGAGTGTAGATTTCATGATGATCTAAACATTTTTATCACTGAAATGAAAGGAAAGTTATTCTTCCACAGCTGCATGCAATCAGTACATTTGGAAAGCCCATTTCCAATTGGTGCTAAAAAAAAATTTGTGTGTGTGTGTGCAAAAACATTCCTATCTAGGGCCCTATGAAATCTATTTTATTTTTTCCCAGATTCTGTTTTATTTTTTCCAAATTCATTTTTTTTCTTTGTACATTTATTTTACCACCATAGAGTGTGTGCTTAATTAAATGCAAAAATCCTTACAACTATTGATGCCATACTTGAACAATTTTGCCCAGTCCTTCAGAAACGGATGCAGCTGTGCTAACTTTTTGAATGGGGCGTCAGCCTCTGCATACGTCGCTACAAAATCTTCAACAAACTCAAATGTCCGTGCATGTGCATAATAGTGACATGCGGACCGATACTGAAATGTGTGTACTTCCGATACCAGCTCTTTATGCTCTAAAATCGATTCTCAAATCAAAATATTGATATCGAATTTCGATACTTCAGTCATTTCAGGTAATGTTTGTCTGTTGAAACGATGACCGATCGTAAACAGAGCCATGTGTGAATTGTGAATAAAGTTTTAATTCTTGGAGTATTCTTAATAATTAATCATTTATTTTAATGGTTTTATTATTTTGCTGTACCATTTTATTTTTTTATTTTATATGATTTTGTTTTTTGCGTTGAATATTAGCTTGGCTATATTGTAAATCACCCCGCTACCTCAGTATACTTCAGGTTTAAAATTTGTAAAACTTCAATTAGTTATTAAATAATTTAAATTTGTTTATTTATATTAATAATTTATTTGGTTAATAAATTAGTAAAAAAATTTGCCCGACACATTAGGCGAATTTGCAGAATGTATCGGTACGGATTGGTATCGCTGACACCAGCCTGAATTTGACTCGGTATCGGATCGGAAATGAAATCGGTGGTATCACATACCTCTATGAACAAACGGGAAAACAAAAATGTGTAAAAAGACTCACTGCAGCTTGCGGCATGCCTCTCTAGCATGCTCCGCTAAACTAAGCTAACCCAGCCAGCTTCCATTCGGGCTCAGTGAAGAGTAAGAGATGAGTTTCCACGTTTTTTCATCAACTTTGTCGGTGTTTTGGCTGGCCGCTTCGACATGTTTAGTTCGGGAGGGGGCAGGTTAGTGTTTGGGAGGACATGTCCCCACAATTGAGCGGTCTGCCGGGGAGACTTTAGAACGACAGCATTTCATTCACATTATGTCAGTCCTTCTCAAATAGTGGGGCAGGCCCCCGTGGTGGGGGCGCGGTGAGCTATCGGGGGAGTGTGAGAGCCAGAGAGTGCTTTCAACATGGGTGCAGACCTGCCAACATGTGTGAATTTATTGTAGTAGTATTATTGAATACGCTTGAATACGCTTATACTTCACAACTCTCCATTATGTAGCATTTTCCTGGTTTCAGTTTCAAGTATCAGTCTGTACAGTACAGATAAATAAATAGATATTATCAGTGTTTCAATAGTATTTAAAATTGGGGGTGGGTGTGAAAATATTTCTGTCCCCTGGGAGACCATGATAAACAATTTCTGCAAGTTTAAGTTTTAAATATTTTTTATAGGGTCCCACGTACAGTATGTGTATTCCAATAGCAAAATGATTTCACAATATGGGTGAAAACATGTTTGCTCAATATTGTTTGACTCCAAAAGGCTCTAAATCCATCGCAACCAATCAGAGAGAAGAAGTTTTGATCAAAGAGCAGAGAGGCATGGCCTTTGACCTCTAATACCCACAATGCAAAGCACGGTTGTTCATCATGGATGAGAGAGGACAGCTTGCTGACATAAGCAACAAACCTTGGAAAAGGAATGCGGGGGGGGGGGGAGATAACTAAGCAAAGAAGCAACAAAACAACAACTGAGCCTGAAACAGTGCAGTGGCGCGTCGAGATAACGACTCATTTGTCTATGCTTTCGTATGAAGACAATGCACGTCACTTGCAAGGCTGTTCAGGAATTTCTATGTTCTGTGTTTCTATGATCATAGAATAAAGCCAAGTTACAACAAGTGTACCGTGATCCCTCGTTTATCGCGGCTAATCGGTTCAGACCGGACCGTGATAAGTGAGTTTCAGCGATTCCTTTTCATAGTTACACCTGTTAAACCTGTTTACCATCTTCTAAATACGTTTTTTTTTTAACATTATTAGAGCCCTCAAGACATGAAATAACTAGTAGATGAAAACATTGAGAGATTAATTAATTGTGATCTGTAATTAATTGATCTAATTAATCTCTTTTTTTAGCCTCACATAAAAATTGCTGGGAGAAGCCCTCACCTTGAGGTATTTTCATATAAATTCATTACAGTATTGTGGCAAATCAAAATATTGCTATATAACATAAAAGTGGCTTTATGAAGTCATTTATTATTTTTAACAGACTTGAGATGCAGTTCGAGCCATTTACATTCCTCTGTATTTGAGACGAGTCCCAAGTGCTGCCTGCAACCTTTAGTTTCAAACACCGTGGAAGAATACGGTTGTGTTCTTTTGTCAATCTCCGTATAATTCCAAAATAAACATAAAATAAAATGCCAGGTCCATATAAATAATACATGAACAAAACAGTAAGAACACTTTTCTGAGCAATACAAGTACTGAACACAGAACCCTGGGGTCCAGTGAGCTCTGGCTATAGCAACACAGTTGGGCGAAACCTCCCCCAATCAGAGTTGAGTTTTGGCTTGGCGTGGGTTACGGCTGCAACGGTAGCCCATGTTAGGGATTATTGTGCCTGCTGTGAGATCATTCAAACCTGCAATAAAAGCCTGTTGTACCGGCGATCAAGTCTGGTGCTTGTGTGTCTCACAGGAACATTGGTGAAACCTAGTGAATCTAATCAAACTACCACTACAAAGCTAAATCCCAATTCTTTGAATTTATTGAATTTATTTGAAGCTTTTTCAAAAAGGTAACGCAATCATTACTTTGCTTGGTAACTAATTACATTTATGAAAGAGTAATTCCGCTGCTAATCCAATTACTTTTTCAGGAAAGTTACTAACTATAACTTTTTTAACACTTTTTTGCCCAACACTGGAAAAGGACAACTGCCCAAACTGCCTTCACTCCTATTCTTGCAGGGGAGGTGAAGCCATTCCATGAAGAATTTTATCAATCCATCCATCCATCTTCGCTTAACCGAGATCAGGTCACGGGGGCCTCTCCCCAGCTGCTTCGTCCAGCTCCTCCCGGCAGATCCCAAGGTGTTCCCAGTCTCTCCAACGTGCCTTGAACACCTCCCCAGGGAGACGTCCGGGAGGCATGCCCAAGCCACCTTATCTGGCTCCTCTCAATGCAGGAGCAGCGGTTCTAACACGATAAAATATCATGAAACTCAATCATATTCTACCAACTGAGAATATGATACTTTGAACTAATATGACAAAGATAAAATTAGTTATTTTTTTTGTCTAGGATTCTGAGAGTTTGTTTGCACAGTCTTTCAATTGGTTGGAAGCTTCAAGGTCAACCAGGAGTGTGAAAGAATCATGTCACTGAGGTATTTTTGTGGCTTCAGTTATTAAATTATTCTTTTGCACTTTAAGGTTTAAGTGTAAACATCCAATTTTCAACCAGTTTTGCATAGATCTCCCATATACTCTTCCAGTATTTCAGTCGGCAGACCATAACTGGGTTGTTGGAGACCAGACCAGTATGTGTTTTCCCGGTCACCAGATATCAGCTCAAGGCACTGGAACGCACCTGTACAATATCCAGGCTCCAATCCACAACCAGAGGTCTGAGATCTTTACTGGGATTTTGCAGCTACTACAGGAGGTGCTTGCAGGGTTTTCCTGCAGGGTGGTCAATGCATGTGACAAAAGACAACTCCTGTCAAACATGTTGTTTGATGATTTGTGAACAGCTAAATGCCAAGAGTACTTTCAACTACGTTTTGTTGCAGAACTGTGTTTCTGCTTTTTTTGCTTTTAAGCTACGGTCACACTGAAGGTAAGTTCCGATGACAGCGTGAACAGTACAATTCCAGTGTTTTCAAATGCGACTCAGGCCTCGTTCGTATGAAGATATACATATCTGATATGTACGTGAGCTGCTGCAGTCTGAACAGTGGGGTCTCATACAGTATATCCGACCAATATGTCATCAAAAGGCGTGTTTTGCTGTGCTTACCGAGACTTGGATAAAAGGTACTCTCAAATCGGGTAAAAGGTATTCTTGTCACCTAAAATTTATTTTAAAAAAGTGTCAGTGAAGCAGCTCACGTCAATGTTCCACCACTCCTGGCTCTGACATCTACCCACACGCCCCTGGAGACAGACATCGCAGCAAGGTTTCCACAATATACACAAATAGCCAAAATAGTCTTGTCCTCCTTTGTCTTAATCTTAACCATTTGGTGAAGAAAATGTTGACTGCCGTTGCACAAAATCCTTTGAGGCAATGTTTACTGCTGCAGTCGGCACCAGTAAGGGCCGTAATTTGGGTGGAAGACTGCCCTGTGTCTTGATGGACAGCCAATTGGATCCTCCGGCTCAGCGCAGGTGTGATTTTTTTGGGTCTACCACTTGACTTTTTTTGTTCCATATGCTCAGGATCTTTCAAAATAAGTAGATTTACTGATTTACTGCTCCCAACCTCAAGCTGGCAGATGTAAATGTTGGACATACGGCAAACAAATGGGTGAAAAGCTGATGAAACTTAAGCTTATAAAACAATGAAGAACAGTCGCAGTGGGTCCGACCATTGCACCAAAGAAGCTGCATAGCCAACCTCGCATACCACAGCGACAAAGGAATCATTGCTCATTGCTTGAGGATATGTGACAAAATATTAGAGGCAGTAAATGAGTGGAATGAAAGTAAGTCACATCAAATGTCCAGTTTGTTACATGCCATAACAGTAGTCTACAGCACGCCATTTGTTTCATTCATTTCAATTAGGTGTGTCCTAGAATAGTCGACGATTCGATTTCGAGGAGTCTGATTCTACTTGCAATCTCGCCATCAAATCACAAAAGTTTTGTTAGCTCTGCTCTTAAAAAAATGGACTATTAGTCGATTATGTCAAGATCAAGATCAAGATCAAGATCAAGATCAAGATCAAGATCAAGAGAATTTTATTGTCATGTGCATGGTAAAACAGCAGTTATACCATGCAATGAAAATCTTATTCTGTTCATTCTCCCAAGAAAAGAAAGAAAACAAATGAAAGAATAAGAACATAAGAAACATAAACACATAAACATATATACCAATAAATTAAGCAACAACAACAGAAGAGACATTAATACAAGTAAATAATACAAATAAATAAATAAATAAATAAATAAAGTGCTATGAGTGTGTGCGTGCGGCGTGTGCGAGTGCTTCGTTGAGGAGCCTGATGGCCTGTGGGTAAAAGCTGTTTGCCAGCCTTGTGGTCCTGGACTTCAAACTCCTGTAGCGTCTGCCTGATGGTAGGAGTGTGAATAATGAGTGTTGTGGATGTGTGCTGTCCTTGATGAGGTTGTGTGTTCTGCGTAGGACTCTAGATTTATAAATGTCTTGCAGTGAGGGGAGGGCTGCCCCAACAATGTTCTGTGAGGTCTTGATCACCCGCTGGAGTGCCTTCCTATCACGTGTTGTACAGTTACCGTACCAAACAGTGATGGAGGCGGTAAGGACACTTTCCATAGTGCATCTGTAGAAGCAACTCAGGATTGTGGTGGACATGCCAAATTTCCTCAGTCTTCTCAGGAAGTACAGTCTCCTTTGGGACTTCTTCAGAATTTGTTGGGTGTTGTGAGACCAGGTGAGGTCCTCGCTGATGTGTGTGCCAAGGAACTTGAAGGTTTTCACCCTCTCCACCTCAGTCTCATCAATAAACAGGGGTCTATGCGGCTCCTTTTCCCTTGTTCTTGGGTCGATGATCATCTCTTTAGTCTTATCCGTATTGAGAAGGAGATTGTTATCACGACACCAAGCTATGAGGTCCGCCACCTCTCTTCTGTATGATGTTTCAACACCACCAGTGATCAGTCCGATGACTGTAGTGTCATCCGCAAATTTAATGATGCTGGTGTTGTTCTGGGAGGCCACGCAATCGTAGGTGAAGAGCGTGTAGAGGAGTGGACTCAGCACACACCCCTGTGGGGTCCCAGTGCTCACAATTCTTGAGCTGGATGTGCGGTTGTGGACTCTGACTGACTGGGGCCTGCCTGTGAGAAAGTTAAACACCCAGTTACAGAGGGAGGGAGACAGGCCAAGTGTGAGGAGCTTATTTGTGAGTTTGTGGGGGCAGACTGTATTAAAAGCAGAGCTATAGTCTATAAATAGCATTCTGACGTATGTGTCCTGGCCCTGTAGGTGAGAAAGGGCTGTGTGGATGGCAGTGTTGACTGCATCATCCGTGGACCGGTTCTGGCGATATGCAAACTGTAGAGGGTCCACAGTTGCCGCCGGGATGCTCTTTTTGATGTGGGTCATGACTATTCTTTCAAAGCACTTCATAACAATAGGAGTGAGTGCTATAGGGCGATAGTCATTCAAGCAGGTCACGTTGCTCTTCTTGGGTACGGGCACTATGGTGGTGGACTTAAAGCATGTCGGTACAGATGCTTGTGCAAGCGACAGGTTAAATATGTCAGCAAGCACATCAGCTAGCTCTGATGAGCAAACTCGAAGTGCACGTCCTGAGATGTTGTCTGGCCCTGCTGCTTTTCGTGGGTTTGTTTTGTTTAGAACCCTGCGCACATCAGCTGATGTCACCATGAGAGGTGAGTCCTGTGTGCTCCCCAAGTCCAGCCACCCTCTCTGCTCATCAGGAGTTTGGGTGTCAAAGCGGGCATAGAACTCATTCAGCTCATCTGGAAGTGTGGTTTGGCTGGACGTGGCTACGCTACTCTGCTGTCGATAGTCTGTGATGTGCTGGAGCCCCGCCCACATGCACCGAGGGTCTGAGGTGGAATAGTAGCCCTCCAGCTTCTGTCTGTACTGTCTTTTGGCCTCTCGTATGGACCTCCTCAGGTCATATCTGGCCTTTTTGTAGTCATCAGCGGTGCCCATGACAAATGCAGTCGAACGAGCACGTAGCTTAGCCCTTACATCACAGTTCATCCACTGTTTTTGGTTAGGGTATTTTCTGTAATACTTGGTGGTGGTAACAGTCTCTATGCATGTGCTAATGTAGCCAGTAACAGCAGAAGCATATTCATCCAAATCAACAGTACAATCTTCCCTCCCCGCTGCAGTTTTAAACACATCCCAGTTTGTGCAGCCAAAGCAGTCCTGAAGTACTTGATCAGTTTCTTCATTCCACACTTTAACTGCTGTACTTACAGGGGGAGCTTTTTTAAGAAGTTGTCTGTATGTTGGATAAAGGAATATCGAGATGTGATCAGCCTTTCCAAAGTGGGGTCTTGGAACAGCCTTCAAAGTACCTTTCATGTTGCTGTAGACTTGGTCCAGGATGTTATTTTCCCTTGTGGGAAAGCTCACATGCTGGTAATATTTGGGGAGGACAGTCCTGAGGTTACAGTGGTTGAAATCGCCAGATATAATAAATACAGCGTCTGGGTGTTTGGTCTCGTGTTTATCAATGATGTCATGCAGGAGGCCTAGTGCATTAGCAGTGTTAGCTCGTGGTGGGATGTAAACAGCAGTTAAATACACAGCGCTAAACTCACGAGGCAAATAAAAAGGTCTGCATTTCACCATCAGCAGCTCAATGTCCTGCGAGCAGTGCTTTTCCATCGTCTGTACGTCTGTGCACCACCGTTTGTTTACGTAAACACAGACGCCGCCACCTCTGTGTTTACCAGACGCTAAAGTCTGATCTCCCCGGTAAGCAGCAAATGATTCCAACTGGATCGCCGAGTCCGGTATATCCTCCGTCAGCCAGGTTTCTGTGAAGGTGAGGACACAGCATTCCCTGATCTCACGTTGAGCTGTAATCCTTGCTCGTAGTTCGTCCATCTTGTTTTCAAGAGAGCGGACGTTGGCTAGCAGCAGGCTTGGTAGCGGTGGCCTCGTCGCTCTAGCTTTTAGCCTAGCATGCAGGCCGGCTCGCTTGCCTCGTTTACGCCTCGGATGCTTTGCTCGCCGGGTATTAAGCTCACCAGGTCCGCAGGCTGCTGCGTTCTCCCGGCGCAGAAGAAAGGCAAAGTCTGAGAGGCTAAATGAAAGTTCATGGTGAACCCTGCCGATGTTCAAAAGTGTCTCTCTGTTGTAATGTACTGCGTGAGTGTGTAACGGATGCCAGCCTGTGAGGCTGCGCAAGTATACGTTGGTAAACCTCACTCCCTCTGGCTTGAGGTCGACAGTCCGGGCTTTTGGCCGTCTGGTCAGCACTCTCGTCTCCCATTGCAAAGGTCCTGTGTTCGAGCCCCGGTGCGGGCAGTGTGAAGCAGGGTGGGTTACATATGGACAAAATCTAATGAATCAGATTAGACTATGAAAATCCTTAGTGGAAGGCAACTCTAGTTACAATAGTACAATGGACTGATTCATCGCAAAGGTAGTGGGGGTCGATCGCATGTGTCACACACGTCACTCTGTAGATGTCACATGACATCAGTCAGCTGATGTTCCCATTTCATGCTTCAAAAGTAACAACAAAAAATGACTTTTAAAAAATGAACTGATAATGTGATGATGTGACGCTGATGGTAAAGAAAAGAAAGTGACTAAACCAAGCGAGCGAGTGGTAAAAATTGAATGAGCTTCCACCATGTGCTCCCCTGACTACCTGCACCTGTGTTTGTAAGGACAACTCTATACTGCCATCCATGGAGACCTGACTTAACCCACACAGACAAACAAATAAATAGATGTAGCTCCTATACACCAGATCTGTATTGTGATGACAGAATAATTACATCAGAACAAAAATGGTCACAAAACAATTTCATCTTCCGTCTTTTTTCTTTTGGGTCCAACAAGTGTGAGTCATGACCTTCATACCACTTCTCGAAGCAAGAAGCGCTTGAATACAGTTGGCTTCAAATGCTCTGTGTTTATCTTCCACTGCACTACACATCCGCTCTTGTCTGGGCACGTCTTTCTTACTCTTCCCACAATCCATGAACCACCAGGAGCTGTTTGATCCATGACAACAACAATGCACTCCTGATCACTATTTTAAGACCAGTTGAAAAATCGCAAGAATTTATATTTTGCACTGTTTATATTTTGCACTTAGTAGGTGCTAAGTAGAGCTTGAAAATGCCTAAATATGAAAAATATGAAAAGGGAGTGAGACGAAAGTTTAAGACCATAGCTAAAAAAAACAGACCCCCCGCCCCCAAATAGAAATAAATTAACCATTCTTGTTAATAACCTCAAAAATTGGTTTGGGCATGCTTGATGCCAGTGTTTCCAGGAGGCTCGTGGGAATGTTGCTCCAGGTGGTGAAGATGGCTTCACGGAGGGCATCCGCTGTCTGGAAGGCGCTAGAGTGGGTTTACTTTGGAGCAAAAGAATATGATTTGTAGTGAGATCTTCCAAGTCATTGACTTTGGTTAGAGGGCGGTCATTAAGAATAGACTCCACTTCACACAGGATAGTATGCAGACTTTCATCATTCAAAAATTGTTGTTGCGGAACAGAATAGCAGATCTTTCTGACCATCCTGATGAGTCGTTCCCACACATCGCCATGATGGGATGCGGCAGGGGTGTTCAACATCCAGTCAATGCCCTTCTGCAGGACAGCACCTTGATTCTGGCCTGTGGTCTTTGGCAGCTAAGGCTTCTTTTAACTCCCACTCTGCTCCAACAAAGTTTATGCCATTGTCATGGTCGCTAGAATCTGCGAAGTGATAACTGCATGTGTGGTTTCTCTTTTTGTTTGATGCAGAAATCCACTTTCTCTAGATCCATCGGCCATTCTCCGCCACTGCGCGAACATGGTGGATACAGGACCACCCTGCGATGTGTTTGTCCTACACATTTCTTGCATCTTTGGCAGCACGGTGATTGGTGACAAAAATCCAAGCATTCATAGCGATGTTGCTTTTTGATCCTTTGATGCCGGCTCTCGTGAAGCAGAATTGACCAAACATTGGATTGTTCACCCACCAATAGGAAACACAAGCTGAGTTTAGACTGTTGTGAGACAGGTTAGTTTTAACCTACTGATGTGCTGCTGCATTACTAATCCTGTGGGTCAATTGAAAGAATACCTTTTCTGGTATGTAGTCTCCTTCCCACTGCAGGTTGAAGTGAAAGTGTCACTCTGAGTACACCAACTCAACCCAAGCGCCACCTCCACCAACAAGTTGGCCAGCTCGGAGTGCAGCGGACTGGTTGTTTTGGAGCGCTTTGCCTCTGGAATAGATGACAGCATCTCTCCACTGTTGCTGGTCCACTTTACCAACTGAAATCCTGCCTGTACATATGTCAGCAAGCAACTGCAGTCCATCCTCTTCTGCGGGCAAGGATTTGAAACAATCTATGTAGAAGTCATAAACCGCGTCTGTTACCTCCACTTTGCAGTCATCTGTTGTAGTCCTTCCCAAAGCTTGCTGATGAAAAACTCAGTGATGAAACTGCTATCATTCTGTGTTCCACTGGACTCTGTGACATGTCTCCTTTCGGCCACCAGAGGAAGCGCAGAAAATTCACATGCTTCTCTGACACTCTTATAGCTTGGACATTCATCATAAAAGTAATGTTTTCCTGTCTGAACCTCGTTAAGACAACTAAGAGAGAATTTGTGAGGCCAAGACCTTGCATCCGTAATGTCATCCACTGTAAAGTGCATGTCCATGCAATAATGACCTTCCTGCATGCAAAGTGACTTCTCCATGGTCTCCATAAAGCTCAGATGCTCCCTTGACATCTCCTGTTTTAGCTCCATTCTTTTCTCACTGAAGTCCTGGTTATACTAAGAGACCAACAGCTCGTCCAGTCTGACGATGGATATGCTATTGGCATGTAAGGTCAATTTTCTAGCAATCATTGTTGGCCCTTAAAGGTCTGTTGATGACCCACCCAAACAGGGTCTTCATGGCGTAAGGTCAATAACCTTTTCTGGTGAATATTTCCCATGGATCTATGGGTTTTGGACTGTGGACTACTCGTTGGTGTTTCTTGAGATTTGCAGTCCTTAAATGATATTGTCGAGTCCAAAGACATCAAAATTGTGACTCGCATCTGACATAACATTACATTAACCCCGGGCCGCCAGAGGTTTGTTGGACTGGGAACCAGTCCATGGACTAAAAAAAGCTTGGGAACCACTGCTTTATTGTAGTTCTATGGAACATTTCAGTGTTTGGTCACAAATGTAACCTGAGTGTCTTTATCCATTCCTATTGAAGCTCCATGTTGGAGTTGGTCCTATGTTTGTGTTTGCACATTCACTGTCGGTTGCACATGTTGGAGTTGGTCCTATGTTTGTGTTTGCACATTCACTGTCGGTTGCACAATGTTGCAGGCGGCGCTGTTGAGCCTTGATCCAAAGCCAGGATTTTTCCTTTTGGCACAAAGTCATTTGAGTTTGGACTGAATTCCAGCTATTGCTCTTTAAGTCTTTAACTCTCATAAGAGGGTTCCATTTGAAGTGGACTCTCCTCCAACATCACTGCCTTCCACTTCAGAGAGTCGTGCAGCAGCAGCAGCTATCTGTGCATCAAGTCCAGCTGCTCCATCATTTTCCTCCTCATATCTCCTTTGCAGAGCAACAGCTTTCTCCATTAGCGCAGCTTTCTGAGCTTTTGCCTTTAAGCGTGCAGATGAAGTACTCGATGTGGCTGATCTAGAATAGCTTCTCCTGCTTGACCTTTTAGAGCCTGTCCACACGGGAACATTTTCCACTCGAAACGGTAAAGAATTTTACCAACAACTGATAATGTGATGATGTGATGCTGCTGGAAAACAAAAAGCGACTGAACAGAGCCAGTGAACGGTAAAAAAACGTCCACCTGGTGCTCCCCTGATTACCTGCACCTGTGCTTATAAAAACAACTCTATCCTGTGGAGACCTGACGTAACACATGACAGACAAACAAACAGATGTACTGTAGCTCCTATAGAGATGACATAGCGGATAACAAACAATGTCTGTCGTCTTCTTTTGCTTCCGTGTAACTGAAGCCAAAAGAAGAATGCACACATTACTACAGACTCACTGCGGTGAAGTGGTGAAGTGGACATCCAACTCCCAACATGAATTTATGACATGACTAAGTTCACAAATACAAATATGCACATGAAAATAATAAATACAGTAATACCTCATTTATTGAGGTAAAATGGCTCCAAACCCAACCGTGAATTTCCATCAAGTAGGGTTCCATAAATGTAATATTTTCATAGTTGTGGCATGGAAAACCTGTTTACGATTTTCAAAATAAAGGTTTTCTAACTACAGATTTATTAAATATGGGTTATTAGAGCCCTCTAGACATGAAATAACATAGTCACCTTTACACTCGTATCAAATATAGTAGACATAATAAGAGTAAGAAAGGCATTTAAAACATAAATAACACTCATGCTCGTGTGTGTTGCAATACATTTTTTAATTTAGGTTTTTTTTTAAGTTTTAGCGTGGAGTGGATTACGGCCACCGCATAATCAATAATCATTATGATGATGATTATGTTATTTATTATTGTGCCTGATGTGAGATCATTCAAAGCTGCAATAAAAGCCTGCTGTTCTGGCGATCAAGTCTGATGCTTGTGTGTCTCAACGCCTTATCAATGTCTTTGAATGCATCTTCTGATGTTATTTGCATTTTTGTTCATTTAGCCATTTCTATGCTTGAAAATTCTTCTCAGACAAAAAAATGTGTAAAATTTGCTTAAATATGCACATTTTGAGCTCATACTAGGCTGTATTCAACCATGAAACACCGTTATTTATTCATAAATATATTTCTGAAAAACCGTGATGGAGTGAAGCCATGACATTCGAAGTAGAGTCAGACTGTACATCATTTAATATGACCACACGTTGCGTTGTCAAACCTGTCCCAGCTGGCTCGGGGCAAGAGGTGGGGCACAATTAGGAATTTTTTACTCTTATTTTTGTAAATCTCAGGTCATTTTGTTTCAAAACTATCTTGTTTTGTATGTTACTCACTTTGTATAGCTTGCATTTTAGTAAAAAAAAAAGAAAAAAGAAAAGACCTAATAACGGCTGTTTATTTACATGGCATCAATGTAGAAGTAAACCACGCCCCCATGACAGCCTGATTTGAATACATTTCCCTGAAATTTGAGGTACGGTGGAAATGCAAACCATACAGTATACCACAAATATGTCTTATATTTTAGACATATATTTTATGTCTTATTCATTTTTTTGACAGCGCTGCAAACCCTTGGTGTTCTTTCAATGAGCTTCATGAGATAGTCTCCTGAAATGCTTTTCACTTCACAGGTGTGCCTTGTCAGGCTTACGTAGTGGAAATTTTTCGTGCCTTATTAATAGGGTTGGGACCATGCAGTTGTGTTGTGTGTGTCCAAACTTTTGGCCTTTACTGTACCTGAGATTTTAGTGGAAAAGGGGCTATTGTCTCACTATTTCATCATCAACATCACCTCTTCAGGTACAAAGCGGTATTATGAGAGGAGACATAAGTGCTCGTTGTTTGGATCCAAATTCAGTGCTTCTTTGCTGCATCAATTTATTAAGTGCTTTAGGAGGGCAGTCATAAATGACATTAAATGACAATGTCCCAGGGGTGGAAGTATGGAGGCCATAGATGAGCTCCCATGAGGGCAGTAACACCCTCCGTCTGTGGGGGGGTTGCTAAAACATCCATTATTTTAATGAAAAACTGTGTATTGAATTTTGTTTAAAAAGAAAACACGTGAATAACAATATTGGTGTTAAAGTGCAAAAGCGGGGGGCTGGGAGAAACCTTACTGAACAAACGATGTCTATTCTGTCTGCGTGACTGTTGTTGCAGTGGCGTGCAGTCGGGGGAGGCAGGTGAATGATGATAGCATTAAAAAAAAATGTATTTCTCTATTGAACTGTATTATAATGTATTTTCTGTATGATTCTGATAGTTTTTTTTACATGTTCTTAAGTAAAAATCACAGATTTTTTACAATCCCTGATCAAATTAAGGGCAGAAACCTAAGATGAGGCTGCCGCAAGCGTCTCTTGTTGACTTAGTGCGCAACCCCTGCCTACCGTTTGAGTGCACTCAGTAAGAGGCTGCCAGTTTGTGTTGGTGAGCATGCCACCAATAACATAATGTTGCAGAAACATTCATGATACACCATGACTTGTGTCATGTCTTTAATGTAAGGGTGACATCATTACTCTTGCTAATCCTACAATGCGGTCGTCCCTCACTGCATCACGGCTCGAACATCGTGCCCTCACTCTCTTTTTTCAAAAATTATTTAATTAATAAATGATCACTTTTTCGTGGTTGAATATGTTCTATTATTAGTACAAAAAAATGTATATTTAAGAAAATTATATGTATTCATGGCCTAAAATTAAGCATTTTCAAGCATAAACAAGGCAAAATGAACAAAACTACAAATATAAGGCATTCAAAAGACATGATATGAAGCTTAATACAGTTTCTGTGAGTTGTTGTGTGCGCCTCTAAGAAGCCTGGCCTGGGAAGTGGCGTGTGTGACGTCAGCTGGCTAAAGTTGACTGTCAAGGTTAGCAGTGTAGAGAGTGGCCCATAGTAGCTCCTGTGTGAACGTTCACTGCATGTGTTCTCTCCTTGGTAATAAGGTAATAAAGCAATAAAGCAAGCGCATTGTGAGTCTCTCCTCAACCAATCTTGTTCATGTCTAAGATGGCTTATTTTTGATTATTATGTCTACTATGTCTGGAGCCCATTAAGTGCTATAAACGAGGGACGACTGTACATAGAAATGTCATACGCAGAGGCGCTTGCAGTACTGCCTTCATCCTTAAAGGTGAGGGGGTGTGTGAGCTAGAAAGGCGCTTGTCACTGGCGTCCCTTCATAGAGAGGAAAAGACAGTGTAGTTTTGTTTCGTTTTGTACTTTACAACAGCAGCACTAGCTAGCAGCAGGTGAAATGCATTAAAGGTATTTCTATGCTCTGCTGAATGAATGAATTTGACCAAGATGGAGATTATACTGTATAGCCAAGCTCACCAGAAGGTGATCAGACTTTTACAACAAAGTACCAGAGCTGTTCCTGGGGAAGGATAGGGTGCATGTATAGAAATGAAAAGGCATGACCACTAATGTTTATCAGTTAAAAGAATAAATAAATGGAACTAAGAAGTATTTGAAAACAATGTGAATATTTCTGTTAACCATATTGAATTATTCTCTTGTTTTCCTTGTTATCCTCTTAATGAGCAATGTTAATGAACATTAAAAAATACCCCAAAGGAGTCAGAGCCTCACCAGCCATGAGCCTCACCGCACGTCACTGGTAAGATGGTGGCTTTTAATGTACCCACTTTACTGTCAACACTAAGAGAAATAAGTAGTTGTCTCATCTGTGTGTGTGTGTGGGTGTGTGTGTGTGTGTGTGTGTGTGTGTGTGCACGAACAATGTCACCTTGAATGTCATTGTGGGGGTCAATTTGTTTCGTGCTCATCCAGTATGTGCGTATGTGAGTGGATAGACAGTTTTTATCATGTGCGTATGTGAATATAAAATAGCATATGTCCGTCTGTAAAGAGACAGGCAAAATTTTACATGACACAATTTTGACTCCATGTATATTAAAGAATATTAAAAAAAAAAAAAACATTTTAGAAGTAAAAATATTATTTCAGTCATAATGAATACTGCATGCAGCTTTAAGACATCATAAATAAATAAGGAGATCTAAATAAGAAATTGAACATGCAAATAAATGATATGTGCGTATATTGCAGGTTTATGATGAAACATAATATGCAGGGTTCAGAGCACAGGTACTCCGAGTGAAGCATGCACCAATACAAAAGCAGATAGAAGTGGAAATGGACGTACTGTAAAAGCTGGCCATTACATAGTTTTGGCAGCGATCACCCGTAAATTCATTTGGACACCTGATTAGGAGAAAAGAGAAAAGAGAGAAGAAGCGAGAGGCAGTTAGTTTATAAAAGCAAGGAAGAACCCACAATAGTCATCACTGGTGTTGGAATGAAGGCCCACTAGACAAATATGTCTAAAATCCTTCAATTCAGAGAGTTTGGGAATACCTGAAAGGCAGCAGGCTGAAATGTGCATGTACACTACAACAGGCAGCCACTTAGGACTTATTGCAATATTATTGCAATATTTCCCCCACATACGGCCTGGATGTATAAAAAAATAACGCGTTGACGGCTGTAAGTTATTTATTTCATTCATTATATTTTTAGCATAATTAAGGCATGTGCATCATGGCACAGTGTAGCCTCCCCACAGAGTCTGCCGCTCTTTTAGAACTTCATTTTGACCTCAACACATCAACAGCAGCGCAATTCCAACAACTTATATGTATCAACTTATATGTATCTAAGCCTCCCCGTTCTCCAGCACACTGGTGCATTTACAGACTCTCATCAACATTTTTATTATGCGTGTACGTGTGGTCAGTAAGTGGATATTCTTATGTAAAACATATATATACATATATATATATATATATGTATATTGTAGCACTACTTACCAAATGTGCAAAATGCAAATTCTATAAATATATTCATGAAGCGATCATGCTGTTTAATGGTTGAAAACGGCCAATTATTAGTAAAAAATAATAATATTTAAGCAAATTGGACATATTTTTGGCCTCAATTAAATATTTCAGCATAAAAATGGCTAAATTAAGTAAAATACAAATATAAGAAGACGCTTTCAAAGGCGTTGTGATTATATGTAGTATTCTACACTGGTCACTAGGTTTCAGTAATGTTACTGTAATGTTCGGTGAGACACACAAGCACCAGACTTGATCGACGGAACAACAGGTTTGAATGATCTCAACAGGCACAATAATCCATAACACGGGCTACTGTTGCAGCCGTAACCCACGCCAAGCTAAAACTCAACTCTGAACCCCGGACGTCTTAATAATGTCTTATATGGCTTATGTTCTTTTATTATGTCTCCTATATAGGGTAACATGAGTGTAAAGATGACTATAGGTGTGTTAGTCATGTCTAGAGTGTTCTAATTTTGTTAAAACCCATATTTAGAAGGTCTTTAACAGGTTTTCTACGCTCTAACTACAAAAATATTCTTTTTTTTTTTAAAAAGGCCTACTTCACGGAAATTCACTTATCACAGTCAGGTCTGAAACCGATTAACCGTGATAAACAAGGGATTACTGTAGTTGCAAATGGTGATTAATCATGATTAATTAATTTGAAATGATGACTTACAAGTGACAATCTAGCATCAGACATGCAGAAGTGTTAGCCTACAGTTTGGTGTCAGAGGGGTGAAGCTGTATGAAAAATGAGTAGTAGTTTGTAGCAGTCGTCTCACGAGTAAACGCAGCTTTGATGGAGGGCGGCATGATGGCACATGATGAAATGGTAAGTACATGCAAGTTTCAGTGCATTATTCCTCTCATAGGAAACCAGATCACAGAACTAGGACGACAACAAGAAACATGATCTTCTTATCTCCAAATGCATCCATTACACCATCGTTCGAAAAGGAAAGATGGATTTCTTATTTCTTTGAGTAGATCAAATGTGATAGGGGTGAGACACCAGTAATGACATGTGGGACTGCATACAGGGGTCACATACGTTTCGGGTTTGAGACTTTCTTAAGCACAGCTTGTTCACATCGGTGCCCAGTGAATCCGGTCAAGCACCTGGTCGATGGGTAGAAAGGACAAGAGATAACAACACTGACATGTTACACACAGGACAAACAAGATGGACACACACCAACAATGGAAGTCAAATCTTACATAACTGGCTTTTCACAATTGCAGTGGAAAGCTAATTATTCACAACCTCGGAGGCAAAAAACGATTTCCACTTTTCTTTCTTCTTCACCTTGCATTCATGGATAGAGTTAATGCGGCACACTTTAGTAGCACGCCGTGTCTTGCACCTGGATGGGACAGTGGTTAGGCCACCCGCCTCACAGCTAGGAAGTTCTGGGTTTGAATCTCGCCTCGCACATCTCTGTGTGTGCTAGTGAGTATGCATTTACTGTCATAAACTATGGATTCTAATAAAAGAGTATGTGTCACTTCCACAACTTTGGTCAAGACAAGGTCAACTTTATTTATATAGCACATTTCCAACAGTTAACTGCCCAAAGTGCTGTACAGCAGCCAATAAAACACAAAACTACACAAACATACCCAATAATAAAATGTACAATTAAAAATACAGTGAAAACAATACACAAAAATAATGACATTAGTAAAACAGTAAAAAATAAATAAAAACAATGCCCAGGTTAACCTGTGTTAAAAGTAAGATTTCAATAAAGATTTAAAATGCTTCAGTGTTTGTACAGATCTAACGTTTGGCAGGGCGTTCCAAAGTCTGGGACCTGCGATAGAAAAGGCCCTATCCCCCCAAGATTTAAGATTAGATCCGGGAGCGGTTAAAAGGAGCTGTGAGCTGGACCTCGTTGTTCTAGCGGGAATATAAACAGACAGTAAGTCAGATGATTATGAAGGCGCGACCATTCAGTGATTTAAAAACCAAGAGAAGAATTTGAACTGGATGCTGTCAGTTACAGTGTAAGGAGGCCAGGACTGGCGTGATATGTTCCCGTCTCTTGGTGCCAGTTAACAGCCGGGCAGCTGCATTTTGAACCAGCCGGAGACGATGTAGAGATGACTGGTCCAGACCACAGTGCAAGGAATTACAGTACTCCAAGCGGCAAGTAATCAACAAATGAACAACATGCTGAAAAGCACACCAAGGTTTTTTACACATGGTTGGTAGTATGAACTTTTGGGCCGTTAGCGTCAAATTGAACTGATACATTCATGACACGTGACACACTCACCCAAAGAGCCGTGACTCCATGCTGGAGTTGACTACACAACAGCAACACATTCATTTGTTAGTAGAGAAACTAGTATTGAACTACTTGGGGTATTTCAAACACAAATCACACACAGTATTACTCTACTTTTACGCTCTGCCACCTACGTTTTATACAGAAATCCTTTCATCATCTTCACTTTCCATCATGAATACAGTGGATTAGCGTACGCTTAACGTCTTTTGCTATTTTTTGGCTAATGAAAATTTACGCCAACGTTTTGCCTCAGTTTTCATACATTTTGCGGTTAGCGTACAATTTGTTGTGTTATTAATACACTGCGTGAGGCAAATATGTTTTCAATGTATTTTTATCACAAAATGTTCAGTTGCTAATACATGGAAACAGGAAGAGGAAGTCAGCTCTGTCATCCATCTCTGTAGTTCTTTGCTAACTAACAGTTACGCCACAAGTCTCAAAAATGTGAACACAAAACATGTTTTTATAGTTTTACAATTATAGGTTTCCATGCATAAAACAATTCTTCATTCATATAAATGCTGAATGAAAGGGATAAATGAACATTTAAGGTTACTTTTACCATCACTGAAGACAAGTTGGTTAACAAAGAAACAATGTGGCAACAACACTGACATCACTTTCGTGTTTTGCTAGGAGTTATTTCTTGAATTCAGTGGTGTTTCTCACATTCTTTATCGAAATGCTGGCACTTGCAGCTTTTTTTGGTTCCGTTTTGTTTTATTTTGCTGCCATGGTCAAAAGAAAAGCAGAGACTTGAGGTAAAAAACACTACTGAATTCATGAAATGGCAAAATACGATGGTGAGGTCCGTGTTGATCTCGCTGCCATATTGTGTCTTTGGCAACAATCACGTCAATGAAGGTAAAAAGTAAATTAAAAATGTTCATTTTGTCATGTTTAGGCATGGTCTTGACCCCAGGATGCAGAGACAGGAGGCTAGTGCAGGTAAAAAGTCTTTAATTTAGCCACCAGCAGTTGCAGGTGTGCAAAATAGCAGGAGCTTCATTCCAAAGTGGAAAAACGAAAAAATGTAAAATGTAGCGGGCAGCATCACAACCTCTAAGGAGACGTATATCCACAGCAGACAAGACATTCACAATGAACTAGCAAACGACAAAGAAAGCATACTCTCCTGAAGAAGCCAACTATTTACAAATGAGCACCAGCTGTGACTAGCAGCTTCCTCAGAAAGCGGTAAAGGTGACTGAAAACAGCACAAAACAGGAAGCCCTTGCAAAATAAAAGATGAAATACGGAGAACCAACACAAAAGAATTCAACAAGTCACGTAGAGCGAGACACATTTATCCCTTTCATTCATCATTTATATGCATTTTGAATTCTTTTATGCATGTAAATCTAGAACTGGAAAACTGGGATGGATGAACTGGATTTACATCATTTTTTTATTGGAAAAATTGATCGGGTTAGAGCAGTGGTTCTCAATTATTTTCTGTCATGCCCCCCCAGGGGACAGAAATGTGTTTGCATCCCCCCGATTTGAAACACTACTGAGAAAATGATCATATCTATTCTTGTATCTGTACAGTACAGTACGATGAGAGTCTGCAGACAGGCTGCTTTCTTCCCACGTCTGTCATGATTGCTCTTGTTTTCTCTACATTGAGGATGAGCTGTAGTCCTCCATGTTGGCAATTGTGTTCTGTGGTCCGACTCATCCTCGTTCGGATTGTTGTATCGTTAGTGTTCTTGACGTCAATGGTGTCATCCTGGGAGGAGACAAGGTCATGTGTGCAGAGGCAGAAGAGTTCTGGCCTGAGGCAGCATCCCTGCAGTGCCCGGTGCTGACCGTCAGCTCGGTCAAGTCTTTTTCACACATTTTCGTCACCTGTGGTGATAAAGTCCAGAATCCAGTTGCAGGTGGCGGGCGGGATGCCGAGGTTACTCAGTTTCACAATTAGCATTCCTGAGAGGATGGGATTAAATGCAAAACTGCAGTCCAAGGAAAGCATCATGGCATAGCTTCTGCTGCATTCCGGGTATGATGTCGGGCCAGGACCACTGATCAGATAAGATGACTGCAAACTGTTAGGGGTCATCAGTGTTGGGCATCAGTGTTGATGTGGGTGAGGGTCGACTTTTACAGGCATTTTACAGCTACTGGTGTGAGCGCCACTGTAGTCTGTTATAGGTGGATGATGGTGCTCAACTCAAATATCCGGGGGACTACTGCTTGTATTAGCGACACAACTGCCATTTGTTCTGCACATGCTTTTAGGACTCTGGTGAAACACCGTCCAGATGCACTTGTTTGTTTGTGGCAGACGTTTGGACATTTCACTGTCCCCAGACTTGAAGGACTTTCATCTTTTCTATGACCTCCAGGCAGCTCTGCTGGTTTTCAGTCCAGATGTTTCTAGTTTGAACTGCAAGTGGGTCAGCCATCAGTGACTTGATGTATTTTGGCTTTTGCAGGACTGTTAAGTGGTCGGATTTACCAAAGTGCAGTTTGGGTAGAGCCATGGATGCATTTTTAATGTCATGGTGTTTCTCCAAAGATTGCAGTGAAAAAAATCTCCCAGAATGAGCAAACCACTTTCTGTTCTCCATGGACTCCAGTCTTTTTTAGGGTGGCTTCAGCTCCCATGGAAAGTTCCTAAACACCCTGATTGTATTTGTTTTTGATGCAATCAGTTAGTTTAAGCATGGACTTCACACAAACCAGTAAGAATATGGATTGAATGTGTCAAAATAAATAATAATAGCCCTGCAAGTTGTTATTGTATTAAAATGTGGGTAGAGGTGGTCACAGGGACGCCGCTAGTAATTCTGGGCCCCATGGGGGGTCACTCGCACCCAGGTAGAAGCTGCATGCCATGGCTTCTCTGTTAAGCAAACATGAGGCTCCTGAGGTTTGCAGGTGTTTTTTGTATGACAAGAGGAGGACATTTTTCACATGTGAAATTGGCTATTATAACCAAAGTCGACTATTACAGATGGAAAGCGTGAGCTAAAGTGACAGCGCGAGCTACCTAGAATAGAGCAGAATGCCTTTGCGAATGTATTATTTATTAGTCCCACAATGGGAAAATTCAAGTCTCACAGTAGCAGTGTAGCGGCACGCAAGCATACAGTACGTATCAGTATCTGTATGGTTTGTAACCTCTACGATGCTGCCTACACCTTCTCAAGACTTGCCAGAAAAAGGTCATGATGGTGCAGCAGAAGGCTGAACTCCTCATTAGGGTCACGGGTGAGCTGGAGCCTATCTTAGCCAGACTCTGGGCGAGAGGCAGGGTACACCCTGGAAAGGTCGCCAGCCCATCACAGAGCACATACCGTGTATACAATCACCCCGATGGACAATTTCAAGTCTCCAGTGATGCTAACCAGTGTTCCACTGTGCTGCTATGTATGTATTTATTTGAGTATACTGTAGATGACCATTATTATCCTGAAAAAACAAACACAAAATTACAAAATAAAAAGATATTCAAGCCCATGATGGGTGTATGTACCAGATCTGTATCATTTAAATTGAATAAAAAAAGCATAGACTGCCATGTCTCAAGCCTTTCACGAAAGTGAACAAAATTGAGCATGTTTATTTATGTTTCTTCTACTACGATTTCCTGGTTCTTGGAAGACGAGGAAGCGACAAGTTGTGCCATTAAGATTGTGGAAATAGTTTCAGTAATGCCATAGTGACTCACAAGTGAAAATCAATTGTTAGACACTATGATTATTATTATTATTATTATTATTATTATTATTATTACACTTTAGATTCAGTCTAATAGCTCAGTGCTTTGTCAGTATAATTGCTTCTCGTAGAGGCCTTCACAATAAACACACTCACCTTCCATTACACACACACACACTTAGCATAATCATATTTGCACAAAACTTACATATGCCCAATGAAAAAATACTGGGCGACACACAATAAATGTATTGTTCTCACTCACACAAGCTTAACTTGTTGGCAACTGCTACATACAGTAGACTGTGCATAGCGCAGCTGCACCAACCAAATTTAAAGAGAAAACTTTTTTCGTACATATGTACATCTGTACATCGTACATCTGCGACTATATGTCGCAGATGTCCATGCTGTAATATAGGCATTTTTGGGCATTTTTGCCAAGCTTTCAAGACACACAGAATATTGTGTTTTAGGACTACATAAACATTGAAACTATCTAAAGGAACTTTAGACTCTCTTCTTTCATCTGAAAAAAAAAAATTGTTTCTAGCCTTTTTTGGTCTTAAATATTGAACATAGGGTAGAACATAGGGTAGTTTCAGCAAAAACATCTGATTTTGACCAAAAAACTGAGAAAACTAGCTTTTTCTGCACAGAAGCAAATTCAAGCAGAGAGACGGTGGGGTCTGCTGGATGTGGGGATGAATCCCTGCTGCTGACCGATCCAGACGGCAGCCACTCGTCTGAAGAATCAGGGTCGGGTTCTGAGTCACCCGACTCTGAACTGCTTCCGGTGTCAGGCTCCGGTGTCGCGCCACATGGCTCAGCAACGCTAACCACTAGCTTGTTGCTTCGGCTGGCATTGTCAACTGCATTTGTGTCTACGTCACCTACACGACCCATGTCACCTCTATCTTTGGCGATCACGTCACGACTAAGGCAGATCCACCGTCAGTCAAGCTCTGCGACAGTGTTAGCTGCCTGTATTTTTTGTCTGTATTTGTTTCACCATTTTCCTCTCTCAACCCACAATCCGTCTTCTTCAGGGACAATCTGTCGCTGCCGATTGGACGAAAAGAGAACTGTTGCCCCCTACTGGGACAGAAATACATTGCCTACAAGTCAGAAATTCACACACAAGAAGAATGAGACTTTGATCTGTAGCTCCCGTGAAAAAAAGGAAAAGACGTCTTTGGCATTGAAAGAGTTAAAGCTGGCGTTCTCAAACTGGGGTCCGTAGGTTGGGAGTTTTGCAATAAATGAATGAAGTTATGGCATGTTATTAAAAAGTATGAATAGGTAGCACTAGGCCAATAAAAGAAACATTCTCCAATAACACTCACTTTGCTCAGGACACACTGAGTACACAACTCCTTCTGATGAGGGATTCAAATGCTAAAGCGGCTAAGTTAAAACAGACGTTTCACTTCACCAAAACACTTATTATTATTACTTATTATTATCTTCGATATGTGCAAATAAAGTCGTCCCTCGTTTATTGCGGTGAATTGGTTCCAGATAAGTCAATTTACGTGAAGTAGAATCAATATTAATAAACAGAATATTTTCATAGTTAGAGCATAGAAAACCTGTTTATGACTTTCTAAATTCAGTTTTTACCATTATTGGAGCCCTGTAGACATGATAAAAACACCCCATAGTCACATTTACACTCTTATTATTGTTTATTTACACCACATTGCACAGGCTATGGGATCACTGCAGGGACATAAGAGATGGCCGCCACTAGCATAGCAAGCTACGGAGCTAAATTGTTAGCCTCTCCAATTATTCCAAACTTCACTAAGAAAGGGTTTAAAATGGAGTGGAGAAGGGCAAAGTAAGAAGCTAAAAACGTACCACTTCCACACTGAATGGGAGGAGAACTTTTTTTTATCATGTCATCGCTATCATGTCAGAAATCATGGTTGACTCCATGCAGTGTGAAGGTAAAGTAATCTAATGTCATGTCTCATCAATGTAACATTACTGACGCCGAGACCAGAATACTACGCATAACTTTCAATATTTTTTTACTAATAATAAGCAATAAAACTCTCTCTCTCTCTCTCTCTCTCAATAGTCAACCCAAAACAGCAACCATTTGTTAATTAATTTTTGAAAAAAAAACCTGATAGAGTGAGGGAGCGATATTTGAACCGTGATGTAGCAAGGGACAACTGTGATATGTGGTAGTTTTGTATGGCAAGTGTGATTTGTTGGGTGTGTTGGTGCACTCTGGTGAAAATGCACAACCACACGCTTCTAATGTGGCCGAGGTGAGTCGCGAAATGTGTTCTCTCCCGAGAGTTCAGTCAAATTAGGTTGTGAAGTCGTGGCGCTGCTGCAGATGAGTCACATTGGTTGCATTGCTGAGACGTCCTGTTGCGCTAGCGCCATGTTCGCTACAGAGTGGTACCTTAGCATCTGTTCTAGAAGGTCCGACTCGTATAAGAAATAATGTAAATCCAATTAATCCATTCCAGAAAGCCAAAAATGTTAACACAAAACAAGTTTTCATAGTTTTACAACTATAGTTTTACATGCATAAGACAATTCTAAATGCGTATCATTGATGATTGAAAGGTATAAATGAACATTTAAGGTTACTTTTAGATAGACTAGAATGCCTTTTTTGCCACTACACACATGTACAATGAGATTTAAAACAGCTCCTTGTCCGTGCAGACACGTAAATATAAAAATGTGCATGTAAATAGAAAAATAGAAACACAATATTTATAGCACAAACTAAAACAGTTAAAGAAAAATAGAAGAATGAACAGATATTGTGATATTGACCAGTATACAGACATGGCACAGTTTTTCAGTCATATTTGGTATTCATATTCAAATTCAAATTAATTGAAGACGTTATTGTTTACAAAGACACAATATGGCAGCGAGATCTACACCGATATCACCTAGTTATGCAATTGCAGATTTACATGCCGAAAAAACAATTCAAAATGCATATAAATACAAAGGAATAAATGAGCATTTAACGATACTTTAACCTTCAGTGACGATGTGATTCTTTACAAAGACACAATGTGGCAGTGAGACCAACACGGACACCTTCGTGTTTTGCCAAGAGTTATTTCTTGAATTCATTAGTCTTTCTCACCTCAAGTCTCTGCTTTTCTTTTTGATCACACTTTTTGATGCAAAATAACCCAAAATGGAGCCAAAGGAAGTTGCAACTGCCAGCATTTTGAGAAAAATGGTGAGAAACACTACCGAATTCAAGAAATAGCACAAATTCCGTGTTGATTTCGCTGCCACATTGTGTCTTTTGCAACAAACATGTCTTTTAGCGAAAGTAAAAGTAACATTGAAATGCTTACTTATCCCTTTCATTCATCATCCATATTGATTTAGAATTGTTTTCTGAATGTAAAACTATAATTGCAAAACTGTAAAACGTGTTTTGTGTGAACATTTTTGAGACATGCGGCGTAACTGTGTTAGCAAAGTCTACTGCTGATGTTATTGAGTATGAGTGGAGCTGAATTCCGCTTCGTGTTGCCATGTATTAGCAAACTGCTAGCAAGAAAGTTTTAGAATAAAATGCATCAATAATACAGTTGGACTCATGCAGTGTATTAACACAAAAAGACACGTGGCATATTGGATGTTAACCAGAACACGTATGCAAACCAAGGCAAAAGTTTGGCTTACATTTTTGACGTTAACGGATGAACACGCTAACAGGGGCGTACGCTAACCGAGGGTCCACTGTTTTGTATTTTGGAGCGATAGTGTGGCTCTGAGCTAGCTTTGCCAGCGCTGGTCAGATAATTTCTCGTGATTTCTGCAAGTGCGGAAATACAGTTGATCTCCAGGAGAGCAAAGAAGTGCAGAGAAAGTGTGCACAGATCATTGTACGTAGACACAATAAAAGCATAAAGGTCACCAAATGTGACTCCCTCTTCATTCACAACCCAGAACACGATACAGGAATTTAGAGATGGGAGTTTGGTTGCATTGACAACAATGACGGAAGGACAAAACGTGTCTTCAGGTGCTTGCAAATGAATCCATGAAGCCAAGACTTCATAACCACTATTACCACCTTCATTTCACTTTTCTATCACTCATTTTAATAAGAGGCAGTGAATGATAATAATATTCTTATCCATCCATCTTCTTCCGCTTATCCGAGGTCGGGTCGCGGGGGCAACAGCCTAAGCAGGGAAGCCCAGACTTTGTTCAGCTCGTCCCGGCGGACCCCGAGGCGTTTCCAGGCCAGTTGAGAGACACAGTATCTCCAACGTGCCCAGACATGCTCTGAACACCTCCACAGGGAGGCGTCCGGGAGGCATTCTGACCAGATTCCCGAGCCACCTCATTTGGCTCCTCTCAATGCGGATGAGCAGCGGCTCTACTCCGAGTTTCTCTGATGACAGTGCTTGTCACCTTATCTCTAAGGGAGAACCCAGTCACCCGATGGAGAAACTCATTTCAGCCGCTTGTACCCACGATCTTGTCCTTTCGGTCACGACCCGAAGCTCATAGCCATAGGTGAGGGTAGAACAGAGATCGACCCGAAAATTTTGAGCTTGGTGAGCTCCCGCTTCACCACAACGGAGTTGAGTCCGCATCACTGCAATTCACCTGTTGATCCAGGTTCCAGCTCAGCCATGTTGGGAGTAACAGTGTTACTATCATTGCTTTGCAGCAATGGGTAATGTAACTTATTACTGTTTCAAACATTACTTACTGTTACCGACAGTGAAATGTGTCTCATTAAGTTGCACTAATATAAAGATGTGCCATTCGCGAACAAGTCGAGTCTTTTAAACGACTCCTGTAAGTGAAAACTGAGTACCAATTTGCAGATATAAGTATGCAGTAATCGCCACTTTGCGCTTCAAATTTCACGGCTTCTCTCACCGATGCTGTTTTGTGGTTAAATACGGCCAATTTTTAGTCGAACATTTGCATATCAAAGTACATTTTACATTTTTTTTATTAATTTTCAACTGTAAAAATAGCCAAATTGACTAAAATACAAATATAAGGCATTCAGAAGATGCATTCAAAGACATTGTGATGATATGTAGTATTGTACACTGGTAACTAGGTATCAGTAATGTTACTGTAATGTTCCATGAGACACACAAGCACCAGACTTTTTATTTTATTGCAGGTTCCAATGATCTCGCAACAGGGACAATAATCTCTAACACAGGCTACTGTTGAGGCCATATCTCACAAAAAGCTAAAACTCCCAATGCCACTTCCTGTCCGCCCCTCACTCCGCTCCCCTAGCACTAGAAGACATTTACAGCAACACACATGAGCATAAGTCTTATTTATGACAAATATGTCTGCTATATTGTGTAATATGAGCATAAAGGTGTTATTTCGGGTGTTATTTCATGTCTCAATGGCTCTAATAATGTTAGAAACCGCATGTAGAGGGTCAGAAACAGGTTTTCTAATCCCTACCTACAAAAATATTAAATTTAGAAATAACAAAAACTACTTCACGGAAACGCATTTATCACGGTTGAGTCTGGAACCAAATAACCACGATAAACAAGGCATTACAGTCCAGTATAAGAAATAAGAACAAGGCGTTCTTATATCTGTGCAATTTGGGAATAAGTTCTAATCGTTCACTTCAAAGAGCTGTTCAAAAGACTCGACCTGTTGGGCATCACATCTCTAAGCCGCACAATGGCGAGCGGCGTAGCCTGGGCCGCAACTGCCTACTTCCTGAGGGGTATGCAAACACATTGCACCCCCCCCCCCGCATAATCCTGTACACATGCACACACAGCTGTTGAATACAGAAAATGCAGACTCTAAACAATTTACCCCCACTCGAGCGCAGCGCCCCTATGAGTCATTTACATGTATGCAGCATCCCTGAGGTGTTTTTCTGTGCGCTTGGAGTTAAACGCGTTTCCCTTCCTGTTCTCCCATCCAGATTCCTGACACGCCCACCGCACATAAAGCAGACCCGCCTCGCGTAGGCTGTGAATGACGGCCTGCTTATGTGATTCACTGACAAAAGGGGCAGACTTTGCCATGACGAAACACTTGTGAATATCATGGAAATCTGTTGAAAACATAAAGCACACTTTTAATTTGAAAAGGCCTTATCCACTGACGGACAATGTAAGAGTTTAATTGATATGTTCATTTCATCAAGAGGGATATTTGGCTACATTGTACTCCGTGGCGCAGCCTCCTTGCTCGTCATGGTGATGTGAAGCACTCCGATAACTGGCTGACTGATAATCATCACTGAACCTTTTGTGTTCATTTCAGATGAATGAATGGTGCCATGGAAAGACAAGAAAAATGTTGCAGGTTGATCATGTCTTCCAGAAAGTAAGGAAGAAAAAATGACTTTTTGAAAGTCATTTTCCCAACACGGCCCCCGACCCTACTGAGATGAAGCGGTATCGAAAATGAATGGATGCCATCTTTGTATGTACACATCACTGGGTCCAATGATGAATGAATGACACCGGGACATTGTCATTTTCATCCAAGCAATGACCAAATAGATTATAATACACTCTACAGATTAAAAGCATACTGTCTACACGACATAGGAAAATTGAGATCCAATAGAATTGTTTTGCTGTAGAACCACTCTGGGTAATTGGGAAGGCAGTGAAATAAAACGTGCTTCTCAAGGAGCTTCACAGTGACAACCCAAAGAGAGCTATTTGTAATCACAGGCACTGAAACGTAAGCTTGGATGCTAAAGTGCATGTCCTTACCTGCACAAGAACTTTGTGCTGCCTGGTATGAGTTCAAGGGTAAAGCATTCTCCTCCATTAACGCAGTAGTTCTTCTGGCTCTCGCTACAGCGTGTCACATGACTGGAGGTCTTGACTCTAGCGGTGGTGCTGCTGGTGGAGGCTGCAAACGAAAAAACAGCAAAGAATTCATCAGGAAAAACACTGAATTCATGTATTGGGAGTTGCAGTTGCATTTTGATGGCGCAAATTCAATAAGAAATGAGAGTGATGTGATCGAGGCTCAATGTAAAGTATTTGTCTTCATCCATGTTTAGCAATGCAATATTCCACAACCTGTGATTCTCAACCGAATTGTTCTGCGGGACCCTCCATCACCCATTAATGACAAGCGGCGACCCAAACTGCGGACATTTTTCAACTCAAATTCTTCAAATACAGTGAAACCTCAGCTGGCCTGCGCCCCTGTTAGCTTGTTGAAAATGTACTCAAAAATTTGGCCTCAGTTTGCATACATTTTCGGGCTAGCACACAATATGGCGTGTGTCTCGTGGTGTTATTAATACACTGCGTGAGTGCAACTGTCTTCTTCATGTAATGTTATCCCAAAACAGAGTCGGACCTTCTGGAACGGATTAATGACGCTAATCAAGGTTCCACTGTATTTTACATTTAATGAAAAGACATTAAAGTAAAGTTTGAATTTCAGGTACTGCAAAATAACACAATATGCCAGGACAAAACAAGCTTTACGATCATTTCAGGAGCAATACGTCTTTATCCGCAAACTCAAAACTATTTGAAGAAAAAGTGTGTGTAAAGGTTTTCGGTACATGGTGTGAGGAGTTGAATTAGAGTAACTGGACTTTGATCTGGACGAGAGGTGAAAAATCAAGTGAGTCCAGTTACTCTGATTCAACTCTTCAGATAAACAAAAAGCGCAATTCAGAAAGATTTGGATATACAAATGGAACTTGTTTATGATTAACTCAACAGGTAAGTTTAATAATAAAAGGAGGGCCATTTCTTCTGTAGACCCCCACCCCTCTGCCTGGAGTAATAATTTAAATTGGGCATGGGGCGCCTCCCAGATATCTTAATTGTGGGGGGAATTCCACCACGCAACCCAACATGAGCTCCAGCACCCCATCACCCCTGAACCACGAACAGCACGTTAAGTCCCCACTCTATGTCCGTCCCCTCCTGCTCAAGTCGCCCATAAACATGCATGCACCTCGAGATGCCGTAGCAAATGAATAGCGCGGACAATACACAAGGTGCATCAGGTCGGTACAATATTTGATCATGCTTGCTGTATGATTCGTTTTTGACAAACATTTTCACCAGAATGTTACCCCGGTGTTTGTACGCTGTCTCGGTCGTCATACAGTATTGTGCCTAACGAAGTAGTCAATTTCCCCGTTACTGTATCATTCCACGCAATTGAGTGTCCAAACAAAGCGCCCTACACGTTGCTGACTGACTGCCCGTGCATTTGTCATTGCGTGGGACTGCTAAATAACCCGCCCTGGTTGGTATGTGTGGTCTTACTTAATACACAGAAAGACAAAGGAAAAAAAACGATATTCACATCAGCATTCAATTGTGTTCAATTTAAATGACGTGGTGTCTTTGAACACAACCCCTCATTTCTCATAATAACACGGTTAAAGTGCGCTTCCAAGAGATTAGTGTTAGACAAATAGATTTTCATCTTTCGCTTCATAAAATTCAATAAAAATGTCAAACATAGATTCAAATGTGATTAATCATGATTAATATGGAAACTGTGATTAATCTTTTCATAATTTCACAGCCCTCATTTTTGGCTTTATTAAATAAAATTAATTTGAATTATATGATTTCCTATGAAAAAAGGTGCTCTGGTTTTTGTACCATTCGGTATTGGTTGGACGTTTTGGAACGAATTACTAACTAAATCTGACTAATATGGACATTTAGTATTACTGCACTGTTAGGAAGATCTTTTATGCTGCATGTCACAGAGAACTGACTTTCATCTTATGTAAGTACTAATGGACATGCTTTATTTCTCTAGTTGTCTCTATTTCTCTGTTTTTTAGTGCTTGAAAAGTAAAGGCTCTGAAAGGGAAACCAACTGGAGTCTTTATCGAGAACTTGATATACGGTGTGTCTGCTGAGCTAGCAAACATGAGCCCCTTATTTGACAAGCACTGACTTACAGTATTTTGCTCAAAATAGAGCTGCAGTGTCTAAAGTCATCAAATGTGCTTCTTGTTTCTTGCTGTTGGGCACAAAACATGAAATCGGGAGGTAGAGACGCATTGCTGGAGCTGAGCTAACGAGTGCTGGCTTCTTTTCTCTGCTGGTCAAACTCCTGGGACAGAGCAAAATGTGCTGCAATGCTGTCAAGGGCAAACATGATGCACTGCGCCATAAGCGTGTGTCATCTCACACGTTTGACAAGTTAACATTTGCTCAAGTCAGCAAAAAAGGAGTAGGAGAGGTGCATATTTCTGGAAATAAGATTTGACCTCATTCCACAAAGGAGTACGACACTGAAATGGAAAAATTACTAATAGAGGTAGAATAAAGTCATTGAATGGTTAGAGCACAGACCTCCACCAAGGCTGAATTGTTCATACAACCCAAAAAGCAGCAGCAAGGTCTTTTTTTGTCCTGTCCAGCCATTAGGGCAGATAGTATTGTTGATCTAAATGCCTTTACGTGCTCAACAGATTTGTTCTGCCAGGGAAAAGTGAGATACTCTTCCCCTGTTATACAGAATTTATTTGACTTTATTTGATGTTTTGTTGTGATGCAAATTTGGCGCACCCAGACCGGAGCAGGAGGGGATAGAGAAGAAGAGAAAAGAAAACAGAGGAGGAAGTGCGGGGACAAGCGGGGCCAACACAAAAAGAGGCAAGTGT
Source organism: Dunckerocampus dactyliophorus (assembly GCF_027744805.1). Taxonomy (NCBI): domain Eukaryota; kingdom Metazoa; phylum Chordata; class Actinopteri; order Syngnathiformes; family Syngnathidae; genus Dunckerocampus; species Dunckerocampus dactyliophorus. The sequence continues at coordinate 7,478,994 of NC_072835.1, forward strand.
CACAGTTGCCAGTGAGCACTGGTGGTTGATGTGCTGTGTCGCCTTGGTACCTGCCTTCTCCTGGCCTGTTTTCTATTTTTTTGCAGTCACACCTTGAGCAGGCTGGAGGCGGGGACGCTGGGCACACCTGTAGCTCATTAGTCTATACCTATTTAAGCTGACTGCCCGCAGCTGGCAGCCGCTGGATTATTGTCTCGCTACAGCTGACTACCCGTCCCAGAACTCCTACTACACAATCCTCGTGCTACGCCTTTCTGGACCCTGTCGCTCCCTGCCATCCAGCTTTACTCCCCAAGTTTGTACTGCTCTTCATGGTGTTGCCTTTATTTGTTTTTCTGTTCCCTCTTTTGCCAAGACACCATCGCTTTCGGTTTGTGGAACTGCCTTTTTGCATTTTTTGTTATTAAAAGTTCCTTTACAACCACACCAGCCCTCAGCCTCTGCATCTGGGGTCCAAACCACACCACGGACTTAACAGAATAATCCAGCCAAACCATGGACCCCGCGGAGCCCGAGCCCATTAAGCTGTCGCTTCGTCACCAGGCCCAACGCCTGGGCAGACAAGAGGAACAAATGAATGCATTGGGTTCGTGCATCAAAAGCCTAGCGGACCAACAAGACGCACGCATGCAGGCTCTGGAGACCCAGCTCGGCGCGTTGGTCGCAAGTCTACAACAAGGCTCTTCCACCACCGCACCCCCCGCTAACCCTGAGGTTCCCGCAGACCCCTCGCCCTCGTCAGACGCCATCTTACCTGCATTCGGCGCAGCGCTGTCCAAACCCGAGAGGTTCTCCGGCGACTCCGGCGAGGTACACACCTTCTTGACTCAATGCGAGCTCCACTTCGAGCTGCAGGCAGCTGCTTTCCGGTCCGAGCGGGCACGGATCGCCTTCATTATATCCCACCTAACGGGCAGAGCCGGGGAGTGGGCCACGGCGGAATGGAGCCGTCGTTCCCCCATTTGCTCCTCCTATCCCGCCTTCACCAAGGCTATGGAACAGGTGTTCCAACGAACTCCTCCTGGACGCGACGCAGCACGTACCCTTCTGCGGATAAGTCAGGGGCGCCGCAGCACCGTTGACTACGCCGTGGAATTCCGTGCGCTCGCAGCAAAGAGTGACTGGAACGCTTCTGCTCTGTTGGACGTATTCTTCACGGGCCTTGCCGACCCCATCAAGGACCAGATGATTCCGCTGGAGACTCCGGCGACCCTCGACGACCTAATCGCCTTGGCCATCCGCATAGAGAAACGGCTCAACGATCGCCTCACGGACCGGAGACGCATCACTCCTAGCTACAGCCACGGCAGCTACCAGGCCCAACAGACGCCGCCTCCACCATCCGTCTACAGGGAATTACCTCCGGCGCCGAGGGTCGACGAACCTATGCAGCTGGGAGGGAGTCGTCTCACTCCTGCGGAGAGGAACCGACGCAAGCTCCTCCGCCTGTGCATCTATTGCGGACAGGCAGGCCATTCCATCTCCCGCTGTCCCGTCCGCCCCGACAGCCCACGCACCCAAGCAACACGCTCCAGTCCTCCGAGCGCGCCCGCGGACACGCCCTCCGTGATGACGTCACCACCTGACCCGGCGCGTAGACTACAACTCCCAGGTACACTCTCCTGGTCAACTAGACAATTAGAAATCAAACCGTTTATTGACTCCGGTGCCGACGACAATTTTATTGATGAGGTTTTTGTTAAACAACATTGTGTTCCTGTGTTAGAACTCAATGAGACAAGAGTGGTGCGTTCTCTTGATGGGCGTCACCTGGCCACTATCACACACCAAACTGTCCCACTTCTTCTCCGCATTTCTGGTAATCACTCAGAGTCCATGAGCTTCCTCGTCATTCCTTCCCGCTCAGCACCCATCGTTTTAGGGCTTACCTGGTTGCTTAAACACAACCCCCATATTGATTGGACTAAATCCTCCATTATCAATTGGAGTGTTTTTTGTCACACACACTGCCTCAAATCTGCGTTTCCACGCACTCGGTCCGCTCAGATTGAACTTCCAGAAAGAATTGATCTCACCTCGGTGCCTCCGGTGTACCACGACCTCCGGGAAGCGTTCAGTAAAGAGAAAGCTCAGTCACTCCCTCCGCACAGACCTTATGATTGTGCCATCGAGTTACTCCCCGGGGCTACCCTTCCTTCCTCGCGGCTATTTAACATTTCTAAACCCGAAAGGGAGGCTTTGGAACTTTATATCGCCACATCCCTCGATGCTGGCCTCATTCGCCCCTCCTCTTCTCCATTAGCTGCTGGGTTTTTTTTTGTGGAGAAAAAGGATAAGTCCTTACGCCCCTGTGTAGACTACCGCGCTCTCAATGATATAACAGTCAAAAATAAATACCCATTACCGCTTATGGATTCCGCCTTCAACTCCCTCCACTCCGCCACAATCTTCACTAAGCTCGACCTCCGTTCCGCCTACCATCTTGTCCGTGTCCGAGAGGGTGACGAATGGAAGACCGCCTTCAATACCCCTCTCGGACATTTTGAATATCTCGTCATGCCTTTCGGGCTCACCAACGCTCCAGCCGTATTTCAAAGCTTCATCAATGACGTCCTGCGAGACATGCTTGGTCGTTTCATTTTCGTTTATTTGGACGACATCCTAATTTTTTCCTCGTCGCTTGAGGAGCACGTCCAGCACGTGCGGCTAGTACTCCAAAGATTGCTCGAGAACAAACTATTTGTTAAGGCGGAGAAATGTTCTTTTCACTCATCATCCGTTTCCTTTCTGGGGTTCATTGTGGAACGGGGCCAACTTAGTCCCGACCCAGCTAAACTCCAGGCTGTGGTCGACTGGCCCGTTCCTACATCAAGGAAGCTTCTTCAGAGGTTCCTGGGCTTTGCCAATTTCTATCGTCGTTTCATTAGGAACTTTAGCCGGGTAGCCGAACCTTTGACGAAGCTCACATCTGTTAAAATCCCGTTTACGTGGACCCCAGAGGCAGACGCTGCATTCAGTAGACTTAAATCCTTATTCACCTCGGCTCCTGTGCTTATCCACCCCAATCCCTCCTCTCAATTCATTGTCGAGGTCGACGCCTCCGACTCCGGCGTAGGAGCCGTCCTCTCCCAGCGCTCTAGCGATGACCAGAGGATCCACCCCTGTGCCTTCTTCTCTCGCCGCCTGACCCCGGCCGAACGAAATTACGACATAGGTAACAGAGAAGTATTGGCTCTTATCTTAGCCCTGCAGGAGTGGAGGCACTGGCTGGAGGGCTCCGAGCTCCCGTTCATTGTTCACACCGACCACAAGAATCTGTCATACCTCCGATCCGCTCAGCGCCTCAACCCCCGACAGGCACGGTGGGCCCTTTTCCTCACACGTTTCAACTTCACCCTGACCTACCGCCCGGGCTCCCAAAACTGCAAGCCTGACGCCCTCTCCCGACTACACGCACCTGTCCTGGAGGAACCCCGCCAGGAGTACATCGTTCCCCAGTCCCGGATCCTGGGGGCCCTGCAATGGGACATCGAGCGGCGGGTGGCCAACGCGGCGAAGGAAGTCTCCGTCCCAGAGGGATGTCCGGTGGCCCGGCTGTTTGTCATCCCGGGACTTCGCTCCGAGGTCCTCCAGTGGGCCCACGGTTCCAAGGTAGCAAGTCACCCCGGAGTCTCCCGCACCGCCTTCCTGCTGGCGCAACGGTTCTGGTGGCCCTCATTCCGAGCCGACGTCCAGAGGTTTGTGGCCGCCTGTCCAGCTTGTGCGCGGAACAAGCCATCGCATCTGGCCCCGGCGGGGTTCTTACGACCGCTTCCCATCCCCTCCCGCCCTTGGTCCCACATTGCACTGGACTTTGTGACAGGACTGCCCTCATCCAATGGAAATACAGTTGTTCTCACCATAGTAGACCGCTTTTCTAAAATGGCGCACTTCATCGCGCTCCCCAAGCTTCCGTCTGCCCTGGAAACGGCAGACCTACTTGTCTCCCACGCCTTCAGACTCCACGGGATCCCTCTGGATGTGGTCTCGGACAGAGGCCCACAGTTTACATCAGCAGTCTGGAAGGCGTTCTGCAAGTCCCTCGGAGCATCACCCAGCTTGTCCTCGGGCTATCACCCTCAGAGCAACGGCCAAACAGAGCGAGCCAATCAGGACCTGGAGGCGGCCATTCGCTGCGTTTGCCATCAGCAGCCCGCCTCCTGGTCCCTCAACCTGCCATGGATCGAGTATGCTCGCAATACCCTTGTCTGCTCCGCGACGGGCCTTTCTCCGTTCCACGTTGCCTATGGTTACCAACCCCCAGCATTCCCTTCCCTGGAGTCAGAGGTGGCAGTTCCCTCCGTGGCTGCCCACCTTCACCGGGCCCGCCGGGCTTGGCGCAACACACGGGCAGCTCTGGGCCGGACTTCAGAGCGCAACCAACGCCTAGCCAACCGCCATCGCTCAGTCGCCCCAGACTACAAGCCAGGACAAAGGGTGTGGCTTTCTTCCCGGGATCTACCCCTCCAAACAGACTCCAAGAAGCTCCAACCCAGGTACATCGGCCCTTACACTGTGGATCGTGTTTTGAACCCGTCCGCGGTTCGACTCCTTCTGCCAGAATCCCTCAAGATACACCCGGTTTTTCACGTCTCACTCCTCAAGCCAGTCACCTCCAGCAACCTCAGCCCTCCGGAGGTGCCTCCTCCTCCTCCTAGGCTGATCGACGGCTACCCTGCATTCACGGTCAAGGCCATTTTGGACGTGAGAAGAAGGGGCAGGGGTTTCCAGTATCTGGTGGACTGGGAGGGGTACGGCCCTGAGGATCGCTCTTGGATCTCCCGGTCCCTCATTCTCGACCCCACCCTCATTTCGGACTTTCACAAGCGCTTCCCGGAGAAGCCAGGTAAGCCGCCGGGTGGCGCCCATTAAGGGGGGGGGTACTGTCACAGTTGCCAGTGAGCACTGGTGGTTGATGTGCTGTGTCGCCTTGGTACCTGCCTTCTCCTGGCCTGTTTTCTATTTTTTTGCAGTCACACCTTGAGCAGGCTGGAGGCGGGGACGCTGGGCACACCTGTAGCTCATTAGTCTATACCTATTTAAGCTGACTGCCCGCAGCTGGCAGCCGCTGGATTATTGTCTCGCTACAGCTGACTACCCGTCCCAGAACTCCTACTACACAATCCTCGTGCTACGCCTTTCTGGACCCTGTCGCTCCCTGCCATCCAGCTTTACTCCCCAAGTTTGTACTGCTCTTCATGGTGTTGCCTTTATTTGTTTTTCTGTTCCCTCTTTTGCCAAGACACCATCGCTTTCGGTTTGTGGAACTGCCTTTTTGCATTTTTTGTTATTAAAAGTTCCTTTACAACCACACCAGCCCTCAGCCTCTGCATCTGGGGTCCAAACCACACCACGGACTTAACAGCAAGAACAACAATAAAAACAACAATTGCGACAACAATAACAAAACGACAGAAACAAACAGGACTACATCAGTCTGTGGCGGTTATAAAGACTATTATGGAGAGGACAAAATAATATCAACAACCACAGTGATAATACTGCATTAAAACATTCATACATATTAGTGGTAATAGTAGTAATGAAATTATTAGTCATGATAGTGAACAGAATGACAATAACTGTAATGCACACAATTGTAAAAACTATAATTACCATTACCGTAAAAAACCAACAAGATAATAACGCCCTGGTTAAATCAGTGAGTTATATGGGGAAGTACATGTGTGTACATGTACGCGTGTACTGGTATCTCTGTGTATGTGTGCATGTCTTCATGTATATAAATATGTGCGTATGTGTGAATGTGTAATTGTCACTGAGAATGCATGAAAGGAGAGGGACTGCCTCCCACCACCCAGCAAGCCCCGCCCCACACAGGCCGAGCCCCCAAAACCAGAGAGACACTGGCCCCACGAGGCCGGACAGAACAAAGACCGGCCCTCCAAGAGCCAGCGAGCCTCCCTCCCCGGAGACCAGCAAGGAGCGGCAGAGAGGCAACCCCGACCAGAAACGGGGCGCCGGCAGGCCGGAGGACAACCAACGCCCGAGACCGGCGAGAGACCACACCCCACAAGGGTTGACGGGCACCGGGTGCCACACACCAGCAGGCCCAGAGACGCCCCCGCAACCGTAAAGGAGCCCGCCCACGGCCAACTCCCCACACCACCCCCCACCCGCCGCAGGCCACCCCATGCCCAACTCCCGACACAGGACCGCCCCGACCAGGGATAAAGGAGGCGCCATCACTTCATCACAGCAGGGTAGTTCCTCCACATTGCTCCTTTTGAAATTACACTTGTATCACTATTATGTTGGAATACGATTATTTGGATGACTATAATGTGGGAATATAGTAATCCCTCGCCACTTCCATCCCATCCATTTTCTATACCGCTTCTCCTCTTTAGGGTCGCTGGGGTATGCTGGAGCCTATCCCATGTCATGCTTCGAATTTGGTGGCTTCATTCTATCACGGCTTTTCAAAAATATATTCATAAAGCATGCTGTTTCGTGTTTGAATACGGCCTAAATATACATATTTAAGCAATAGTTTTATAATTGGGCCTAAATTAAGCATTTTCAGCCATAAAAATTGTTAAATTAACTAAAATACAAATCCAGTCGTCCCTCGCTACATCACAGTTATACATCGCACCCTCACTCTTTTGCGTTTTTTCCAAAATTTATTAACAAATAATCGCTGTTTCATGTTTGACTATGGCCAATTATTAGTCAAAAATATTGAACTGCACGTTATGTGTAGTATTCTGGCCACTAGGTGTCAGTAATGACTAGGGTTGTGAACGACAAACTGATGCGACAGATTCGGTTTCGACAAGCAAGAAATGCGGTTGCATTGGTAGCAGCCTCCTGGATTATAAGAATCAGTATAAATCCTTGGATTAATCGACTGTAGAAACATGCACTGGGTATCGCAAGACCAGCAGCCGGCTGACAGTGCGTCTCTTAAACAACGCCAGAGCCTGGGCTGCCAGCAAAACGATTGCCGCGCATGCTCCGTAGCTTAGCATGACTGAAGACAAGAATGGATCTCAATGATTTTTAACACATCAGCAAAACATAGGTACATTACAGCAGTCTAATTTATCTTATTTATTGTGTATTGTGTAAAAATAAGACAGGAACAACATCAAATTAAAAGCAGGAAATGAAGACAGACCCACCATCCACCAGTACGAGCCTGGAGTTTGTTTTTCAGAGAGGTGCACCAACAAATATGTACATCAGCACTCAATAACATCATCAAATCTTAACTTTAAGCATTCCCACATACAGTCAGCTTTTGGGACCAAATATCAGGTGAAGGAAAAACTGGAAAAATACAGTATAGTAGCTAGCTGTGCGTCGGAGAAAGTTAGACTGTTCGGACCGTCGAACAAAGTGTTGCTGCTCGCAACAAGCAACTTAAACACGCAAAACCTGGGGGATTTCTAATTATATTTTATATATAAAATAATGGCCTATATTTCCAAAATTGATATCCAATTACATAACATTTTATGGAGTTATTTACAAATATATTTTTTTCTTTAAGTGTGAACATTGAGGACGCCTGCCAAGTCTTCTTGGTGATATGACATGCTCTTTTACACATTTGAAAATACTGTATAAATGCTACTTTTATCAAATTGGCTTCTTCATTTTCGAATGTAAGATTAAGGTCCACATCAGCAAACCATTGAACCATATCATATTGAATCAAATCGTATTCACTTGTACACTGGATCAAATCGAATCGTTCTGTTTTTAGAAGATATCATTTTTGAATCACATCGTAACCCGTGTATCTAGATGTGTATCGAATCATCTACCACAAAGAGACTTACATCTCTAGTAATGACACAAAGCATTGATGAGACATGACCTTACATCACATTACTGTCACACTGCAAGTAGTCAGCCATGGCATGTCTGACATGACAGAGTGAAATCTGCAGACATTACAGAAGTCAGAAACTGTTAGCCGTGCACTTTATTACTGATTATACCCACAAGAGACCATTCCTGGCAATTCTAGATAAAATACACAAAGAGGGGCCCCCCTCAGACCCATTGTCAGCAGCATTAACTCTGTAACTTACAATATTGCTAAATATGTGGCCAATCTTAGCATCCCTGGTGGGCAAAACAACACACCACGTCCAAAACTCAATGGCCTTGGTTGGTTTCATTCAATGTCAACTCCGTGTTCACCTTTATTCAAATCCAGGATGCAGTGGAAACTGTGAGGCAACACCTTGACCACACCTTGACCACACCCTCCAAGATAGATCTGATCTCAACCCAGAGCAAATGTGTCATTTGCTGGAACTTTGCCTCAATACAACATATTTTCAATTCATGGGAACTTTTTACAGACAAAAGCATGGTTGTGCTATGGAGTCACCAGTATCCCCTATCGGGACCAACTTCTACATAGAGGACATGGAAAGGAGGGCTCTGAACTCCTTTAAGGGAACAGCACCAAGTCACGGGGTACAGGTATGTGGATGGCACATGGGTCAAAATTAGAAGGCAAGAAGTGCTAGCCTTCACCGAGCACATTAACTCAGTGGACAAAACCATCAAGTTGACACATCAGGAGGTCAAGGACAATAAGTTGGCTTTTTGGGGCTGTGACACCCACATTGCAGACGACAGGGGCCTCCATGTCAGTGTTTGCAGAAAAGCCACACACACTGACCAGTGCTGACACACACCACCCACTGGAACACAGACTGGGCATTATCAGAACCCACCAACACAGAGCTGATAATGTTCGCAGCAGCCCACAGACCAAAGAGAAAGAGCATAAGCATCTGAGCGATGCCCTCAAGACCTGTGGTTACCCCCGCTCGTTCCAGAAAGAACAAAAGCAAGGTGGATGAGGAAGCAAAGAGTAGCAGACGCAATAACACTGTCATCCCATATGTCTCAGGCCTATCTGAGAAACACAGAAGGGTTTTTAACTAACACTTCAAACCTGCTAACACCTTGAGACACAGGTTGGTACACCCCAAAGATGTATGAAACAAAATTTGCACTATTTGACACAAACTTCAATTTAAAGTTACTTTGACAAAAAGAAAGGAGAGGTGAGCTATTTGTTTTATTTATGTGACTGGCAACATTTAAACTGTACTTTATTTACAAAGCAGATCTCCACTCATACATTGTGCTCATTGTCTTTATGCTATTTTGTGCTCATTTGGCATCATGTCTGAATTGAATAGTTTTTAAAGTCCTAAGAGGTGAAGCACATATTCTTTGGTGATCTACTCAAAATCAGGTGCCGATCCACTGCTAGCTCACGAGCTATCTGTTAGAGACCACTGTGATATCATCACTATCTTAAAGCTGGATACACTACGTGTTTATGTTAAACAACTTAGACACACAACTAGCGTTTTGATAAGACATAATCATTATAATGGCAACAAGAAAGCAAGGTTGTTAAGTGACACTTAAAAAAGTAAGTTAGGACGTACCTCATGAACGTGAAAGCCACTTCTAGCTTCCTGTGGAACAAAAATGAGCTCCGAACTAACCGCATTGTTTGTATGTTTTAAAGAAAAAAAATATCACTGTGGTAAAAAGTCACATTTGGAGTCCAAAGATCAGAAGCTAGGTGCTAGGTGGTAGACTGACAGCCAGGCAAAGTGTGTAAACAAAGATGCCAGAAAAGTCGAACGGCAATGAGACGAGCACATGTGCATCCATCTACTATGAACACTTAACAGGACATAGTGTATGAATGTATGCCTTTGCTTTTGTCTTCACTAAGTGAAGAGCATGCTCACTTGGGTTGAGGTTAGGCCACTGACTCCGCCATTGAAGAAAATTCAATGTTCTTCCTTCATCATAAAAGTATTTGCTTTCTTTTTACAGCAACTGAAAGTGGGACAGCAATGGATAAATGATAGATGGGCTTCCATTATATAAGGCTTTTCTTCCTGATAGCACAAAGCTCTCAAAGTGCTTGACACCTCATTCAGCAAATGGAATCTGTTGTTACGGAAGCAACTCATTCATACACAGATGACGCAGCATCAGAAGCACCTGCGCCTTCAATATCTTGCTCAAGGATACTGAGGATCTAACCCTGAACCAGGGGTCTTCAATTAAAATTGAGTAAAGTCCATTTATGCAAAAAAAAATGTTCACAGCGGAGGTCCAAACCTTATTTTGCCTTAAATTGCATCAAACAGACTAGCTCGTATGAATATCAAATGTAATGAAACCCTGCACATCACCCTACAACACAATTATTTTGGCACCTAAATTGGATTTAAAAGAGAACAGGACCAAATTTCACACAAATCCTAAAAAGTATGACTGTACAAACTGTGGCGGAGCTATGGGGTGGCCAGGGGTGGCCACGGCCACCCCACTGGCCATTTAGACATTTCAGGTATCAACTTATTGCCACCCCTATGTGACTAATGGTCTCACCTTGGCCACCCCAATGAAAAAAATCTGGCCCCACCACTGTGTACAATTTAATAAATGCCTCTTTAACAGAAAAGCTGCAACAGTACACAACAGTGAAAAAGTGTTTTCCCCCTTCCCGTTTTATTTCTTTTTTGCATGTTTGTTACACTTAAATGTTTCACATCATCAAACACATTGAAATATTAGTCAGTGACAACACAACTGAACACAAAATGCAGTTTTGAAATGACACGTTTTATTATTAAGTGAGAAAAAAAATCCAAACCTACATGGCCCTGTGTGAAAAAGTGACTGCCCCCCCCCACCACTTAACTGTGGTTTATCACACCTGAGTTCATTTCTCTAGCCACACCCAGGCCTCATTACTGCCACACCTGTTCTCAATCAAGAAATCACTTATATAAGACCTGATTGTCAACGTGAAGTAGACCAAAAGATCCTCAAAAGCTAGACATCATCAATGCAGGAACAAATGAGAAAGAAAGTAATTGAGATCTATCAGTCTGGAAAAGGTTACAAAGCCATTTCTAAAGCTTTGGGACTCCAGCGAACCACAGTGAGAGCCATTATCCACAAATGGCAAAAACATGGAACGGTGGTAAATCTTCCCAGGAGTGGCCTGACAACCAAAATTCCCCAAAGAGCCCAGTGACAACTCATCCAAGAGGTCACAAAAGACCCCACAACAACATCCAAAGAACTGCAGGCCTCACTTGCCTCAGCTAAGATCAGTGTTCATGACTCCACCATAAGAAAGACACTGAGCAAAAACGGTGAAAACCACTGCTGAAGAAAAAGAACATTAAGGCTTGTATCGATTTTGCAATAAAAAAAATTGATGATCCCCAAGACCTTTGGAAAAATACAAAAAATAAAACTTTTTTGAAGGTCTGTGTCCCATTACATCAGTCGAAAAAGTAATGCCGCATTTCAGAAAAAGAACATCATACCAACAGTAAAATATGGCGGTGGTAGTGTGATGTTCTGGGGCTGTTTTGCTGCGGCAGGACCTGAAAGACTTGCTGTTAAACCATGCGTTCCCAAACGCGCACACACATTTCCGATACCATACACACAATTCACCTCTTTCCACACATGTCTCACTCTCAATATACAAAACCCTTTCTGCAAAACCTTACACAAAAGTGGCCATTGTGTTCATTTAGCACACACATGCTCTCAATATGAACTCAAGCTATCAAAACCTGAATTCGGAGACGACACCTTTCTAAAGGTGAAAACACTGAGCCTCAAACTGTTAACACACCAATCAGAATTGGTAAATAAATAGAGCGTAGAAGCATGTTAATGTGGTGGATTACATTGATATAATATTATAATAGGATATAAAGGATACCATAATCCCTCGTTTATCACGGTTAGGTGGTTCCAGACCCGACCGTGATTAAGCACTGTAGACATGAAACCTATACACAAGCAACACCCAATATAGTAGACATAAGGAGAAAAAATAAGACATAAATGACTGTAAATGTGTTCTGGTACTAGGGGAGCTTAGTGGGAGCGGACAGGAAGTAACGTTGGGGTTGGGTTTTGCTTGGCATGGGCTACGACTGCACCAGGAGCACATGTTATTGTTGTGAGATAATTCATCATGCAATAAAAGCCTTTTGTTCCAGTGTCTGGTCCTTGTGCGTCTCACCGAACATCATCATTATTATTATTATTATTGTTCAAGTCCTCATTAAGGGCTCAAATGAGCCCCCGAAGAGTGGCTATAAACTTGTGATGTGATGTAACCACTGTAAGCCATTACATTACATGATTGGTATTCATGAGTGAAATATTGAGCGGTAGTGTAATGAAATATTATTACTCATTCATATAAGATTACAAAACACAAGTCCATTCATGTTAAAGCTGTGATGTTTCGTTAGCCATCATGGAAAAAGTCAATGTGCAACCTGCATGACTCACAACTCAGTTACACAAGTCAATCCAAACCTGAACTACTATTTTGTTAGTCTTTAAAATTCCATTCCAAGCAGCATTGCCAAGTGCACAATAATTATCTTAGTTGTATGATCATTTCACGCTTTGTACGCTCAGTAAATCCAAAAATATCAAAACGTCACAGCCAATCACTGCAGGACGTAGCACAGACGCACCAAACGTCAACAACACTGAGTGTTGCGTGGGCGCACCTAAAGTCTCTGCTTTTCTTTTGGTCACGGCTGCAAAATAACCCAAAATGGAGACAAAGCAAGTTGCAAGTGCCATCATTTTGATAAAGAAGGTGAAAAACACTATTGAATAATAACTCACAGCAAAATACCAAGGTGGTGTCCGTGTTGATCTTGCTGCCACATCGAGTCTTTGGCAACAATCATGTCTTCAGTGAAAGGAAAAGTAACCTTAAATGTTCATTTTTCCCTTTCATTCTTCATTCATATGTGCTTAAAATTCTTTTATGCATGTAAATCTATAATTATAAAACTCTAAAAAAGTGTTTTGTGTTAAAATGTTTTAGAGTCGATCGCAGAGGACATCATAGACGGGCAACGTAACTTCCAGTTCCGGTTGCCATTTTGTTTAGCTTGCTATTGGGATGCTAACAAGGAAGGATGTTTTGTGACAAAAATACATTCATAACACGATTGGACGCACGCAGTGTATTAATAACACGACAAGACGCATGCCATGTTGTACGCTAACTGGAAAATGTACGCAAACCGAGGCAAAATTGTGGCAGAAATTTTCAACGATAACCAAAAAACACGCTAACCGGGGCGGACACTAACCGAGGTTCCACTGTATAGTTTTACATGGATAAAACCATTCTGAGTGCATATGAATGAGGACTGAAAAGCATAAGTGAACTTTTAATGTTACTCTTACCTTCATTGAAGACGTGACAGTTGAAAAGATGTGGCAGTGAGATCAACACGGACATCACCTTCGTGTTTTGAGTTATTTCTTGAATTCAATCGTGTTTCAATCAAAATGCCGGTACTTGCAACTTTCTTTGGCTCCATTTTGGGCTATTTTGCAGCCGTGATCAAAAGAAAAGCAGAGACTTGAGGTGAGAGACACTATTGAATCCAAGAAACAACTCATGGCAAAACACGAAAGTGGTGTCCGTGTTGTTGTCGCTGCCACATCTTTGGCAAAAATTACGTCGTCAGTGAAGGTAAAGTAACCTTAAATGTTCATTTATCCCTTTAATTCATCATTACATGTACTGTATTTGTGCACATTGTGAATGTTTTTTTTGCATGTAAAATTGTAATTGTAAAACTATTAAAAACGTGCTTAACGTCTTAACATTTTTGGCTTTCTGGAACAGATTAATTGGAATTGCATTATTTCTTATGGGAAAACTTTATTTGGTTAGAGTACGTTTCTGTTGGAGTCGGACCTTCTGGAACAGATTAATGACGTTAACCAAGGCTCCACTGTATTACTATTATTATCTACTATTATCATTAGCATTGTATAATCTAAATGACATTGATGATATTACATTCTGTTTTGTTCAGGTTATAGATAATATTATGATGATTGTGCTTGTACTGAGGCATACTGGACAGAGGTGGGAGCAAGTCAGTCTTTAATCTCAAGTCTCAAGTAAAGACGTGTCCAAGTCCAAGTCAAAAGTCTCACATCAAGACAAGTCCAAAGTCATAGGCTTTAGTCCTGACAAGTCATTTTTAATGCCATTGTAACAATGTAACAATCTATTCGATTTGACAAATACAACGAATGCATTTTGAAGTGTTTTATTTTTAAAATAAAATAAGACCAGTGTGACAAGACACAGAAAAAGAGTGCTGACATAACATTCAGGATTTAGTCAGTGCACAGAAATGTAATCCACACATTTGTTGTTTGTTCTTAAACCTGATTTGATGTTGATAGATGGAACCAATGAGGCAAATTCTGTGGGGAAATGTGTTGTCTTGCTGGAATTTTATATAATAACAATCACGTTAGTTGAATACTTTCAATAGGGACACATTTTACTCAACTCGTTCACTGAAAAGCTCAAGTATTTTCAAGTCCCGAGTCATTGATGTCAACGTCCAAGTTGATTTGCAAGTCTTTGATGATATTGTCAAGTCTATGTCGTGTGACTCGAGTCCACACCTCTGACACGGGATGCATTTGAACGCCACACTAGTGACCAAATGTGGTTTTCTTAGTTTATCTACATTTTCAGGTAATTGAGTCCAAAAAATGTCCTTTTCAAGTCTGTTTTTAAGCATTCAGACAATTTTAGTAATGTTTCTTAAGTAGAAAAAGTAGGTCTGCATGGAGCACTTAAGCCATGTGGTGGTCCTCCGAGGGTGTGTCCCACTTGGACATACGAGCTTCCCAACCATCGCCACAGCCTTTACATTAGCCACAGCAGGAAGCATGTCATAAATCTTACATTCAGTCATCAGCTCGTGTGGCAGACAGCATTAGCATGTTATTGTTGGAGGGTGCTGAAGGTGGGGGGGGGGCATCTATACTTACAACAAGCTCTGACCTTGAAAAGAAGCAGCGGCAGTGAACAGGAAGTCTCCCTGTATCCACAGCCTGCTGCTTCAGTTTGTGTCATGCATTATTGATTTTCATATGACTAATATTTCATGCTGCCGCCCAGCAGACGTGCAAAGTAACATCATCGCCATCCTTACCAAGCCCGACTTATGTGTGAATTACAATCACTCGGCCATTCAGACTTCCAGCCGCTTACAGTATGTGCTAGAGTCAGTTTGGCAGGAACGCACCTCGAGCGGAGCAATATTTCTGAGGCGTAGTCATGCACCTCCATGCTGCAAGTCACAACCTGTCTGCTCTCAGGCAGAGTCCTGATAGCTGATACTTCCTGCCACAGTCCCAACAGTCACACAAAGACACAACAATCATCCACTTTGAACGTAACAGCTGAAAATGGATGCACGTCGTGTGGATGCAGAGCTTGCCAATCCAAAATTCTTGCGCGATGATGTTAGCCAGGGTGAGCACATTTTGAGTCGTGAAGACCACGACACTGTGCGCAGCAATGGGATACTCAAATGATACTGAAATAATCACTTAGGCCGGAGACGACCAAATCAATATGAATGAAACGCAGAGGTTTGGTTTGCCAAAAATGTTAATGACTGTTTTCCAAAGTCAGAGCTGAATATCTTGTTTTGCCTAAAACACAAAGACAACAGGTCTAATTTCGTCCATGACTAAGGCAATTCAAAAACCTTTCCATTTGGAGGCTGATATCAGAGGATATTTACATTTTTAAATCATCCATCCATTTTCTATGCCGCTTATCCTCATTAGCCTATCCCAGCTGACTTCAGGCGACAGGTGGGGTACACCCTGGACTGGTCGCCAGCCAATCGCAGGGCACATATAGACAAACAACCATTCACACCTATATATCACACCAGTTAACCTAACATGCATGTTTTTGGAATGCAGGAGGAAACCGATTACCCGGAAAACCCACGCACGCACGGGGAGAACATGCAAACTCCACACAGAAATACCCAACAGAGATTCGAACCCAGGTCTTCCCGATCTCCTGACTGTGACTATGTGGCCAACATGCTAACCACTAGACCACCGTGCGGCCGTTTTTAAATCAAGAAATGATTAATCAAATACCATAATAGTTGTCGATTAAATGGATAATCAATTAATCACCGATTCATCGATTAATTGTTGCAGATTTAATTTCAAGACTCTAAAGTATGCATCGTCTGTATGGATAGACAATTGTTATATTAGGAAATATAACCAAAGACATGAAAAATGTCAAAAGAACCATGCTCAAAAACAGGCAAGAAGATGATTCCAAAAACAGAACAACATGCTAACCTGAGGTCAAATGCTTAAGTTTCAGAATGTAAGCAATATTTGTGTGAAAAATGTGCCGTCTGAATTCGCAATAACTTGAGAATTTGAACTGCCGTTGTGCACGACATCCCCAATTTTACCAGCCTTCAACTCGGCAAGTTTTCTTCGGCTTTTTGGCAACAATAATTCAAAAAGCCTCTCAGTCATGATGTCAATTTTAGTGAAATTTTCAGTGAAATCCAGGACATTTTCATCCCTTTCTAAGAAAAAAAACAGGACGTTTGGTCACCCTAGGTTAGCCAGAGAAAGGAATGAATATGTTCATGAATATGAATATGATAACCCAATGCTGGTATTTTTGGGAAAGTACTTACAAATTGTTGGGATGACTATGTGGTTCACTTCCTGTGTCGTCAGAGGGAGGGGGGTCTGCTTTGGAATGGTGGGAAGCTCAGTGGTGGGTTTCAAGGTGCCAGAGGGTTCTGATAGGGTCCCTTGGGGTGGCACGTATGACCCCGCTGTGGTTGTGTCCTGCATGAAAAGCTCAGGATGCTGTGAGCTTCGGGCATTAGAAGCAGTGGTCAGAGAAATCGTGGAAGGAGAGGAACGAGGAAAGGACACACTTATTCCCAGTGTGGGATCCACGGATATGATCATAGGGTCCTGTCCGATACGTTTAGGGTCTAAATGAGTGGGCGCTTCATACTCAAATATCTTATCTGCAAAGACCCATTTGAGTCCAGCTGTGCACAGAGCTAAACTAAGCAAGCAGGCTAGGATGGGCAGAATGCAGATTTTTTCAGAGTGCAGGCAATTGTTCACGTGTTCCATCTGGATGCACACGCAGCAGGTCCCAGGCAAAGCCACGACTCCCACAGCTCCTGGATGCTCCCCATCACCGCCACCATCATCACCATCCCCTCCTCCTCCTGCTGCTGTAGTTACCTCTGCAACCTCTTCCCCGTTCTCTCCACCAGCTTCCGTCTCCTCCGGTTTCTCCTTTGGGACGTGTCCAGTATCAACAGCAGAGCCAGGAGGGCCTGCGGAGAAATCCTCTGTTCCCTCAGTCATCCTGTCTTCCCTAACTGCTGGATGCAGGGTCTCGGAAGGCTATGAACTCAGAGCATCACACAGTGGCTGTCTGCCACCAGTCAATTCAAGTATGTGGTCCATCACGAAGAGAGGCGGGACAGCAGAGGAAAGTGATTGTGACCTTGTCTGGACGTACGCAGACAGCCTTCAATGGAGTTCCATGAATTGTCTACAATTGGAACATTCAGACACACTGCCGGTCAGAAGATTGATGAGATGTTCTGTAAAGGAGTGGCAGGACAATAGGAGCTCACTCACCTGAGCACTTGGATGGAGGAGACGGCGCGGTGGTGGTGGTGGTGGCGGCGGGCCGGCTGCAACTGCAGTGGCAGACGTGCACGGGACAGGACGAGCAGGAGGGACATGCTGCCTCTCGTGAAGATCCGAGCAGCAGAAAGGCTGAATCACGAGGGAGCGGCAGGTGTCCTTCCTCTGGAACAGATGACTCAGGGAAAGAAGAAATAGAACGATAGTGAGAGGGAGGGGGGTTGCAGCAAAGAAGATGGGTTACTCCCCTTTTTTCTTCTTTCACCCCTCCTCTCTCACTCTTCTTCCTCGTGTCCCGGCCTCCTCCCTCACTCCTCCTCTTCCTCTCTGCTGCTTGTTTCATGCTCTGGTGCAGCCCGAGCTAAGCACTTCCTTCATCCAATTAGAGCCCACGTCAGCCAATCCCAGGCAGGCAGAGGCCAATAGCCACCTCCCCCCGCAGCACTCCACATTGATTATGCTAACAAGTCAGCAGACATAAAAGAACACAGTCTTCCAAGTAGCTGAGTAAATGTTACTCTTTTGAAATGCCTACCCAGGGATTGCAGTCATCAGCTAACTCTGATGCAATCCTGTAATTGTGTGCTGTCTCAGTTAGACAAACAATGAAGAAACACAGACACGCCTCCTCAAGCATTACAGACCACCAACACCACTACTAAGCCTGCAATCTCCCCGAGCACAGCAGGTAATAGGCCAAAGACTTCTGCAGGATGAGAAGCTGAAACAAGATGAAAGGTCAGGTCACCTCCGCATGAACGTTGACCCTGCTGCGACCTTTACCAAATCCTCAGCCATGATGAATCCCAGTAAAAGCAGTAATCCCAGTAAAAGCAGTAATCCAAGTAATTGTATCTGTGGGAGAGGACTTCCTGTCAGGCTGTTGAATTAGGGAGCTACGTATTGATTATCGTCTCGTCTTTTCACCCTCTTGAAGACCTGCTTTGATTTTTCAAGAAGGCACTCCACTCAAAAAAAAAAGGCTTTGCCAAAATACTCTGAGGGATCAAATGTACATTTACACCTAGTTCTTTTTATAACATCTAAATGATGCCTATTGTTTCTCTAGTCACTCAATTCCCCGGGAAATTTTGATGGGCGTTAATTTTGACGGCATTAAAATAGCAAAAATGCGAACATGCTAACAGTTAGGATGCTAGCACCTCAACAAGTTCCGAAAGCGCTACAGTGTCCCTACATCATGCCATGCCATGTATGTATTTATATTTGGACATCAGTAAAATAGCTAAAATACTAACCGTGGGCATGCTAGCACCTCGCAGGATAGCACTAAGTAGGTTAAGTGCCGAGGCAGTTCTACATCATGTCATGTTTAAACTGTATTTACTTTAGGACACGAGTAAAATAGTTTAAATACTAACATGCTAATAGTTAGTATTAGCATTAGCACTAAGTAGCTAAAATGCTATCAGAACAGTTAGCATGATAATAGCCGGAATATGTATTGTGTACATAAAGTCTGACTGTCACTTATTTTAATTTTAGGAGAATGTGAACCTACAATTTGGAGTCATTGTGTAGTTATGATAAGCTAAACATTCAATGATAGTTATCAAACCTTAGCAACACTATCATTAGCGGACAACAAACATGACTAATACGTGTGTGTATGTGTTGAGGGGGGCGTGGCTTGCAGCGTTTGAGCAGAAAGGGAGTGGAATAAACAGAAGACTTGGTGCCCTCTGTGCAGTACAAACCCAAGGCAGACAGCAACTTGAATTTTGGAAGAATCCCAAGAAAATATCAGTGCTAAAATGCTAATATGGTATATAGTATAGTATGGTATAGTATGGCTACAGGTGTGACAGTGTAGTATGTACTGTAGTGTATGACATTTTGTATGAAATTGCTTATAAAGATATGAAAAACTCTATATCAAGTATAATCTAGCATGTTTGCTTCAACTCTGAGTATTTTATAAGTGTTCACTTCAGACATGATGCATCTATTGAATGACAAATGACCACACACTATATGAGTGGAGATCTGCAAAATGTAAAACACTTGGCACTTGTAGTTTACTGCAAACAGGAGTTTGCGGTGTACATAATAGTAACGGCATGCAAAGACATAAAGCATAGCAGGAGCGACGGTGGCAGGAAAACTACTCAAACACTAGTATGCAGCTGCCACACCATTAAATAGGGCGACCTAATTGCTGGGTTTCACGTGACGTCCCGTCTGGTTACTGTCGTCACAGGTTCAAGCAGATGGGGTAAGGTCTGGTAAGTTCTATTCAGGTGTTCTGCAGGATAGTTGAATCTCAGATTCAGGAAGAGCAGTGTGGTTTTCGTCCTGGTCGTGGAACTGTGGACCAACTGTACACTCTCGGCAAGGCCCATGAGGACGCATGGGAGTTTACCCAACCAGTCTACATGTGTTTTGTAGACTTGGAGAAAGCATTAACAACGTTCCATGAGGAACCCTGTGTAGAGTACTCCAGGGGTATGGGGGGGACCACCTAATTAAGGCACTTCGCTCCTTACATGACGGGTGTCAGAGTTTGGTTGACTTGCTTCCAGTGAGTGTTGGACTCCACCAGGGCTGCCCTTTGCCACTGACTCTGTTCATAACCTTTATGGACAGAAATTCTAGGCGCAGCCAAAGTGTTGAGGGGAACCAGTTAGGCGGCTACAGGATTGAGTCTCGCTTTTGCAGATTATGTGGTCCTGCTGGCTTCATCGGGCCGTGATCTTCAGCTCTCACTAAATCGGTTGGCAGCCGAGTGTGAAGCAGCTGGGATGCGAAGCACCTCAAAGTATGAGTCCATGGTTCTCACCCTGAAAAGGATGGAGTGCCATCTCCGGGTTGGGGATGAGATCCTGCGCCAAGTGGATGAGTTTAAGTACCTCGGGGTATTGTTCACGAGTGAGAGAAGGATGAAACGTGAGATCAACAGTTGGATCGGTGCCGCGTCTGCAGTGATACAGACTCTGCATCCCGTTGTGTTGAAGAGGGAGCTGAGCCAAAAGGCAAAGCTCTAAATTCACTGGTTGATCAACGTTCCTACCCTCACCTACGATCATGAGCTTTGGGTTGTGACCGAAAGGACAAGATTGCACGTACAAGCGCAGGGTTTCCTCCATAGGATGGCTGGGCTCTCCCTTAGTCATCTGGGGAAAACTTGGGAGTACAGCCACTGCTTTTCTGCATTGAGAGGAGCCAGATGAGGTGGCTCGGGCATCTGGTCAGGATGCCTTCTGGACGCCTCTCTGGAGAGGTTTCAGGGCATGGCGGACCGGTAGGAGGCCTCGGGAAGACCCAGGACTTGTTGGAGAGACTATGTCTCTCAACTGGCCTGGGACACCCCAGGATCCTGCGGGAGGAGCTGGACAAAGGAGAGGAGAGGGAAGCCTGGGCTTTTAGTCTTAGGCTGACCACGGATAAGTGGAAGAAGATAGATGGAAGGATGAAAGACACTTCACTTGTTAGAACCTGATAAGATTTATTGTCAGTCACGTTTCCTTTGTCTGTCCATGAATTACAGAGCACGCAATGAAGAATAGTTAGCATAAAGTAAACATGAAATCAACATGCTTTCTGGGATTAAAAGATTCTGACAAAGTTTGTTGAAAAACCTATTTTTCCCCAAACGACCAAACAGCTCGGATAATCACAAAGTTAGTAAAAATAATTCCCTGTCATCAGTGAGAGCAACTTCTACAAAGATGAATCCGCACATTGATTTGATGGAACGAAATCCATGAAATGCTGAAATACACATCCCTTAATTCCTAAAATCCCTTATATATCCTCTATGTCCCATTGCAACTCCCAGTTGAAACATAGAACACCGAGTCCCTCAGACTAGTTAGGACAGGAATAATCCAACATCTTAAGTTTCATTTTATCACCAAAATCTTACTGGCTGGAAGACAGAAAACGACAGAAGATAACAGAATGAAGTCATTGGATTCCTGCTGGATGTTGCAATTGATTATTCCGATGGCACACGATGGTTGAATTATAGCACTCTTTGTTGTCCTCCATCCATCAGAAATATGACTACATGAAGAACTGAGCCACCATGTTGGCCAAACCCAACAGGATCAGACAACTGTGGAAAAGCGCTGACGGCCAGCGGAGGGTGCCCTGTCGTCTCAGGGAGATCATGTGGACCAATGAGGGAAAGACAAACACCAAAGCCAAGCCGCACGTTGCTCCAGAAAACCTAAAAGGGTGCAACAGCGTTACCACAAGAACACAAGTACGGGCTGGGAAGATGGAAGATTTGAGACAAGCATTTCAAGGTGAAATAAATACAGACATAAATTCAAAACTTACCGAATAATGGATCCAATATTGGGATAAAACTTTGCCATCAGGACACCAGCTCCAACAATCATGCTGTTCAGAGCCAGGACATGGAAGAAACTAAAGACGAATGGAAATCCTTTATTCTCAAGCAAACTGACGGTGTAACATTCACATCTGCATATACACACGTGGACAAAATTGCTGGTACCCTTCGTTCAATGAAAGAAAAACTCACAATGGTCACAGAAATAACTTGAATCTGAAAAAAAGTAATAATAAACATTCTATGAAATTTAACCAATGAATGTCAGACATTGCTTTTCAACCACGCTTCAACAGAATTATTGAAAAAAAATAAACACATGAAACGGCCTGGACAAAAATGATGGCACCCCATAACTTAATATTTTGTTGCCCAACCTTTTGAGGCAATCATTGCAATCAAACGATTCCTGTAACTGTCAATGAGACTTTTGGACCTCTCAGTAGGTATTTCTTCCAAAGATGCTCAATTGGATTAAGGAAGGCCACTTTAGAATAGTCCAGTGTTGTCCTCTGAGCCATTCTTGGGTGTTTTTAGCTGTGTCTTAGGTCAGTGTCCTGTTGCAAGACCCATGACCTGCGACTGAGACCAAGCTTTCTGACAGTGGCCAGCACATTTCTCTCTAGAATCCCTTGATAGTCTTGAGATTTCATCGTACCCTGCACAGATTCAAGACACCCTGATCCAGATGCAGCAAAGCAGCCCCAGAACATAACAGAGCCTCCTCCATGTTTCACAGTAGGGACAGTGTTCTTCTCTTGATATGCTTCATTTTTTCATCTGTGAACATAGGGCTGATGATGCCAAAAAGTTCCATTTTTGTCTCATCTGTCCATAGGACATTCTCCCAGAAGCAGTGTGGCTTGTCAACATGTAGTCTGGCTTTTTTTATGACCTGTTTTCAACAGTGGTGTCCTCCTTGGTCTTCTCCCATTAAGTCCACTTTGGCTCAAACGACGACGGATGGTGTGATCCGACACTGATGTTCCTTGAGCTTGAAGTTCACTTTTAATCTCTTTAGAAGTTTTTCTGGGCTCTTTTGTTACCATTCGTGTTATCTGTCTCTTTGATTTGTCATCAATTTTCCTCCTGCGGCCACGTCCATGGAGGTTAGGTACAGACCCATGGATCTTATATTTCTGAATAATATGTGCAACTGTTGTCACAAGAACATCAAGCTGCTTGGAGATGGTCTTATAGCCTTAACGTTGAACATGCTTGTCGATAATTTTCTCTTTCCTTTGCTTCCTCTGGTCCATGTTGAGTGTGGTACAGACCATGTCACCAAACAGCACATTGACTGACTGTAGTCCTGTCTATAGGCCCACTGACTGATTACAAGGTTGTAGACACCTGTTAGTGGACACACTTTGAATTAACGTGTCCCTTTGGTCACATTATTTTCAGTCTTTTCTAGGGGTACCATCATTTTTGTCCAGGCCTGACTCATGAGTTTATTTTTTTCCAATAATTCTGTTGAAGCATGGTTGAAAAGCAATGTCTGACATTCATTGGTTACATTTCATAGAATTTTTATTTATTATTACTTTTTTCAGATTCAAGTTATTTCTGTGACCATTATGAGTTTTTCTTTCATTGAATGAAGGGTACCAACAACTTATGTCCTACTTATTTTAGTGTTGCAACTAACTTAGTCAATCTGAAGCTTGCTATTTCGATGAGACATCCATTGATCAGACATGGGAAGAACCGTTACCTGGGGTAATGATTGCCAAAGATCTGGCCCATCATCTGGACTCGCACCAAGTATCCCAGCAAGGGGTAGACCGTGATCATTTGGAACAACAGGAAGGTCCGAGCCACAAATACCAACACATCATCACTGGGGAAATTATCTAAGAAGTTCTTTTGAGCAAAAGATAGCAGTAGAATGTTTCAGTCATAAATAATCATAAAAAATACTTTAAATGTGGGCATTTTATCAGTCCTACTGGTTCAATGCAGTCTTTGTCGAGAGGAGGAGCTGGAAAGGCAGCGAAGATCAACACTCCTACATAAAGATAGGTCAGCCCTACCAGGAGATAAGCCACAGACAGGTCCCGTACCTGAAAGTACCAAAACTCAGTTACAAATTGTGTCTTCTGAGGTAAGCTGTGTATTAGAGGGAAAGAAGGCTTGTAATCAGTCAATGTAGCTCCTGTGTTATTTGGAGGCCCATTCTTTCCTGTGTGTGAATGAACCTGTCATCATCACAATGATTCACTGAGCAACAGTAGTCACCATGCATGACATAGGCTCACATTGTTCTCTTGGTGCTTGTTGTTCTTCATTAGGGTGATGATACAGTTGTGAATGAAGAACGCCAGCGTGAGGACGCCCGTCAACTGAGGAAAGAGCAGCCGGAACTCTGCAAGAAAAAAAGTCACACAGACATCATGCATCTCCCTACTACTAGTACATTCTCTATGCCTACAGGATCCATCCATGTGGGTGCATCACATTCATCACATTACATTTTATTCAATCACAACGGGGCTATGAATGTTAGAAGAGGCTATCCGAGGTGTCACAAGATCTCATGCCACAAGATCTCACAAGATTAAAACGGGACAAGACTTCTCGTTCCGAAACAAAAAGTCTCGTGGGGACAAGGCCTGGGACGATAATGAATAAATTAATTAGTCACACAATAAATGAAAATGAACTTTATCATTTTATATATTGCCATGTGCATGCGTGTCTGTTTTCCTCCTCTCTCGCCTCCTAACTGGCAGGAAGAGGTTTCACTCTGTGGATTGGTTTCAGCACCTTGCCGCGTTTGTTCAATGTTTGAACAATGGCATGAACGGAGTGAGCCCTTCTCTCAGTCATACCAGTCTCTTTGTCTCGGTGGGTGGAGGCTACGCCGGTAGCTTACACACACTGTGCAGAAGAGTGTAACGTAATACAAATTAAATTAGCAGATTGCAATATATTGTCAAACATTTTTATATTTTTCATTGTACTTTTTGTAAAAGAAATGTTAAAATCTTGTCTCGGAGACCCAATCTTATGTATCACCTCATGTGACACACCTAACATATACATATACACCCCTGATCAAAATTTTAAGACCAGTTGAAAAACTGCAAGAATTTACATTTTGGACTGTTGGATCTTCAGGAGGTTCTACGTAGAACATGAAGACAAGGAAGCTTCTTCCAATGCATGGAGGGTTACACGTGGGCCGACAGAAGCAATATGTTTTAACAAGTTACCAAAACGCTACAACGGAGCGGCGCCGGGACAACAAAGCACGGTCAGAGGAGTGAAATACGCAGGAGTCACTATTAATTTCTTGTGTCCAACCTCAACCTTGATCATGAAAATTCAAACGAACGTTTGAACTTTGTGAGTGTTTACAAGAGAGTAATGTGAGAAAATGTTTACGCCTTTCTGAGAAGAGTATATAAAGTGTAGGGGTGAGGGGTTTTACAGCCTTAAAACATATACAGACCTGATCAAAATCTTAAGACAAGTTGAAAAATTGGTAGAATTTGCATTTTGCACATTTGGACCTTCATGAGGTTTTAAGTAGAGCTACAATATGCAAAAACAAGAACAAAAAAACATTTGGAACTTATAATTTAAACAAAAAAAAACCAAAAAAACCAAAATGAAATAGGTTGTTTGTCACCTGATCAAAAGTTGAAGACAAATGAAACAAACAAAAAAAAAAATCAGACCTGCGCTGAGCCGAAGGATCTGATTGGCTGTCTATCAAGACACAGGGCGGTCTTCGACAAACAAAAAAGGAATTCAAAGACTTCGTCTCCTTCAACGCCACAAAACTGCCCGTTTAGACTTTGCCAGGGAGCATCAAACATGGGACATTGAAAGGTGGAATAAAGTTTTACTCTCTGATGAGAAGAAATATAACCTTGACGGTCCAGATGGCTTCCAACGTTACTGGCATGACAAGGAGATCCCACCTGAGATGTTTTCTACCCGGCACAGTGGAGGGGGGTCCATCATGGTCTGGGGTGCTTTTTCATTCAGTGGAACACTGGAGCTTCAGGTGGTGCAGGGTCATCAAACGACGGCTGCTTACGTGCAGATGTTGCAGCGGGCATCCCTCATGACTGAGGGCCCTCGTCTGTGTGGTAACAGCTGGTTTTTCAACAGGACAACACTGCAGTTCACAATGCTCGCTTGAACAAGGACTTCTTCAGGGAGAATAACATCACTCTTTTGGACAATCCTGCATGTTCCCCTCATTTAAATCCCACATTTGGGGATGGATGGCAAGAGAAGTTTATAAAAATGTTCATCAGTTCCAGACAGTTGATGCCCTTGGTGAAGCCATCTTCACCACTTGGAGCAATGTTCCCACTAGCCTCCTGGAAACACTCGCATCAAGCAAGCCCAAACCAATTTTTGAAGTGATTAACAAGAACGGTGGAGCTACTCATTACTGTATCCTACTGAGAACATTTTTGTTCTGGTTTGGAGAGTTTTTTGTTATTTTTTGAGCGATGGTCTTAAACTTTTGACCAGCTGATAAACAGCCTATTTCAGTTTAATTGTTGTTTTCAATAAATTACTTTATCAAAGTGTTTTTTGTCTCACTCCCCCTTCTTGCTTTTGCATATTGTAGCTCTACTTAAAACTTCATTAAGATCCAAATGTGCAAAATGCAAATTCTAGCAGTTTTTCAACTGGTCTTGAGATTTTGATAAGGAGTGTAATAATTATAAAAAAATAAAGTTGGCTACTTTGCAGATTTCACTTATTGTGGGCTATTTTGGGAACGTCAAAATAATGTTGACAATAATATTGTTTATCGATAACAGTTGTCGGCCAGCAACATTTGTTATCGTGACAGGCCTAGTTCCACCCCAAGTGTTGCATCCTGAGGCTATACACCAGGGATGTCCAAACTTTCTTTACTGTGGGCTACATACTGAAAAATTAAAACATGCAGGGGATCACTTTGATATTTTTGTATATTTTTAACATTTTGTAAAAAAGCTAAGAAAAACATATATATTTCAGGACAAAGCTTTGTGGTATTGGTTATTAACATCAACACTTCAGCTTTGTGTCTTCACATCATTTTTCTTTTGTTTAATTTTAGGCCGCACTTTGGACACCCCTGCTACAGATGAAGCCAAGACGAAGGCAGGAGGACTATGAGTGTCACAGGTACAGTGGTCAGGAGGACATAACAGGCCTCCAAGAATACATCAAGAAGCTGGCCCTCAAGAATGACCTGCAAAGTGAATGCCTCAGGCAACAGAAGCCCAGTAAGGAGGAGGAGCCAGACGGGCTGTCATGGAAAGAAAAGCACCTGCATGGCATGTACCACTGCCAACTGATGAAGTGGCTGACATTGGGAAGTATGTTAGTGGCTGGAAAATCATGGTAGCATAAGAACAGGCCATAACACAAGATCAGTAGAATTCTACCACATCAAACAGGACCCCAGATGCAGGCTGTGCAAAGAAGCCCCAGAGACAGTGTAGCACATCACAGCAGGGTGTAGGATGCTGGTAGGAAGGCCATACATACATACATACAGACATACATGGAGTGGCTAACCAAGTAGCAGGAATAGTGTACCGCAAAATCTGTACCAAATATGGAGCGAAGGTTACAGGATCAAGTTGGTTGAGACCACCAGGCCAAGAAGGTGGATAAACACCAGAAGACAGACGTGGCGATAAGATATAAATAGCAACATCCAGAGGAAAGAACACGAAAAGCTGGAGGAATACCAAGAGGTGAAAGAAGAGCTAGAGAAAATGTGGGGTGTAAAGGCAACAGTGGTGCCAGTATTGATCGGGGCAACAGTAGTAGTAATCCCCAAACTGGGTGGATGGCTCCAGCAGATACCAGGAACAACATCCGACATCTCCGTCCAGAAGAGTACAATACTGGGAACATCTAAGATCCTAAGCAGAATCCTCAAGTTACCAGGCCTATGGTGGATGACCAGTGCTTGAAGGAGATACCGCCTGGGTGGGCAAGAAAACAATTACAGTGGTGTGAAAAAGTGTTTGCCCCTTCCTGATTTCTTTTTTTTAGTCACACTTAAATGTTTCAGATCAAAGAAACTTAAATATGAGTCAATAACAACACAACTTAATACAAAATGCAGTTTTAAAAAAAAAAGTTTTTATTATTAAGGGAGAAAAAAATCCAAACCTACATGGCCCTGTGTGGAAAAAGTGATTGCCCCCTAAACCTAATAACTGGTTGGGCCACCCTTAGCAGCAACAACTGCAATCAAGCATGTGTGATAACTTGTAATGAGTCTCTTACAGCACTGTGGAGGGTTTTCCAGCATGAACCACCACCAACAGTGACAGTTCAGTTGGACGTTGGATATTCGACTCTGTAGCTACAGCAGTAGTTGCCCCTCACTGTGCCTGGATTGCTGTGTCATTGTGCGGGCAGCTCGCACGCAGTGGTGGAGCTACGTGGTGGCCACCCCACTGGCCATCTAGAAATTTCAGGTATCAACTTATTGACACCCCTATGTGAGTAATGGTCTTACCTTGGCCACCCCAATGAAAAATTTCTGGCTCCACCACTGCTCACACAGGAAGTGCTCCTCTAACTGCTGGTTGTTAACACTAGGGACCGTCAATAAATTACTATTATGCTGAAGAGAGTTTGTTAAAACATTTCATATATTCTACATCACACCACAAATTGATGTATAACCATGTGAAATGATTAGTCCTACTCTAGTATTTTGCATGCCCATTTTTTGCAATTATATCCTTTATAGCACAGGTGTCAAACTCAAGGCCCGCGGGCCAAATGTGGCCCGCCATGTCATTTTATGTGGCCCGCGACAGCAATTAAATAGGTCAAAAGCGTGCTTTGATCAAAAACTACATTTCCCACAATGCCTGTCAACTACAATACGAAGTGACGGCTCACCGGCACTAAACGGCAGTGTCTCCACATCAATGCCAACGAGTTGAATTGACAAATAAATAATGATCCCAAAATGTCCGGGGAGAGAAAAGTTGATGCGGATGGAAGACCGTTTCAAGAAAGATGGGAAGGCAGGTACTTGTTTGTGCTTCAAGGAGAAAGACCGGTATGTCTTTTGTGTTACGAAGCGGTGGCGGTTGTTAAAGAGTACAATCTGCGTCGGCATTTTGACACTAAACACGGAGCTAAGTACGCCAAAGCTAGCCTTCAAGAAAAGCAACAAATTGCCCAAGAATTAAAAGGCAAACTGCGGTTGCAGCAGAGTGTGGTCACGAAATCCACAGCCAAAAACAATGCGGCAGTGGACTAGCTTCATTGTGGCTGAAGAAATTGCCCGCGCTTCCAAGTCTTTTTCAGAGGGAGTGTGTGTTGAAGCAGTGCATGCTGAAGGTCTGTGAGCAGGTGTGTCCCGACCAACTACAGACTTTAAAAAAATATCAGTTTTTAGGTTAGTTACTAACCTAAAAACTTGACCAATATAGTTGTAAAGTGAGTCAACTTTTATTTTACAATTTTTAGTTGATTACATATTTATGTGTCGCTACTGTTGCAATTATTTAGTATTTGCAGGTTTTATGTTTGTTTGCAGACAAATTATTGTAGTCAAACCATCAGTTAGATGCAAGACTGTATGCAGCCTTTTTGTGTGTAAAATGCTAATTTTACACTGTCATACATGTTGTTAGCAACTCACAATTGTTGATTTTACAGTAATTATGTCCATTTTAACAAAAACGTTTTG
Source organism: Dunckerocampus dactyliophorus (assembly GCF_027744805.1). NCBI lineage: Eukaryota > Metazoa > Chordata > Actinopteri > Syngnathiformes > Syngnathidae > Dunckerocampus > Dunckerocampus dactyliophorus. The sequence goes on from NC_072835.1 coordinate 7,508,585, forward strand.
AACAAAGTTAATGTCATAACTTGTGTTTTATGTTATTTTTCTTAATTCACTTGGATAGTTTGATCCTTGATTGATGGAGTAGTGTGGGTTTCATAAGCTGACAAATTCAAATGATTTATGTTATAACAGAGCAACAAGTAAAGATATTTTTTTCTATGCAACTGTAATGTTTGTCACTTGAATAAGTAATAAATCTAGAGTTATTTAACATTAAGGAGTTGTTACGTTTATTTTACATTACATTCGATTACATTCAGTGTTATTTATAAGTTACATCTGGCCCATTGAGGACAGCCATTATGTCGATGTGGCCCTAAGTGAAAATGAGTTTGACACCCCTGCTTTATAGGATAGACTTTTTTTTTTATTGAATTAGGGACCTGACTCACAGAGGTTTGTTACAAAAGCCAAACAATATTGTTGGTCCTGCTGTGTAACAAAAAAGTAAATTCATCAATACTTCAGCAATAATAGTTGCATTATTTTTAATGCTTTGAAGAGCTATTTTCATAACCATATTCAATTCCACAAATTTGTTTGTAACAAAACCTTATTTTATAAATAAATAAATAAATAAATAAATAAATAAGTACCGGATCGGATCAGCAAGACCATAAAAAAAAAAAAATTGGATCAGAAGCCAAAAAATGTGGATCGATACATCCCTAATGAATGTCATTCCTCTTTTTCAGGTTTCTTTTTGCAAGGTTTAATGAATTGTGACAAATATAAACATTTACTTGTTCAATCTGTTCTTTGAAACCACTATTGGTAACATCTGCCAGTGGTGTTCTTATATTCTTTGTTTAAAAAAAGTTTTAAAAAGTGTAGTTTGTAGCGAAAGAGGGACAGCACCTTAAAGTCTTCTAAGTCAAGTGTTCCCATCCATCCCATACTGGTCCGAGTCGGGCCACGCAATGATTTAAAAATAATAATAATAATAATAGTTTTTAAAAATAGTTTTCTAAACAAGTACATGACATATTATGTAAATGAATATAAATTTTGGAAGTAAGACCTTAGAGGGCTACAATAATGTTAAAAAACACATATTTAGAGGGTTGTAAACACGTTTTCTATGCTCAAACTACAAAAATATGTAATTTCTAAACACAGAATCCTACAAAGCACAAAGTCACTTATCACGGTAGGATCTGGACGCAATTAATCGTGATGAACGAGGAATTACTGTATATCAAAAATTACTTACAAGAAAGAAAACATGGGAAAGGAAATAAATATGAAAGAAGTGTTTAATGTTTCTTTCGGATTACCTGGAACATAGTACTTGGTTGCGTGAAACCAGCTGAAGTCTAGATGGAAGCCAAGGCGGACAGCTTTGATGGTGACCAGAACAAGCAGGTAGATGACTGATATGGTGCCTGGACAATGAGGGTTACAGAATTCAGGGATGAATGATGCAACATGACGCAACGTGAGGGATTAACTAGCCTTTTACTTTACAGTAACCATAATTATCAATAATTAAATTTCAAAAATGAGTAAAAACGGATCCTGTCTTTGTTAGACGCCAAATATATAAAGTATATAACAATAGAAATCTATAACTGCCCCATAGGCCAACAAAAATGGCAGATAACGCATCCTGAGGAAATTACTCCAAAATGGGGACTAGCACTTTTAAAAAGGAATAAACAACAACTTGTCAATTGTGAATTCGGACTCACCCAAAAATGTGAACCTTGCAAAGAAGGAGGCTGATCGGAAACAAAGCAGTGGCAGCAGTAGGATGATGAGATAGAGCGGAATGGTGTTGGTTTTGCTCCACCAATGTTCAAAGGAGTCGACATCAGTGGTATCATTGCCAGTGGTGCTGAGATAAAGAGTGCTGATGCTCTTGTTCCCTTCAGAGTCAGTGTTTGGGTATGGACAAATTACTAGGGGAGAATTAAGCAAAGCATTAGAATGCCGGTCAAACCTTTGGACACATGGGGGCACTGTCAAGAGCATTTTGTGCCTTTGTTCCTAAGGGCAATTCCTTACAATTCCCTATAAATGGAATGAGAGATTCCAGATTTATGTGACCACCGTTTATAAACGTGCAGTGAACTCCATCAATATTCTGTGAGCCGTGTTTGGAAACATAACTGAACAAGACTGTCCAAATTGACCATTTTCCATGCTCTTAAAAGACAGACGCTATTTCCAAATCCCATCGAGCAAGTAACATTAGCGTGAGTATTATTACAAGTCACAGATCAACTAATAAGAATAAAACATAAACAATATGAAGATAGGTGTGTATTAATCAATGTCAGTCCATATTTCACCATGTAAAATGACAATATTGACCTCTCTGCTTGTATTTCTATTCATCTAACAACATAAATCATAACATTGTTATCCAGCACACACTTTTTAAGAAAATACACATCAGCCAAAGGTTTGGACACAGCTCATTTATAGCATTTGACTGATAGTGTACAATAACTTTCTTCTTTTTTTTTTTTTTTTTATAACTTTTGCTGTCAATGTTGTAAACCTACCTACAGTAAGGTCCAGACGTATTCGGACAATGACAGTTTTTTAAGGATTTTTGCCTTTACAGCATACAGTAATAGCTCACCACTCAATCATGGTTTTCAAACATATAATTAATCATGGCTGTTTTGCGGCCTATTATTAGTAAAAAATATACAAATATACCTGTACACTATCTCAGAGGATGCATTCAAAGGCGTTGTGATGATATGTAGTATAGTATTCTACAATAGTCACTAGGTGTCAGTAATGTTACTGTAATGTTCAGTGAGACACGCAGGCACCAGACTTGATCGGTGGACCATCAGACTTTTATTGCAGGTTTGAATGATCTCACAGCAGGCACAATAATCCCTAACACGAGCTACGGTTGCGGCCGTAACCCACACCAAGCTAAAACTCAACTTTGAACCCCCCATGTCTCGTTCTGTCTGCCTTCCACTCGGCTCCCCTAGCACTGGAACACATTTGCAGCAACACACACAAGCACAAGCCCCATCTCTGTCTGAAATGGCTTGTTTTCTCATTATGTCTACTATATTGCATAATACGAGTGTAAAGGTGAGGTTTAGGGTTGTTATTTCATGTTTACAGGGGGCTAATAATGTTAAAATCGTATTTAGAAGGTCATAAACAGGTTTTTTATGCTCTAACTATGAAAACATTTGATTTATAAACAAGGAATCTTACTTCGCAGAAATGTGCTTATCACAATTGTGTCTGGAACCAATGAACTGATAAACGAGGGACGACTGTACTGGCTGTAACAACCATTTGGGAAATGAAAGCTGGTAAGATGGATGGCTTCTGTCTGACTTACCTTTATCTGTACCATTGGTTCCAAACTGGGGATATGACATGTTAACATGATGAGCATAGTCTGTAAACAGAAGAGGAAATACATTGATCAAAGTAAAATAATCTTCTAGATGTAAAAAAAAAATGTTTATTTATGAAGATGAAATAAACAAAGTGATCAAACATTCTGCAACATAGTTCTTTTTCTGGTTTGAGAACGTTGTGTCTTACTGTAAATAAACTGCCCAGTGTTGTAGAGGAAGTTGGACATGAGGACCCAATAAACCACCATGGCTCCAATTAGAGACACCATTGAGAAGACCAAGCTAGACCACTGGCCAAACTTGCCAAAGTAGTACCGACAAACATCAGGAAATTCCCAGTCAGATGTGTCCACATAAGCTGCACAGGACAAAAAGACAGGAAGTACAAAAGTTACAGTGGGGAAAATAAGCATTGGCTGGCGACGAGTCCAGAATGTACCCCGCCTCTCACCCAAAGTCAACTGAGATAGGCACCATTATACTCCCACGACACGAGTAAGAACAAGCGGCATAGAAAATGGATGGATGGAAAATAAGCATTCAGTACCCTACTGATTTTGTAACTTCACCACCTTACAGAGATATGAGGTAGACACTGCTGTAATGGACTGACATCCTACAGCGCCCGCAAGGTTCCCTTGCTAAAGAAGACACATGCATCGGCCCGTCTAACATTTGACATGAAAACACCTGAATGACTCACACAAGGCTTGGGAGAATGGGATGTGGTCACATGACACCGAAATGGCGCAAGAAGACCGTTGCCTTTAATTCAACTTTTGAGTATTTTTGTGCATATTAGTAGATCAAATCAAGAGCTGCAACAATTAATCGATGAATCGATGATTAATTGATAGGGCTGTCAAAAAATAGCGGGTTAACGGCGGCAACTAATTTATTTCATTAATTATGTTAAATTTTTTATCGTAATTAATACATACGCATCATGGCAAGCGACGGCTCTCTGTTATGACGACAGACGGCGGCGTAGTGTAGCTCGCCGCAGAGCCTCTGGCACTCTAACTGCACTGTTAACAAGCCTCTCCCGGCACCAAGTTGTTCAAGCACCCATTCGTGAACTTGTTCCTCGACCTGTGGCCATCTAGCTGTCAGCCCACGATTAGCTTTTTTTGTTTTCTTCAGTTTCTGCAGTTAAGACTATCTTCCACTTTTCGCCAGTCCCTCGCAAGTTTCTCGTTCACTCCAAACCTTCTTCCTGCTGCTCCATTACCGTTTTCAGCTGCATATTTCACTACTTGCAGCTTGTAATCTGCAGAACATGATTTTCTTTTTGTATTTGTGTTCCGTCTTGATCAGTTGTCTTCATAAGCGCCACACGTACGTGCCCAGGCTGACAGACGGAACCACGTGACACTCCAAACCATAGAAGAAGCAAGAACAGATTCGCATAAGTCTGTCGTCTTCCGCTTACGAGAAGTGGAATTACTTCTGTGAGTCATTATGGAGAATAAAACAACAAAATCTCAGGAGAAATATTCTGATATTATGTTAGCTTGTCATCAAAGCTCACTTCCGGTCATGTGACAGCGACAACGCGGTGGTGGGTCGGTGACATCACCATTCTCGTATTGCCTGTGAACATGGCAACAACAAGCTGGTGTTTTCAGATTTTCCCACTCTGGAAACCGTTTTTAAAAACATACCGTTTCAGGTCACCCAGAACGCCGTTCCCGTGTAGATGAGAGGCTGAAACAATAAAATACTTTCCCGTTTTGACCTGAAAAGGTTTCTGTGGGAATTGCCCCTCAGTTGTCTTTATCAGTTGATGTTTACTTAGTAACTTTTCAGTGGTACAGGGGTGATAGGAGTAGCAGATATTGGCAACAAGTCTAGAGCGCCCTCTTGCGGCTGTCAGTAACATATGATTCGCTCCAGAGTACAAGTCACAGGACTAGCCAAACCATGAAAAAAAAGTGTGACTTATAGTCTGGAAAATACGGTACCTCCAGTATGGCATTCTGACTATATGAGGGCATATTATATAACATCTATCAAGCATATTAATCAATGCTGTGAATCCCCGGCTTGACAAGCATCAGATTTTTTGCAAACAATTCTGTTTTTGCCAGAGTGGTTCGGCCCCAAACTCTAAAATTGTCCCTAGGTATGAATGTGAGTGTGAATGGTTGTTTGTCTATATGTGCCCTGCGATTGGCTGGCAACCAATCCAAGGTGTACCCTGCCTCTCGCCCAAAGTCAGCTGGGACAGGCTCCAGCATACCCCAGCAACCCTAGTGAGGGCAAGCGGCATAGAAAATGGATGGATGGATGGTTTTCCTCCATACAGTGTTTAAATACACTACTCCATCCTGCATATGACACGTGACAGCTTTGTAAATGCATCCATTACAGTTTGAAAATTGTGTTTTTCATAATTTCACATTAGCTTCTTTAAAAATTAACTAAACTAAAAGGTATGGCAGTGCAAATGAACACCAAACAATGAAATTATATTTCCCAGGAGGCCAACAAAGTTGTGGGACTTACGGATTGCCTTCGGTGATTTGAGTACAATGTAACAACAGTAGAGCATCAGCAAGCCTGTGAAGATAAGGATGAGGATCCCCAGAGTGAAACCAGCCTAAAGGGTGAAAACAATGGTCAGACTACTAAATCTACCTTTCTCAACTGTTTCTATCTATGTGACTTAAAGTGCATCCAATGTCAAACCTAATAGCATTGTATTGCAACATTTGTCAAATGTGTGATGCTTCAAGTTCTGTATTTTCGCGACCATAAGGCACACCGTATTAAAAAGTGCAGTCTCAGTTACGGTTGCTATTTCTGTATTTAACACATACAGTACATAAGGCGCAGTGTATTATTGGGCGCAGGCATGGTAAAACATACAGTAGCTTAAAACATACGGTAGCATGCATGCACGCTAAAACATACGGTAGTATGCGTGCTAAGCGTATGTTTTTAAAAAGGCAGCGGGAGCAAACCTAAGTTCAGTTGTACTTTATTAAAAGTATTTAAAAATGTACTCCTCATGCACAAATCCATCAAAGTACTCATCTTCTGTATCCCAAATGAACAGCGGGGCAAGTTCTCCATCAAACACGCCAGGTTCCCTCAAGTCATTGTCGTAGTCAGTCTCGTTGCCGTGTAGCTCCTCAGAAATGATGGCGGCCTTTGTGAAAGCTCGAACAACAGTGCAAGCAGACACATTAGCCCACGCATCCACAATCCATTCACAAATTGTGGCGTAACTCGCACGGCGCTGCCTTCCAGTGTGAGTGAAGCTGTGTTCGCCATCTGTCATCCATTGCTCCCACGCCGCTCACAACTTCACTTTGAACGCCCTGTTTACACCGATGTCCAGCAGTTGGAGTTCCTTCGTCAAGCCTCCCGGAATGATGGCAAGCTCCGAGTTCATTTGCTCCACTTGGTTTTTCACAGCGGCTGTGAGATGGGCGCGCATGGAGTCACAGACCAACAGGGACAGTGACGAGTGGGGAAAAAAACATCCGGTCTATTTCCGTACACCTCACTCAGCCATTTTCTCCTGTCCATCCAGCCCTTTTGATTGGTCTTAACGATGACTCCGGCTGGAAACTTTTCTTTATGCAGCGTCTTCCTGTTTCTGTCCATTACCATGGCAACAGCGGTAAAAGCTGACTTCTCGTGCCCCGTTGTGTGTATCGCTACCGTACTGGTCCCATTCTTCTCTACAGTGTGGTTCACCGGGATGTCGAAAGTGAGCGGCACCTCGTCCATGTTGGTGATGTGGTTGGGCTGGATGTGCTTGTCGGCAATCTTTTTACTGCACTAGGAGCGGAAGATGGCCAGCCTTGTAATCCGCCAGAAGTTGCTGCGCCACGGTGGTCCTTGCCTGGATGGATAGATGGTGTGTTTCATAAAATATACCTATATAGCTACTGGGGGCGTGCCTTTAGTGCCTTTACACGCACCATTCCCCCTTTAACGTCCGCATGCTGTCCTCAGTCACATCCACCTTTCCTCTATATAAGCAGCGTGTCGGCAGGAAATGTTCCCAGTCAGTCAAGCGGAGCGCTCATCAAAGTCACACAACAACACTTACAGATTTTGGAACTCGGTGCACCCATAAGGCGCCCTGTCCATTTTGGAGAAAATTTAAGACTTTTAAGTGCGCCTTATGGTCGTGAAAATACGGTATGTAAAATATTCTTGTCACCTGCTTTATACCCCAAGGTATGCTGAGTATGGATGTGCCCATCATTGTGTTCCATATCGCAAATCTGTAAAACAAGCAAAACAACTGAGGATTGGCTTTGACTGATCGAGTTAAATACGCTGAGAGAGCTTACATGGTGATGATACTGGGGTTTTTAGTCAAGTGGTCACTGCCTGTCACCTTAAAAGCTGACCCCAGAGGGCTGTAAATGTAAATCTCCTCTGCCCGGGGGATGACATGGTTAGGGGGACTCTGGAGATAGAAGCAATCAACATACATAAATATGCAACGATAAAACAACTTTGCTCAGCTACATACATATAATGCCATTCATTCAAAAGCATGTTAGAAGATGTCATTGCATTTTTGTAAAATACTCATACCTCGGTTTTCAACATGTGGTGTACTACAAGTATTGCTGGTGTGTGCTGTGTTGCAAAACAGATTTTGTGCGCAAATGCAAAAATGGAGATGGAGAAGGTCAGGATAAATGTTTCAGGGCCTTTCCTCGCACTGGGAGGGGTAACCACGACATGCTTAAGACCATGGACTATTTCACTAAGTGGCCCAAAGCTTACAGCCTGTCCAAACAAGGACCATAACAGACGCACTATTGGAATGTTCAGCAGGTTTCATGTATGTTGTACTTTTGTATTGTAGCAGTGTAGCTAGAGCAGGGGTGGGCAAACTACGGCCCAGGGGCCACATCTGGCCGGCTAAGCGTTTGAATCCAGCCCGCCAGTTGCTTCCAAAGTATTTAATTTGAACTTTTAACATATAAGCTGGCAACATGACTTGCTAGTAGTCAGAGTCAGTCAATCTGAGACAACCTTTTGATGGTTTAGGTAGCTTTTCACACGCAACGACCCCGACAACTACCTCAGCCCATGGTGCCAAACAAACACAAGTCAACAAATATGTGACACACAACTTAACCAACCCACTGCACTGTCTGGGAAGTAAAAAAAAAAAAAAAAAAAAGGAGGGACGTTCGCATACTCTTTAATAGTCAATGTTTTATTGTTCATAGTTCATATTGTATATCAACAACCTATATTCATGTATATTCCGGGTGTCTTATTCAGTAAAAAAAACTGTCCTTGCATGCACAAGATCTGGTTCGTGAGGTGTGCAACACAATATAGACGGTGTACGGGTGTTCCCCTTGAGGGATGATAATCACTACAATACTTATGTTACTTGGCCTAGTTACAAAAAAACATCACTTACCAGCAGCCTGTCAGATGAGCCAGTGAGTTTGCTGTAGTAATGCACTCTACTGTTGAGGATGGCAGCCTCAGCAGACACCCTCTCTTGCGGGTCATCATCTACAATATTTCTGGGCTCCACGTGGAAAGGCCTGGAATTAAGACTGCAATTACTGCTAAATCCAGTTAATAGCATTAATTATTTCTGCCTAGCAGTTTATTCTGTTTGTGTGCTTGTGTGAGCAGCATTGGGCAAACAAACAATAACCTTTTCAATGAATTCAACAAAACTTTGTTGAGAAGTGTGGTGCAAATCCAGGAATTTTTCCTCAGATTAGTTGTGAGCCAGGGCCTTTACTGACATTTTCTAAGTGAAGTATGCATGTATTAAAATGGGCTCTATGCTGCACGGGTGCACAAACTTTCAATTGTGCTGCAAACATTATAAACCCGCTTTCTTCCTGCTAAGGCGTTGCAAGCCTCGCTCCACATAGCACACATAAAATAAAATACTAAAATATTTTTCATCTATTCATTCCTCTGCTTTTTAATCCACCTCATTATTTGCCTGCTATGTCTTTTTCATCTACTTATTTCTCCATTTCCTCTTCTTCTTCTTCTTCCATGCTGTCTATCAAGATTTTGTCTCTCTAGTCTGAGAGCTTGGTGCAAGAGCCAATCTATTTATCCTCTAAAGGAGGAAGCAGGTCCAGACAGGGTGTGTGTGTCCCACCTAGTTTTTGAGCATGAACTAGACTAGAGCTGTCCTATCTAGTCTGACTGGTGTGTGTCCCACCTAGTCTTTGAGCATGCACTGATGAAGCCTGCTCGGATGAGAGGCAAAACGTCATCTAAGACAACCTGAACAGTCCTGTTGCAATCGATTGAATGCCCTGACACTACTGTACGTTCTGCTTATTCTACAGCAGTGCTTCTCAACTGGTGGGTTGGGACCCAAAAGTGGGTCACAGATCCATTCTGGATGGTTTGCAGACAGTAAGTCAAAAATGGCATTAAAATATGTAAAATACAACCAAATGTTTGAGATGTCTGACTTGTTTTTGTTTTTATTTTAAATGTAAAACTGAACAATACTTTAGTCATCTTCCTGTATAAAGTATATTAGTTAGAAGTGAAATATGTGATTTTGTGGACTTATTTGGAGCAACTTTGACATTTCATTTTAATTTATGCATTATTTGTAGGGATGCAGTTATGTTCGTCCTCATTTTCTTGATAAAATTTAAAATATATTTATAAATTCCTTTTTAATTATGTGTATTAATGTTTCGAATTAAAATTGGCGACTTAAAAAAAAAAAAAATACTTTTGCTTGGTTTGACTTAAGCAAAAGTATAAATATATTAAATAATACATAAACAAAAGCATGAATAAAAAAATAATAATAAAAATTACAAAATAATTAAAAAATAAATATTTAACGCTATGAACCCTGCGGCTTAAAACAATGATGCCACTAATAAATGGCTAAAAAAACTTCAGTTCCCATGATGCTTAAATTGCCGAAAGTCGTGCATTTTGCAATCGAAGCTAAGGCGCTGTCCACACGGGAACGTTCCTGGGATTTTTTTTTTTTGGCAGGTTGAAAAAAAGTTGCATCCACACACTCAAAAATCCAGTTGATCTGTCTTTCTGTGTTTTAGCTCTGCTCTGTTGCCTATGACTGCGCAGCTGATAAACCATCTGAAAACTGAAGACGACAATTGAATTCCTTAATTTCAGTGATACTGAAATTAAAAAATGATCTATTTGTTTTGAAAAGATAAACATGCCCTGAGGCGTTTTTGTGGCTAAGTGGGAGAAGATGCTTGGAATACTATATGAGTTAGAAAGCTAGTCAGTCACTGTGAAATACCTAACTGAATTAAAATGTCACACAAACTGCTGCTGCAGTTGTAATTAATGCAGAGGTGGCACATGAATGTTACTGATTCCCTGTCAAGTGAATTCCTGGAAAGTAAAAGAGAAGAAAACAACACCAATGTAATTTTTTTTTAATAGTGTGAAATTGCGTGTTTTCGAACACTGTCTTGGTAAATTGTACGGCCAAGCAGTGCGCCTAACAAGCTAGTGGAATGCCCAAACAAAGCATCTACATGTTGATGATTCAGTCTCTGTGAAAAATGGATAGTGGTTCGTTTAGTGTCGGCCAGGAAATCCTTTAATCATGCTTATTGTATGTGTGGTTTATTTGTACATAGAACGCACACAGAACGACGAACAACTCTGTTTCTGTCTCCTTTCTTCCTCCTAATAAGCAGGTTGCAGGGGGAATGGTTTAACTGAGACACATGAGTGAGCCCGGGCAGTGTAATGATGATTTTACCTGCTGCGGCTGTTTCCAATAAACTTCCAGTTGATGAAAGTGCAGTGCTTGATGAGTGTTATGTTTCAGTGTAACCCACCTTTTAGCCCTGTTGTCCAGTGAGTCTGTGGACCCTCTGTGCGAGAGGCTTTCTCCTGTCGGCCCCGAGCTCAGCAGAGGCCTGTAGTCATCCTCCATCATATCTCAGACACTCAGCTGGATCCTGCCAACTCGCATCACCTGACTGGGGCAAATAGGTCTGAGTTGCCACCTGACTGCAAGGAATTATGTCATAAATTCTCATCACATAACAGCAATAAAATATTTTTGTGCAGTAAAGTCGCTTGTCAACTGGACATAATATGTGACACTGTCAGATGACCTCACGCATATATAACATCATGATGTTTTCACGGGTCATGTACACTCAGAGAACATTTGTTTTGTTGGTGGAATTTTTACCAGCTGACATTTTACCAGCAGACATGTAATGAAGCAGATAGAAATTATATAAAGGCATCAAAAAGGTACCCAGAGATGTGCTGCAAGGAAACAACTTCAGCTAACTGTAATGGGCAACACGCCCAGGTACTGTATGTTTAACACCTGTATTTACCGCATTACATTTAACATTACATTACATTTAGGGCAGCATGGTGGCAGAGTGGTTAGAATGTTGGCCTCACAGTTGGACTCTCAGTGCGGAGTTGACATGTTCTCCCTGTGCCATGCGTGGGCTTTCTCCAGGTACTCCGGCTTCTTCCCACATCCCCAAAATATGCACGTTAGGTTCATTACAAACTCTAAACTGGCCATAAGTGTGAATAGTTGTTTGTACAGACAGTGGAACCTTGATTAGCGTCATTAATCCGTTCCAGAAGGTCCGACTGTAACCGAAATGTACTCTAACCGAATCAATGTTTCCCATAAGAAATGTAAACCCAATAAATCCATTCCAGAAAGCCAAAAACGTTAACACTAAACACCTTTTTATTCTTTTACAATTATAGATTTACATGCAGAAAAAACAATTCAAAATGCACAGAAATACATATAAATGATGAATGAAAGGGATAAATGAGCTTTTAACGTTACTTTAACCTTCAGTGAAGATGTGATTCTTGACAAAGACATGATGTGGCAGTAAAACCAACACGGACACCTTCGTGTTTTGTTATTTCTTCAATTCAATAGTGTCTCTCGCCTCAAGTCTGCTTCTTTTTTTTTATTTATTTACTTATTTATTTTAAATCACGGCTGCAAAATAACCCAAAGTGGAGCCGAAGAAAGTTGCAAGTGCCAGCATTTTGAGAAAGAAGATGAGAAACACTATTGAATTCAAGAAATAACTTTTAGCAAAACTCAAAAGGTGGTGTCCGTGTTGATCTCGCTGCCACGCTGTGTTTTTGTCAACACGTTATCATGTCTTCAGTGATTGTAAAAGTAACCTTAAATGTTCATTTATCCATTTTATTCATCATGCATGCGCATTTAGAATTAGATTTATGCATGTAAAAGTAAAATTGTAAAACTATAAAAAAAGAGTTTTGTGTTACTTGTGGTGTAACTGTGTTAGTTACAAAAGAACTACGGAGTCAGCCACTGATGACATCATAGATGGGGGCGACAGAGCCGACTTTTGTTTCCTGTTTCTATGTGTAAGCAAGCTAATACGCTGTTACCAAGTATGTTTCGTACAAAAAAAAATACATTAAAAACACAATTGGACTCATGCGGCGTATTAAAAACTCGACAAGATGCGCGCCATACTGTACGCTAACAAGAAAATGCACACAAACCGAACCAAACATGTCAACGTTAAATGAACAACACAATAACCGAGGTTCCACTATATGCGTCCTTCAACCAGTTCAGGGTTTCCCCCACCTCCCACCTGAAGTCAGCTGGGATAGACTCCAGCTTACCCGTGACCCTAATGAGGACAAGCTCTATAGAAAATGCATGGATGGAAAGATGGCTTCCATTTAACTGTTTTTTTTATGATTTTCACTCAGCTTTATGTTAAGTGCTGCAATGGTTACGGTCACATTTGGTGACATATTATCTGGTGTTTAGGTCCGTTAGTGTGGTCGGCGTTCACATTTGCCTCACTCAGGACTGAGAGTCTGCCGGAAGTCAGGCCGAGACACATTTCTCAAGAGGTCTCAGGCCGCCTGTTTGGTCTGGTCCTTTTCATCCTAGGCTGCGTTCACACTTCACAAAACAAAGCGAGCCGACTCGAGTATGTTTTTAAGTGTGAACGCGCCCTAACAAAGGTGCCTGAATCTGAATCTAATGGACTAATATCCAACTGACCAGGTTCAGCTTTGTGGAATGCTACTTAACATGTTTTCAGTTTAGTCTGTGAACCAGTAAAGCATTCCTACACAATTCTAAAAACATCCTCATTAATCCTCTTAAAGCGGCAGCCGGCTGTATTTTCAAATGGAATTATGTTTTATGCTGCTAAGCACCTCCACTAATATCGTAGTGCAACCTTGGTTAGCATGTTTTTTTGTTAACATTGAAAATTTACGCCAAAATGTTGCCACGGTTTGTGTGCATTTTTGGTTAGTAAACAATACGGCGCACATCTTGTCATACACTGCGTGAGTCCAACTGCGTTCCTCATGTCTTTTTGTCTCAAAACGAGACGCAATGTGGCAGCGAGATCGGCACAGACATCACCTTCGTGTTTTGCCATGAGTTATTTCTTGAATTCAATTGTTTGGTTCGAGTCCTGGAAACCTTCCGGAACAGATTCATGACGCTAACCAGGATTCCACCGTATAATCAAATACATTCAATAGTTATGCCTAAAATTTTATGACTTCGCCGGAAGACAAAAGAGATAAACATATTTGTTTTCAACCTGGCCCAGACAGGACACGAGCCAACGCAGCAGTCAAATCAGCTGTCACGTGACCATTCAAAATGACTTGTTTTTCTTAGTCCCTCTCCAAAAATTAGGAAAAACATTTCGAGAAACTGTTTTTAGCGTGTGTTAAACATCAAATAGTCGATCAAATTAGAACAGGTAGCAGACGGTGAGTTTCTCTTACACGCAAACAAAAGCACACAACCTATCCCTAAATGCAAAGAGTTTTCTTTTTTGTCAAGCATGGAACATAAATAACCTTACCGACGCTGATGGTGAAATAATCGTTCCCGGGTGTCTTCAGCTCATCTCAGTTTTGCTGTGTCAGCAGTACAATCGGCAAGATCTGTCGGCTAGGAATGCACACACATTTTGTTATCGTCACTAAGAGGAAGTGCATAAAAGAACACCGTGTCTTTTGAGAGAGTCACCCTTAACTAACTACGATATTACGGTAAACCAGTGAACATACAGTTTAGAAAATAAAACAGGGTTCCTCATGACAAACAATATCTGGGTTGTGATTAGCCTTCGTCTTGCATTTGATTTGTTTTCCTAACCCCCTTCCTTCTTCTTCTTCTTCTTCTTCTTCTTCTACTGCTTCCGCTTCATCTTCGGCTTTTCCTTTAGCACAGCAACATTCCTGCCCTCTCCTGACCGTGTGACGTTACATCATCTTACCGTGGCACAGTCCACAGACCCAGACTCAAGGACATGAAAGGGCCAGAATTTTTCTCAGCAAATACTGAGGGCCATATGCTATCGTATGCTATCATACAATTTATCAAATTAATACTGTATGCTAAGTGATATTTTATCATTTGAGGTATTCATTTTTTTGCCTTTTAGCCATATTAAATAATTTACAGTTTTTTTATTTATTTTTCTAAAGTTGTACCTTTTTTTTTTTGCATATTCATATTTGCATATAGTGCCTGCATATTCAGTTGACCAAATTTGGGATTAAATAAATAATCCTAGCCTAAATATATATTAAATATATATAATATATATGATAATTTTATGCTCAATCAATTGTACCCATCAAATTAGAAAAAGTCATAAAACATGAAGCAAAAAAGGTAAACTGTTATTTTTTTTTGCTGGGATAGGCTCCAGCAAACCCCCCACAACCCTTATGAGGATAAGCAGCATAGAAAATGAATGGTCTTAATAAACAGAAAGACAAAGAAAAACAGTAAGTGGATATTCTTATCTCTCACTAGCAGAACTATTACTGCTGGAGTACATTGCTGTACATTGCTGTATTTAAGTATGCTCGGAAATCCCCCAAAAATACATCTACACTCAAAACAGTGAATTAAATTTTAAAAAAATGACTTGGTGTCTTTGAACGCAACCCCTAATGGCTCATAATGACATGATTAAAGTGTGATTCAAATGTTCTGCTACTTTAAAAGAGACTGGTGTTTTAGATTTTCAGACATGTGTGCTATTTTTTAGCACGATTTAAATGTTCAGTTCATTTGGAGCTGTTGATACATCCTTGTGTCCTGTCATTTATCTTTTTGTTCATAAAATACAGTAAAAAAAAAAAAAAAGAAAAAGGGAGTATTTCACACATAGTTCCAAATTGTAGCCACACGGAGTTTGCATGTTTTCCCTGTGTGTGTGTGGGTTTTCTCCGGGTACTCCGGTTTCCTCCCACATTCCAAAAACATGCATGTTAGGTTAATTGGAGACTCTAAATTGTCCATAGGTATGAATGTGAGTGTGATTGGTCGTTTGTCTATATGTGCCCTGCGAAGTCAGCTGGGATAGGCACCAGCATACCCCCGCAACGCTAATGAGGATAAACGGCATAGAAAATGGATGGATGGCGTTGCCGAGTGTGATTAATCATGATTAATTCATTTGAAAACAGTGATCAATGTGATTAAATCTTTTAATCCTCTGTGAAACCTTTGTTAAATCCTTTACTTTAACATCAAATTTTTGGCTCTCTGGTGGTGAGGCCTCGGCCTGGCTGTGTGGGGGCGGGGCTTGCTGGGTGGTGGGTGGCAGTCCCTCTCCCTTCATGCATTCTCGGTGACAATTACACGTTCACACATACGCGCACATTTATATACCTGTACATGAAGACATGCACACATACACAGAGATACCTGTACACGCGTACATGTACACACGTACTTCCCCATATAACTGTCGAGCACGTAAGGGTATTTAGATCAACAATACTATCTGCCCTAATGGCTGGACAGGACAAACAAAAACAACATAATATTTTTAAATATGTTTATAGTTTGTCAAAAAAATATGTGTCACATCCACGTCTATGGCTCTTCCCTTTACCTGCAGGCGGCTTCTTGAGCGTAAAGTCTCCACTGTAAGCAAGCCATGTGTCACGCTCTACGGTGACATATAATTTGCTTTCATTAAGTTTATTTCTAGATTCAGTTACTGCCGTGCTTTCTCTGTCACTCAGATGCTGGTCTCCTGAGATGGGCGGAGCTGCCTGATGAGCACAGCTGTATCTCATTTTCTCGGCTACTTAATCCCTGTGGCTGCGTCTGGAAGACGTGGGATTATTCCTCGCGTTGGACTGTACCTGTGACACCCTTTTGTCTTCCTAGACATTGTTTTTGTGCATGTTCGAATTTCCGCCTGCTCATCTGGCAACCCGCACGCATCTCAGGTATTTTGTGTTTCCTTACCTGCCTCACTCCTTTTATCGCGGTGCCCTTGGACTCTAGTTGGCACCGTTGTTTTTTGTTCTTTTTAGTTGTACTGATTTGTGTTAGAATAATAATTTTTCCGTACCTGGAGTTGTCTTGCTGCTGCATCTTGGGATCCTACACCAGACTCCTCCCAACAAGCCTGACACCATGAATACATTTAAAAAGAAAAATTCATCAATATCAGTCACAAATGAGAGCCTACAGTCCTGTGTGAAGGGCAAAGTCATAGCTCATCCTGACATAGGGAAGGTCAGCACTGAGCTTCAGAAACACAAGTCACATTATACTAGCACGTAAAAGAAAAAATACTTTTATTTCAGACCCATCATGAAATGTTCCTACATTTAGGTTTACTTTTTTAAAACTGCCAAGCTGCAACTATAAGTTTTTTTTACGTTTTATTTTAATTTTACACAAATTAATACAGGAAGGACTCAGAAAGGCCTTGGAAACTGTACTTTTGTTTGTTGTATTCTTTTGTTATAATGGGTAAAACTAAAACTTGCGTTACGGTTGCGGCTCCAGGCTATTTTTCTTCAGTATAGAGGAGGCAAAATGGCTCTTTTGATAGTAAAGGTTGCTGACCCCGGTCTAGGAAATATTGCATCGTGACTGAACTCATGTACATTAGGGTCTTGAACGATAAACCGATGCGACCGGATACCCGGCTGCATTGGTAGCAACGTCCTGGATAGACAAGAATCAGCTGTAACTCCTTAGATTCATCGACTGTGAAGGCATGCACCAGGTATCGCAAGACTAGCGACCGGTTGACAGTGAGTATCTTAACGTGAGTGCTTGGCGCTGCCAGTGAAACAATTTTCACATATGCTCCTTAGCTTACCATGATTGAAGACAAGATTGGATGGAAATAGTTGCAGCGCGGTTTTCAACCCATCAGCAAAACATACGTACATTATAGCTTATTTATTACGTGTTGTGTAAAACTAAGACAGGAACAACATCAAAGCATCAGGCAGAAGTGGTTGGAGTTGCTGATTCCCGAAAAATTTGCTCATCTGTCAACGCCACTTCACACGGGACTGTTTTGTGAACCTGGGTCAATACGAAGCTGGACTATCCGCCAAACTGTTGCTGAAGTCTGACGCCTTTCCAACGTTACTTGGTTGTGTCGAAGAGTCAGAAGAGCAAGCTGTATGTAACAGTTGATCAGTGTCCTAAATGTGTTTATTTTGTGTAAGTAATCGGACAAAAGCGGTAGCATTATACAGTATAGTGTGCATACAGCGAGAGGTGGGAATGTGACCAATCACAGCAGAGTGGGGTTGGCGGGAGGCGTGCCTGGAGGAGGGCCCAGGGTGGAGAAATTACACAGACTGTTTGGACGGGAGGCAGGAAACCCAAGGAAACACTGCAGGAAGAGGCGCAGAGTCTGGAAGATCTGGAAAGCTTTCTGTGCAGGTTATCGTGTCTAGCTGCTCTATAGGAGTCCAGAACTCAATACAAAGGCCTGCAAATATAATATCAAACAGGTAACAATACAAAGTATAACAGGTCTCCCTTAAGGGTTTTATTTATTTTTTTATCATTGCGCTTGAACGTTTCCCCGTGATCCCGTGGTTGGGGACCCCTGGATATGATGTGCTCTTTTACACATTTGAAAATACTGTAAGGCACTTTTATAGAATTGGCTTCCTTATTTTAGAATGTAGGATTAATGTGCACATCAACAAATGTAATCGTATCAAACCGAATCCACTTGTATCGAAACGTATTGTATGTACACTGTATTGAATTATTCTCTTTTTAAAATATATCGTTTTTTGGATCATCCACCACAAAGACATTGACATCCTAGTGTACATAGTGAAAAATGACAGTCAAGATGCAGGATCATTCTATAAAACATTTAATACAACGTCAAAAAAAAAAAGAAAGTAACCCATACAAACAAAATACATCGCTTTCCCCCCCCCCACGTTTCCTCTATCAATCAAACACATGTTATTTCCAAACTCAAATAACAAGGATGGTATTTTTAACTTGCTGCCCCATGCTTCATTAAACAATATTTCAAAACATAAAACACAATGAACATCATTGCGAGTATTAAAAATCAAGTATTCGGATTGTCTGTCTTTCAGGCTGCTTTGCAACTGCCAAGAGACGTTTCATAGTTTTTGTTTGGTAACCTCAGGACAACAAATACACAACATGCTCATTGTCTGTTTTCTAATGGCTAGCTTTCACTGTAGAGTCCAATTCTTGTTGGGATTTGCGTGAAAGCTGCGGATCAAACATTGTTAGGAAGAATAACGGCTGATTCCCCAGACAGGGAATCGCATGAGCACCGTGTCTGATTCATAAATACCCAGAAAGCAATCTGTCAGGCTCTTACCAGTTCAACATCAATAACATTTCCAAATATTTGGGAGAAGAGCAGTTAAACGTGACATGTGTCTTTTGTTCCCACTTTGATTGATCCTCTTGGCATGCATTTGGCTTGGGTCCATGAAAGCACCTTTACATAACGTAACATAGCACCATTTTTTTTCTTTTCTACGGGGGACCCAAGCAATAGCATGCACACACTCTCTGTTGTCTTGGTTACCACTTCTAAACATACATTTCATTTCTAACATTACAAGGCAAGTCATGAGTATTGATACAGTACTTTACATGTAGAGGGTGAACTAGTACGGTACACGTTAAAGAAAGTGCTAAAGTACAAAATATTTTGTCTTGAAAGGAGTATAGGAGACACCAATGTATTACATAACATATAGCTAGAATGTACACATTTGACAATGTTCATTTTTTTTTACTTGGGTTCACTTTCAGATAAATATTTATCTTCACTGCTCCAAAAAAGTACTTCCTCAGTACACAAACATACACAGCTTTATCTGCACAACCACAAATACATTTACACTTTGTCACCATCCACCGTCCCACCTGTGTACCTCAGTAGCGAATACGAGCACATTGACAGTAATAACACAGTAATAACTGCTTTCCCCAGCGGCTTTAAAAAGCATCATGGAGACAAACAAAGACACGCTCCAGGTTACAGCTCTGGTGATGACTGGGCGTCAATCAAAACACAAAACTGAACATCAAATATTAAAAAAAGCTAACTTTGCTACCAAGAATGGTTGCAGTGTCTGGGTGTTGAGCACAGAGACTGCTCTCTGTCACTGAAGATTGCAGACCAAATCGACAGCATATTCAATGCATTCACGTGAAACTCAAGGTTCTGTCCCACGCCGCCCTTTCATCGTTCCGTCTGTACGATTCAGGCACTTTTTTATTGGGTTTTCAACTGGTTTCTAGACATTGACAGATGGCGCTAGCTGTTCCAAACGTCCAGCTTCGGATAAGCGAATGGCGGTTCTCGTATGTTACGCTGCCGTTACTCTGGAATCTTACCGGTGTGTAGATTTTCACGGCTGTTAGGCAGGCAAAAGTGCGATAGTGGTCCAAAATAATAGAAACGCAATGCTTCGCGCTTTGGATTTCATGGCTTCACTCTATCACATAAATCGTGCTATTTTGTGGTTGAATACGGCCTTTTATTAGTCAAAATATGTGCATATTTAAGCACATTTTGCATATTTTTTGCCTAAATGAAGCATTTTCAAGCATAAAAACGGCAAAATTAAGTAAAATACCAATATAAGGCATTCAGAAGTTGCATTCAAAGATGTTGTGATGATGTGTAGTATTCTACACTGGTCACTAGGGGTCAGCGATGAT
Source organism: Dunckerocampus dactyliophorus (assembly GCF_027744805.1). NCBI lineage: Eukaryota > Metazoa > Chordata > Actinopteri > Syngnathiformes > Syngnathidae > Dunckerocampus > Dunckerocampus dactyliophorus. Next base: position 7,528,940 of record NC_072835.1, read on the forward strand.
ACTGTAATGTTCGGTGAGAGACACAAGCAGACTTTGATCGCCACCTTTTTATTGCAGGTTTGAATTATCTCACAACAGGCGCAATCATTCCTAAAACAGGCTACCTTGAGGCCAAAAGCTGAAACGCAACTGTGAACCCCCAACGTCGCTTCCTGTCCTGTCCACTTCCTATTTGTTAAAGCTTTCTGATTGGGCTGATGTGACTGTGTTCTTTTATTTGGGCTCTCTTAACTCTCTTAACTGTGATTTCTTAATATGATTGTGAAGCACTTTGCGACTTTCTTTGTCTGTGAAAGGTGCTATACACAGTAAATACACTTTACTTACTTACTTACTTACTTTACTGTCCACACCCCACTCAGCTCTCCGAACACCAGACCTCATTTACAGCAACACACACAAGCAGGAGCCTTGTTCATGTCTTAATGGCTTATTTTCTGTTATTATGTCTGCTATATTGGGTGGGACGGGTGTAAAGGTGACTATAGGGGTGTTATTTCCTGTCTAGAGGGCTTTAATAGTGTTACAAACAGTAGTTCGAAGGTCATTAACAGGTCTTCTATGCTGTAACTATGGAAATATTCCATTCATAAATAAGGACTTCTACTTTGTGGAAATGCACTTATCATGGTTGGGTCTGGAACCAATTAACAGTGATAAACGAGGGATTACTGTACGACAAGATGAGCGCGTGCCAAATAAACATTCAAAAGAAGCCATGGTGCTAGCAGAGTAGCTACCGTAAGAGTTGGGTTGAGTGTACATTGGTTAGTTAAACGCCTTTCGTTACTCGGACGCAGACGTTTGAAAGACATATCTTACGTTCCTCATGCTGTTCCACCTGCCGTCCATGGGCAAAAATATGGCGGAGACGGATGGAATGGTTAAACGGCAGTGTGGGACAGAGCCTTCAGGGTTGTTAAGTGTTCTGAATCATTTGGGTTAGTTTCACATGTGAATAAAGGAACATTGGTTACTTAACATGTTTAGGGTAAGCATTAATCAATGACTTGATGATTAATCGATTATCCAGTATTATGGTGTTCGATTAATCATCTTTTGGTGTAAAAATGTAGCTGATTTGAGCCTCTCGAATGTGAATATTTTTTCATTTCCTTAGTCTTCCGTGAATTATGTTTTAGAAAACCAAGACATTCACACACGTCAGCTTGGACTTTGGAAAACCATGATGGACATATTTGCCTCGTTTTGGATACGTTGCGGACCAAACCACTAAATGTTTGTGTTTGGTTCATATTGATTTGGTCCGTCTAGGTCTTAACCAGTTACTCAGTTAATCAAAACAACCAGCTTCAGATTCATCGACTAAAAAAAACAATCGTTAGTGGCAGCCCTAGTCAGCATACAGTACATGTACCTAAAATAAAACAAGGTACAAGAAAAGTACAGGAGGTTAGCAGGAAGTAGGTTCCTTGCGAAACAAGGGATTTGAAATGCCTAACTAGAGCTTTTCTTTTTCCAGGCAAATACTGTATGATATGTAAGACATTTCAACTCTTATTTTGGCGTTCCTTGGGTGATGGAACAGGCTATTACACATGAAACCTCAGAACATGCTAAGCCACAGCGGATGATCACGTCAGTATTTGAAGGTAAACGTTTTGAGCCACTTGGTGGCATGCTTTACAAGCAGTGCTACAGGAAGTACAGCACACACATTTCAACCTTCAACAGTGCAATTTCCAAAGACAAACACGGGTTATGACACCACCGACTCCACCTTGAATGCCATTCATCCAGAATCATTTGACCATTCCAGGATGTCAGCCATGAGGTACTGTATGTATGCGATCAGCAGGAATCGAGCTAAGGATGAATGCCGTCATGTCCCTGAGGAGACGTCACAAATAGCTCAAGTATACACGATGACATCTCATCCATAAGCGGGCCTCGCTGAGCAAGCTGACAAAATCTTTTTTGTTTGGAGTTTGTCTACTTGCGCCGATAATTCATAAACTCAATTATTCATCGGATACATTGACATCAAATGGCGAATGACAGAAAGTCACGTCCGCAGGAGCAGAGCAAAACGCGCGTTCGTGCTGTCTTTTGGAGCAGCTCGGGTCGGGGTCAATGATTGTCATGAACAGAAATAGTCTGTACACAAAAGTCGCGGAACAAAAAGTGCGGTTAGAATTTGAAAGTGCTTTTTGGAGAGTGGATTTGAAATTCAATCCGCATCGTTCATATACCAATCTCTACAGAAGTCACTATTTTCTCCTGGCTAAAGCGAGATTTGAAACCTTGAGCCACGTTTAGAAATGAATCAACAGTTGTTTCTGCATGGCGATTACCGTAGTAGGAAAATGAATTCACCTCTCTAGTGCTTCCTCAAACGCTAAACCAGTGGTTCTCAATTATTTTCTGTCACGCCGCCCCCCCCCAGGGAACAGAAATGTTTTCACGAACCCCCAAGATAAATATACACTTATAAATATATATTTATCTATGTATATTTACTCTATCTGTATCTGTACTAACCGCTGTATGACTTGCTGGCACCAGCATCATTCAAGCATGAATAAAGCCACTGACAGACCTGCCAACCTTAAAGAAATGGAAGTACTGTGTAGGGTAGCATATAGTATCGTCCACCCTACCTCTCACACGCCCCCCAACACCCCATTGTGCCCCCACCCCCGGGGGAACCTGCCCCACTATTTGAGAAGCACTGTCCTAAACAGACACCACAAGGAAAACCACAAAGCAGATGATGTCGTGTGAAACCATTCCACAATGAGCAAAGCGTAAAATCAATAATATGTTCTAATTTGAACTGTGCTTAAAGGCGCTGCCTTGGTGAGGCGCTGCATGGGGGCGCTAACTTTCCAACGTGCAATACCGCGCACAGCGTATATTACATACTCAGTATTTAGTAAATAGGAAAACGTAAAAGTCCAAAAAAAAAGAAAAGTGAGCTAGAACATCTACATTGTTTTCTTAGTCATTTGATGGAAGTACAGTAATCCCTCGCCATTTTGCATATCAAATTTGGTGTTTGAAAACAGAATATCGTTAGTCAAAAAATAAATGTTATGGTTTTTTCTTAAATGAAGCATTTTGAAGCGTAAAAATGGCTAAATAAATATGGCTAAATGGCAAAACACTAATATAAGGCATTCAGAAGAAGCATTCAAAGACTTTGTGATGACATGTAGTATTCTACGCTGGTCACTAGGTGTCAGTAATGTTACTGTAATGTTCGGTGTGACACACAAGCACCAGACTTGATCGCCGGAACACAGGCTTTAATTGCAGGTTTGATTTAGCTCACAACAGGCACAATAATCCCTAATACTTCAGCATGGCAAGCTAAAACTCAACTCTGAACCCCCGACATCACTTCCTGTCCACCCCTCACTCAGCCCTAGCACCAGCACACATCTACAGCAACACACACAGGCACAAGTCTTACTTATATCTTAGTTCCTCTTGTTATGTCTACTGTATTGGGTAATAGGAATGTAAAGGTGATTTCATATCTAGAGGGCTCTAATAATGTTAAAAACTGTATTTAGAAGGTTGTAAACAGGTTGTCTATGCTCTAAGTGCAAAAATATTCTATTTAAAAAGAAGGAATACTACTTTGTGAAAATTCACTGATCACGGTCGGGAACCGATTAACCGTGATAAACGAAGGATTACTGTATAACCTTTATTTTTGATAATCTGTCTCTCTGTCTGTTCAAAAAAAACTACCATAAAATGATGGACTGTCCATGACTTTGTGAGGGTAAGGGGGTCAAACAGTTACTCCCCCCATTGTATCGCTTTCTGTTGAGCCGTCCTGCCGAGGGCAAGCCAACATGAAAATTGTAAAGGTGTGGAAACGTGTATCTTTCATATTTCCAGCATTTTAATATATGACTTGTTCGAAACATTCAGCTGGTTGAAAATCCGACACAAGAACATAAAGCATCTTCATTTTTTTTCTCTTTTTTTTTGTTGTTGTTGTGTCCAAGTCCAAAATAGTTCATAAGGCATTTCTAGGTTCCTTCCTCCTAGAGCAATCAAAAAGTACATCTCAAGATGAGCAGTAGGTTAGCAAAATGAGAAAAAGTCAGCATTTAAGACACAGTTGTAACCATTTCATTTTGTTTTTGCTCATTTTGCTTTTCCACTGTGTCCAATCCAACCTCGGCATGGCAACGTGTGTTGATGAGACTCAAAGATAAAGTAAAGCTAAGTGATGCAAGAGCGTTTCGATCACACTTCAGCTCCAGTTGCCCTTGACTCGTTTGACTGTGGGCTCTGCAAATCAGGGACGCACCTATCTAGCTGGAAAGAAATGCTTTACTGCTGCAGCTTGAGACAATCTAGAAGAAAAGACATGAATGAGATGCCACGCCAACTGGACATTTACAGGAATGCACCTGTGATGACCGAGTGCATATACAGAACAGAGCAAGAGATGATGGGCCTTTCAGGGCTGGATACCCTGCTGACTGACGCTGAGAAGATGTTACACATACTAAAGATCAAAAGGAGCTTTCATATCCATTGAATTAAAAAAAAACCCTGCCCACTCAAGACACAATTCCTGCAACAACCAGCTGTATGTTTACTTAACATCATCAAACCCGGAAAAATTATGATTATGGATGGGTTTTTGATCACAATTCCTTGATTGTCTATGGGGAAAATGAATAATCAATAGATTATTATTATTTTTTTTTTTACATATCATTTTTGAATGGGATGCAATCCTGTAAATCCCGTTTGGATGCAAACGTCGAACTGAGGAGAATATCGCTCAGCTGATGTCATATTGATCTTCTTTACACAGTCAAACCTTGGTTAGCATCACTAATCTGTTCCAGAAGGTCCAACTCTAACCAAAACGTACTCTAATTTTCCATTAAAAAATCATGTAAATCCAATGAATCCGTTCCAGAAAGCCAAAAAAGTTAACACAAAACACATTTTTATAGTTTTGCAATTATAGTTTTACATGCCTAAAACAATTGAAATGAAAGAGACAAATGAACATTTAAGGTTACTTAAAGATCAACACGGCAAGATCAACGCAGACCCCACCTTAGTGTTTTGCCATGAGTTACTGCATTTCTTGAATCGAATAGTGTTTCTCAACTCAAGTTTCTGCTTTTCTTTTTGAGATTCAATCCTGTATATCAAACCAGTGACAAACGTCATAGTGAAGATGGATGATGTTGATTTTTTTTCAATGCCATGTGATCGAGATACTACATTACGTTCGAGATGCTGCAAGAACAAAGAACTTTCCCAATCCCGGTGAGTTATTATGTCTTATTATTGCTTATCATGTCTACTATATTAGGTCATATTAGTATAAAGGTGACTATAGGGGTGTTATTTAATGTCTAGAGGGCTCTAATCATGTGAAAAAAAAAAGTATGAAAATATTCAATTTATTAATATTGAATTCTACTTTGAAATTCACTTATCGCGGTCGGGTCTGGAATTGATTAACCGCAATAAACGAGGGACAACTGTATCAGCAAGCTGTTAACAAGTGATAAAAATGATCATCTTATTTACTTGTATTTTTAATTTAATTTTGTGATAAAAATACATTAGAACAGGGGTCACCGACGTTTTTCCTTGTGAGAGCTACTTTTACAAAATGAAAATGGCCAAGAGCTACTCATTTTTGTAACATTTATTTTCAGAGCTTATTTTAAACCCAAACGAAGCGAATATGCTTGTTTTACCAGAACATGAACAAAATGCTGGTGTCCACAACTCACATGTTGTATTTCAGAATGCATTTCTTTCTACTGTTCTTTCATTATTAACTGAAAACCTGAATGAAAAGCAGGCTTGCGGGCACCTCATGTGGTCGTGGGGGGCTCCCTGGTGCCCGCGGGCACCACGTTGGTGACCCCTGCATTAGAAACACAGTTGGACTCACGCGGTGCTTTAATAACACGACAAGACAAGCTCCATATTGTACGCTAACCAGAAAAAACGCTAACCAAGGTTCCACTGTACACAAGCTTTCTCCGTTAAGTGTTTTGTGGTTGAAGGCTAGCCGGAGTTTTTGCTCAAGTCTACGGGGGGCCAAGCAAGCGGCAAGTCCATAAAAATGGCTACATTTTGATGAAGTGGAGGCTGCATATTCATACATGTTCATGTTATTGAAATGAAATATGATGAGGTTTCTGCAGGCTGCCGTCAGACTCAAACTGTTGCACATGGCGCAACTCTGAACCACAAAGTTCTGCAGGAAATGTCAAGGGCATACGTCAAGGACATGTGTTCTCGACAAAAAGCAGCATCAGCACCTGCTTATCCTTAATGAAAAATACATTTTAGCACACCTGACTTTGGCCTGTGAATGTTTTTCTCAGTGTGGCGTGAGCATTAGGAACACGAGAGATGCTTCCTGATTAGCACAGGAGCCTAAAAGCAGTCAGTGTTACTCACAACTGATGTGCATTTATTTCTAAAGTGACATACCTTCATTGCACTTTTGAGAATGTCCTCCAAACAGGAGTTGATTCAAGAGATACCGTGTCTTGTTTTGCACAATGCCACCCATTTCTACATTGTTGCCACATTGTTTGTTACGTACAGCGTAGTATTCCATTTAAAAGGGGGTGGGGGTGTTGTAAGTCATGCTTAAAGTGCAGTAAAGGGCAGAACAAAATGAAAGTATAATAGATTAGATTGTAGTTTGTTATTTAGACTAGACTTTGTAGGTTAATATTCCTATCTACACATTTATGACACATACACACACACACACACACACACACTCACAAAGTCCACTCTTGGGGGAGATCCAACTGGGGGTCCATCGATACCGCCAAGGTCAGTCCTCCTGTTCCTCGCTGTCCTGCCGAGCATCTGTCCTCTTCTCTTTGTGACAAGTGAACATTCGCCGCATCTCCTCCTCGTACCTGATGAAATTCTCCCCGAATCTCGCCCAGGCTTTTAACGGAACGGTGATGGTGTTTCTGTACGGCTGCCGCACTTCACTGATTTTCAAAAAGACGCCATAGCGGTTGGAACCGACGTCGAAATAAAACCTCTTGTTGTCCACTCGAAAGGTGGCGGCCTCCGGAAGCTCCGGGCTGGGGTCGTGGTTCCTGGACGCGGCTCGGTCGCGCTCGTCGTCGTCGCCGTAGTCGTCGATCAGCTGCGAGAGCGCGTCCCTGAACTCGATCAGCCCCTGCGCAGGTACAACGATGGTCTGTTCGATCCCTTGGCCATAGTAGCCCATGGTACCGTGCCCTTTGCTGACAGTCTGTCTTATGCGCAGGAACCTACCCCTCTGGTTCTCCTTCAGGTCCAGAAAGTACTTCCTATTGTCCCTTTCGATCAATTCGCTCTTGAGGACGCGATGCGCGTGGTCGTCCGACGCCGCGGAGCCGGTAGGGGACAACGCGGGCTCCTGCGCTCTCCTGCGGGGATCGGGCGCGCGGCCCTTGCCGTCGCTGGCGTGCGCGTCGAGCCCCCCCCGTAGTCCTATGCGGGCGTAATATTCGATGAAGTCCCCCAGGCTGTAGCGGAGAGCGGGGGCCATGGACATGGACAGGGTCAGTTTGCTCTTCCGGATGTTGTCGTGGCGGCCTCTGCCGATCCACACCTCGGCTATTTTCAGGAAGCGTCCGCGCACGCTCTGCTTCACGTCCAGGTAGAAGCGTTTCTTCTGGATATCGACGCGTTTGGAGGCGAGCTCCTGGATGTCATGCTGCTGGGGGGCAGTGTGCACGTACTGCTGGGGATAAGTCGCTCTCGGCAAGGAATCTGACGCAATCTTAGCAGCCCTGACTCGCTCCATTCCTCTGCAACATCCATCGGCCATCATGATTGATATTTCTCTTCCAGAAAGCTCAGGACAAAGCCATTCCCCATCCTTAGGAAGCTTTATTCCAACATCTGGCTGGGAGACGCAGACGCCTCAAATGACCCGAAGATGGCAGCTAGTTCGGCGGCTTCAGCTGATAGTGCTGTCATGTGTCCTGAATAAAGGTCAATATATATCTACTGTAACCTCCATACCTTTTTGAATTTGCAGCAAGCTCATTGCGGGAGGGAGCCAGGGAAGCAGCCAACCTGAAATTGGAGGAGGCGTCCAATACTACATGAACCCGATGAACCCATCCACCCCCCTCCCCGTCCTGAGAATACCTCTGTTAAAGAGACACGATTTATGTGGGAAAGATGACTCTCACACCTCACAAAAAGGCGAGCTAGAAGAAAGGCAGACTCAAAACAAGCATCTTGTTCAAGTCTGGAGCCGTGAGCTCATATTTGACAATCCTAAAAAGGAGTTTTATTTGGCCAAAACATGCAATCTAGTGCTCATTGTTGTTTGGACCGTGCACGCTTGTCATGTCAATTGATCATTCTACATGTCGACCATCAATAAGCCTCCAACGCCTTAATTTAAATAATCATATTTAACTGTGTTTGGAATATAATGTCTAAATATAAATTCTCAATAAATAAATAATTTGTATTGTATTTATCACGGTTAATTGGTTCCAGACCCCACCATGACAAGCGAATTTCTGCAAAGTAGCATAAATGGAGTATTGTCGTAGTTAAGAGCATAGTTTACTGTTTATGATCTTCTAGTTTTGTTTTTTTAAAACATTAGAGCCCTCTCGACATGAAATAACACCCCTATAACCAGCTTTAAACTCTCATTATCCAATGTAATAGACATCATAAGAGAAAATAAGACATTTAAGCTGAGTGGGGGACAGACAGGAAATGGTTAAGGGTTGGCGTGGGTTACGGCAAAACAGTAGCCCGTATTAGAGATTACTGTGGCTGTTGTGAGATAATTCAAACCTGCCATAAATGTCTAAGGCTTCTGTCTCACTGAACATTACTGACACCTAGTGACCAGCGTAGAATACGCCATAACATCTCGACTTTGAATGGGTCTTCTGAATGCCTTACGCGTATTTGACTTCATTTTGTCATTATGCTTGAAAATACATGATTTAGGCAGAAACTGTGCTGTCATGTTCTGCATTCTGCTCTGCTGCCCTCTGCTGTTTTTGTGTTGCAGCACATCCCTGAACATGACCCAGACCTAATCACACACACCTGCAGCTCATTACCTCCTCCCTTCTTAAGCTGCAGCCAAACAATCTACCAGTGCCAGATTGTACTCCTTGACTTCCTGACCTCCTGTTCCTTGCTCCCGCTCAGTCCGGCTCCACTACCCTTACCCTGCTTTCTGGCCCGCTGTCTGTGCTTGTGCTTACCTGCTCTGTACCTTGTTAGTATTTTCCTGTTGGTTTGCCTTCAGCGTTTTCTGTTGTACTTCTAGTTTTTTCCCTGACAGCCTTCTGCTGTCAGTGTTTTATGTTTGTTACCCAAAGTGGATTTTCCTTTGTTGTACTTTACCTGTTTGGACACTTTTTGTTATTAAACTTTATTTTGTATTTTGAAGTCGCACTAGTCTTGCATTGGGATCCTAATTTTCCTGCTGTGGCATCCGCCACTCCTGACAGAACAATCTGGCCAAGATGGATCCCGCAGACATGGAGCACTTCCGCTCGGCCCTGGCGCATCAAGGCCAACTAGTCGGTGGTCACGAGAAGTCACTCCAAGGCATCATGGAGGCTATATCCGTGCTATCCGCTGGCATGGATGCCCTAAACCAACGCCTTGCCAGTACCTCCTCTCACCCGCCACCAGAGGTCGGTACGTCCCCGCACACCTTGGACCCACCTAACGGCGCAGCTGCATACGCACCTGTGCCTAATCAGCCGCATGAGCCAAATATCCCTCATCCTTCTCGCTTCTCTGGAGACTCGGACTCCTGCAACCAGTTCTTACACCAGTGTTCCCTCGTGTTTGACCAGCAACCCACCACGTACTCATCGGACCAATCTAAGGTAGCGTTCATTATGAGTTTACTCTCGGGTAGAGCCGCTACGTGGGCTATGGTGGCGAGCACGTCTATGCCTGCCATACGCACCTCCTTACCCATGTTTCTCGAAGAAATTAGACGTGTGTTTCATCACCCCATTCGGGGAATGGAAGCAGCTAGTCAGCTATTAGATATGAAGCAGAGAGGACGCCCAGTGGCGGATTTTTCTATTGACTTCCGTGTACTTGCTGTAGAGAGCGGGTATCCCGATACCGTCCTTCGAAGTATTTTTCGCAAGGCACTCGACGCACACATTAAGGATGAGTTAGTGGCTAAGGACAACACTACTTCCCTCAACGGCCTCATTAACTTGGCTATTGAATTAGAGAATCGCATGAAGGAAAGGGTGAGAGAGTACGCCAAGGAGGGATACTACGGCAGGGTGTCGATCCCGACAAGGATACCATTCCCACCTCCGGAGGGACAGACGCCCGAACCAGGCATCGGGGACGCTGTGGCCGCACCGCCAGAGGTTCCTATGCAACTCGGAGGACGACGCCTCGCCGCCGAGGAAAGAGCACGTCGTCGCAAGTTGGACCTGTGCCTCTACTGCGGTAATCCGGGGCATCGACTCCTCCAATGCCCCATCCGACCCCATCGCCTTCAGGGATCGACTCCTGGATCAGCAGCGGAGCCGAAGCCAAGACCCAGGAGCACCCAACCTGTTCCGGAGGACAGTCCAGTCATGGGGAGCTGTGAGTATCTCCAGAACTCAGTCACTACTGCAGAGGAAGTCCCCCTCAAGAGACTTCTAATTCAGGGAGTAGTCATTAACAAGGGTAGTAGCATCGACATAGCCGCCCTCATTGACTCGGGCGCTGATGACTGTTTCTTGGACACAGCGTTTGTTCTCAAGAATAATATCAGTATGATTAAGTTGCCTGCTAGTAAAGAGGTCTGGTCCTTGGATAGACGCTTCCTGGCGGCCATTACACACCAAACCGAACCGCTTACTCTCCATCTCTCAGGTAACCACTCCGAAACCATCCGCTTTTATGTCATGCCCTCCCAGTCTGCGCCACTAGTTTTGGGGCTAACCTGGCTTAAGCTTCACAATCCTCTCATAGATTGGAACAAGTTGCACGTCTCCAGTTGGAGCCCCTTTTGTCATGCTAACTGTCTCCGTTCAGCTAGGTCCGATGTTCCCTCTTCCAATCCCCCAGAGGAGGAGATAGATCTGACAGGTATTCCTAGCGAATACCACGACTTAAAGCAAGTGTTCAGCAAGGACCGTGCTCAAACACTTCCCCCTCATCGACCATACGACTGTGCCATAGAATTACTGCCTAACGCCACCTTTCCGAGCGCTAAATTGTATAACATTTCCACTCCAGAACAAAAGGCGCTCAAAGAATATATATCTTCTTCGCTAGCAGCCGGTCTTATTCGACCCTCTTCCTCGCCACTTGGGGCGGGTTTTTTCTTTGTTGCCAAAAAGGACAAATCCCTTCGACCCTGTATCGACTACCGGGGGCTCAATAGCATTACTGTCCGCAATAGCTACTCCTTGCCACTCATGGATTCTGCCTTTTCCGCCTTACATTCAGCACGCATTTTTTCCAAATTAGACCTCCGCAACGCCTACCATCTGGTACGCATTAAGGATGGAGATGAGTGGAAGACCGCGTTTAACACACCGCTGGGGCACTTCGAATATCTGGTTATGCCTTTTGGGCTCACGAACGCCCCGGCGGTGTTCCAAAACCTCATTAATGACGTCCTCAGCGACATGATAAATCAATTCTGTTTTGTATATCTAGATGACATACTTATCTTTTCCAGGAATCTGCAAGACCACATCACTCATGTCCGACTAGTTCTCCAGCGATTAATGGAGAATAGACTCTATGTGAAGGCAGAGAAGTGCGACTTTCACGCCACTTCGGTGCCATTTCTGGGGTACATTGTGGAGAAGGGTCAGCTACGTGCCGATCCCGCCAAGATCCAGGCGGTGGTCGAGTGGCCTACTCCTAAATCAAGGAAGCACTTGCAGAGGTTCCTCGGGTTCGCCAACTTCTACAGGCGATTCATACGTAATTTCAGCAGCAAGGCAGGACCTCTGACTAGGCTTACATCACCAAAAATTCCATTTGTATGGACCCCAGAGGCTAATTCTGCGTTTAACACACTCAAAACATTGTTTACATCCGCTCCGGTTCTGGTACATCCTGATCCTAACTTACAATTTTCTGTTGAGGTTGACGCTTCTGATACGGGAGTGGGAGCCGTCCTGTCCCAGCGGTCCCCGGTCGACCAGAAACTGCATCCTTGCGCCTTCTTCTCGCGTCGCCTCACACAGGCTGAAGGAAACTACGATGTGGGCAACAGGGAGCTGTTGGCCATCGTTCTCGCGCTGCGGGAGTGGCGGCACTGGCTGGAGGGTGCAGTTCATCCATTCATAGTTATCACCGACCACAAGAACTTGTCCTACATCAGAACCGCCCAGAGACTTAATGCCAGACAAGCCCGTTGGTCACTGTTCCTAACACGCTTCAATTTTTCCATCACCTACAGACCCGGATCACGCAATATTAAACCCGACGCCCTTTCCAGAGTCTTCAGTTCCACGGAGGAGGGAACAGCGCCGGAGACCATCATACCTGTGGCCCGGGTGTTAGGCGCGGTTCGGTGGGAGGTGGAGAAGAAGGTGTCGGAGGCAACTGAAGGGGAGGAGCCTCCAGAGGGTTGTCCGGCTGGCAAATTGTTTGTCCCAGAGACACTAAGATCGGACGTATTGCAATGGGGTCATGCATCCAGAGTTACCTGTCACCCAGGAACCAGACGAACTCAGCTGGCTTTAGCGCAGAGGTTTTGGTGGCCCTCCATGGCGGCGGATGTAAAGGAGTTCGTCGCGGCCTGCTCTGTCTGCGCCAGAAATAAGTCGTCCAATCGACCTCCGGCGGGCTTGTTACAACCGTTGCCCATCCCGACCCGTCCCTGGTCACATATAGCGATGGACTTCGTCACCGGACTACCTCCTTCCAGAGGAAACACCACAATCCTGAACATTGTTGACCGGTTTTCCAAGATGGTACATTTTATAGCATTACCTGGACTACCTACTTCACTGGACACAGCTCGACTCTTGGTGAGACATGTTTTCCGCATCCACGGCATTCCACTCAATATTGTTTCCGACAGAGGACCCCAATTCACTTCCAAGGTGTGGAAGTCCTTCTGCAAGTTACTCGGGGCATCGGTGAGCCTATCATCCGGTCACCATCCACAGACCAACGGCCAGACAGAGCGGGCCAACCAGGACCTCGAGGCGGCCTTACGCTGCGTCTGCCACCGACACCCGTCATCCTGGTCCATCCACCTCCCCTGGGTGGAATACGCGCACAACACTCTTGTCAGCTCGGCCACAGGTATGTCACCCTTCAAAGTCGCTAATGGATACCAGCCTCCTCTTTTTCCGTCTCAGGAGGCGGAAGTGTCGGTGCCATCGGTCCAAGTCCACCTGCGCCGCGCCCGAAGAGTATGGCGGGAGACAGTAGCTGCCCTGAACCGCACGGCGGACCGTAATCGACGCCTGGCCGACCGCCACAGAATCCCGGCACCCGTCTACCAGGTCGGCCAGGAAGTCTGGTTGTCATCCAGGGACTTACCGTTAGCCGGAACCAGCCGGAAGCTGGCACCCAGATTTGTGGGACCTTACAAAATCGACTCCATCATCAGTCCCTCCTCCGTCAGACTCATACTACCACCAGCACTCAAGGTACACCCGGTATTCCACGTCTCCTGCCTCAAGCCTGTGTCCTCCAGTCACCTGTGCCCCCCGGTCGAGTCGCCTCCTCCGCCGCGCCTGATCGATGGCCATCCAGCTTACACAGTGAAGGCCATCTTGGACTCCCGAAGGAGGGGCAGGGGGTTCCAGTACCTGGTCGACTGGGAGGGTTACGGCCCTGAGGAGCGTTCTTGGGTCTCCCGCTCCCTTATCTTGGATCCGTCACTCATAAGCGACTTCCACCGTCTCCATCCTAACAAGCCAGGTAAGCCGCCAGGAGGCGTCTTATGAGGGGGGGACATACTGTCATGTTCTGCATTCTGCTCTGCTGCCCTCTGCTGTTTTTGTGTTGCAGCACATCCCTGAACATGACCCAGACCTAATCACACACACCTGCAGCTCATTACCTCCTCCCTTCTTAAGCTGCAGCCAAACAATCTACCAGTGCCAGATTGTACTCCTTGACTTCCTGACCTCCTGTTCCTTGCTCCCGCTCAGTCCGGCTCCACTACCCTTACCCTGCTTTCTGGCCCGCTGTCTGTGCTTGTGCTTACCTGCTCTGTACCTTGTTAGTATTTTCCTGTTGGTTTGCCTTCAGCGTTTTCTGTTGTACTTCTAGTTTTTTCCCTGACAGCCTTCTGCTGTCAGTGTTTTATGTTTGTTACCCAAAGTGGATTTTCCTTTGTTGTACTTTACCTGTTTGGACACTTTTTGTTATTAAACTTTATTTTGTATTTTGAAGTCGCACTAGTCTTGCATTGGGATCCTAATTTTCCTGCTGTGGCATCCGCCACTCCTGACATGTGCCTCAATATGTATATGTTTTTACTTATAGGCCGTACTCACGAAACAGCATGATTTATTCATTTATTTTCGAAAAACCCCATCGTGAAGCTGCAAGTGCACTTTAATCACAATTGAGGTGCAAAGCATATAGCAGACATCACAATGCCTACAAAGACTTAATACTGAGCACAATTGAAATGACATCCACAAGCTGCAAACTCAAAAAAGGCACTAGGTCACCATTGACTGGCATATCATCATCAATACAGAATGTATGCCAGTGTGAGCTTGTGACTTGATATGCATACAGTTGCCATGGAAACGTGCACTTGTAAGACTAAATGACTGCAGAGAGGGTTACAAAAAATGGGCTGACAGTACACAAATCCAAAACACTCATACTAAATCTGTAAAGGAGACATCTTGAACTGATAATGTAGACGGTAACATTATTTATACTGCTCCAAAAATAAAGGGAGCATGTAGTCATGACAGTGTAACTCCAGGTCAGTCCAACTGAACCAGTCCAGTTCAGAGGCAATTGTTAGTGACAATGCATTGAAAGTGAGTTTATATAAGCCGACAACAAATCATCATCTGATCACGTGAGGAAGTAATACAGTGGAACCTTGGTTAGCGTCCGTCCCGTTAACGTCGAAAACTTCTGCCAATATTTTGCCTCTGTTTACATGTTTTCCAGTTATCGTACAATATGGGGTGCGTCTTGTCGTGTCATTAAAATACCGCGTGAGTCCAGCTTTGTTCTTAATGTATTTTTTATCACAAAACCTGTTGTTACTTGTTAGCAGCTTGCTCACACATGGAAACAGGAACCAGATGATGTCATCAGCGGTTGACTCTGTGGTTCTTTGCGAACTATTACACTCCAAGTCCCAAAAATGATAACACAAAACACGTTTTTATAGTTTTGCAAGTACAGTTTTACATGCATAAAAAAATTCTAAATGCATATAAATGATAGGTAAGGTTATTTTTAACTAGACGTGAGACAAGCACAATGTGGCAGCGATATCAACACAGGCCCCACCTTCGTGTTTTGCTATGAGTTATTTATTGAATTCAATAGTGTTTCTCACCTTTATCAAAATGCTGGCACTTGCAAATTTCTTTGGCTCCATTTTGGCTTATTTTGCAGCCGTGATAAAAAAAAAAAAAAAAGCAGATCTGAGGTGAAAAACACTATCGAATTCAAGAAATACCTCATGGCAAAACACGAAGGTGGTGTCTATTAGGGATTAGCGAATACACCACTATCTGTATCTGTATACCACTCAAAAGAAATCAGTACATTATTTTAAGTCTGAAATTGACATGGATTGATCAGAAGTTGCAATATTTATTGTTTATTATTCAGTTATGTGTGTACTGCGTATGTGTGTAAGTCATCTTTAAGACTAGAATTACAATAAGTCCCCAAACAATGAACTCAATTGGTTCCAGACGACCGTTCGTAAGTCGATTTGTTCATAAGTCCAACAAAAGGTAATTTACCAATTATATAGGTACTACATGTACGTGTATAAATGTTATTTACCTTTGAAGAGGAGTGGCCGAGCATACGTCATTGTGGTGGTGGAGGAGGAGAAGTTATTGAAATAAAGGACAAATGGTCGTCGTCGTTAGAGTCTTCTAAAAGAGGTAGTGTTCTGTGGGTGGTGTAGAATTAAGCAGGCCTATTAACTCTTCATAAACTTTAATCACACGCTCTGTCCGGGTTGTATTATACAGCTACAATTTAGCTTTCCATTTAGCTTTCTCTCCCTAGCGTCTGTTGGTCCCATTAGCAGTGTCACAGTGCCCTCTACTGGTCAAGCATGTAGTAGTGTAAATATGGAGTTTCAAAAGGCAAAATACATGAAAATATAGACCAGTCAGCTTGCGTTCGTATCTCCGAACGTTCGCATGTCGAATGTTCGTAAGTTGGGGACTTAATGTATTTTTTTAATGATCTGTGTGAAGTTGGTGATTCATGCAAACATCCAGTGATGGCAAACGGGGAAATAATCTGTCACACTTGTTCACTGTAGTTTTCTCAAAAGCACTTCATCAGAGTCGGACCTTCTGGAACGGATTAAGGATGCTAACCATGGTTCAACTGTATTGCACTTGTAATTTGATAAGCAATTTAAAATGCTATTGTTAGAGACTGTTTTGTTTCCCACAACACATAATACACTTGGTATGAAATAACCCGGTAAGTGGATCGGTGGATAGCCTAATGGTGGCGTGAGACCTCCAAGAAAATCCCCAGATCCATTATCAGACCATATGCTCGTGCAGTGGGTTCCTTCTGCTGCACGGTAATGTCCAGCTGAGGCTGGATTATGTCAGCAGTTTCTAGAAGAGACAAGTGTGACTGATATTGACTGGTCCACCTGTTCCCCGGACCTAAATCCAACTGAGCTCAGCTCCTGTGTTGCACCAAAGACTGTAGAGTAGCTAGCTGACCCAGCTTTTGGAAGGAGATCCCTCAGGTGGCCATCTGTCTTCTCATGAGAAGCATGTTCCACATGTTCAAGGGAGTTGAATTCATAAAAGCCTGTCATTTGATTTTTCCATGATTTGGCGTAAATCCCGTCCTCGTTGTCTTTTTGATTATAATTGGGATCTGGGATACGTAACATACAGTAACTGGTCCCTTTATTTCTGGAGCTGTGTAAGTTCTGCTTGGTTAAGAGCAAGATAGTGCTAACATTGCTTGGAAAACTTGAACATGCAACATCAATAGGGGCACGGAATGATTCACATCACGTGTAGACTCCCCATCGCCTCTGTCAGTCTTCTTATTGTGGCCTGTAGCCACAAAGTTGTGGCCTGTAGCTGGGAACTGGTGCTGATTGGCCATCTGCAGGTGTTGTCAGCTCAGAGTCTTCTTCCAGGGGACACAAATCCAGAGACAACAGCACCTCCTGTGGCTCCATCTCCAGCTGGTTGAACTCAGAAGATCTGGCACTGTCTTGGTTCCACGCAGAGTGGAAGAGTTGAGACTGTCTGCTGCCCTCCTGCACTAAAATGTCCGGGTTCTCCTCGGAGTCCAGAAGGGGCTGTGTGGACTCGGAGCGAGAAAAAATTACCTGCTGAGGTTGGACGCACGGGGTCTGACCCTTGTAGCCACTAGAGGCCACCACTGAGGAGTACTGCACGGTGCTGGCTGTGGTATCAGCAACGTCACCGCCCTCGTCGCTGTCAGACACACTCTGACGAGGTGAGGACATGCAAGAGGAGCCTCCGATACCGCTGCTGTGCTCTTCAGACAGGTACTTGTCCTTTTTGAGAGCCAGGTTAGTTTTGTCCTCCTCAAACACTGACTTTGCATCGTTTATGTCCACGTCAAGCATGCTGATGTCAGGCAGACAGTTCTCCTTTGGTGTCTCTGGCTGCAGAAGAACACAAAAGACACATTGTTAATACATTCTGCAACATAATACGCATGGCAATCAGAATAAACAATACCAGTTTGACTGAGCTGTAAGCTTTTTTTTTTTTTTGGGTTAGTTACCTCCCGTAGTGCTAAACTACAATACTGTAGTTAGGCCACATTAGCGATATGGCCATCGTGAACAAAACAGTTCTTCGAGCAGGCTCTTTCTGTTTCTGAACGCCAATCTTCACTAAATACGAGTAAAAACTCTTACATGGATGCTGCTTTTTCTTTCAGTTTTGTACATTTTCAGTTCTATTCGGTTGTGTAATGTTTTCTTTATGTGGTGTTATTTCACTGTACAGTATGTCACCAAAGTTTACAGCCCTCACATGACAGGTCTGATTTTTTTGAGGAGGCATTTTTGTGATGCAAATGTATTAGTCTTTTGAACGCACATTGTTTTGAGAACTCTTTACTTAAGTGGCCCCACCAACCAACCGGAACTACTTTCGTCATCACCAAAATCCGACCAGAACTCGGCTCACGGGACGAAGTGAGGGGAAAGTTACTGTTGATGCACTACAATGGTGATGGGGATGAAACCCCAACTATCCCTTTAAAGGGGGCTGAAATTCTCATCAGTTGGCCTCATGCATGATGGATATTTGATGGAGCTTAACCATGATCTGTCTAAAATAGTCTTTACTTTCAAAGGATAATCAGGAGACCAGTGTCCGATGGTGCTCTCTCCAGGGTTCGGGATCCAAGGCCAAAAGTTCTTCATGATCCTGTGCGACAGGACACAGATGACTATTAATTAGCTCAGTTCATCATTGAAAAACAAGCTTAACACCAGTAACATGAAGCATATCAGGTGTAAAATGATTTACAAATGTTCCAAAGGAGCCACAGTGGCATTGTTTGGGACATCTATTATTACTAATGTGGTTCAAATATGCCATGGTCAGGTTTTGTCATGTCTAAAGATTGTTGGCCAAATTGACCTTCAACAAGTCATATTGTTTACAATCTATTTTAGCAATATGGGTGACACTTTTCTGGTTAACATATACATTGCCGACATTGTTGAATAACATTTGCAGTGCTGACAGAGTGATGTAGTGACCAGCTGGGAAAAAAAAGTTATCACTCAAGACTGAATTGTTGTTGCCGTAAGGGCGGAAAAAAAAAACTGCTCTACTACTTACATGTCTTTTTTGTAGAGGCATATCATCATGGTCGTGAGAACAACAAAGAGAAAGCCAAGACTCACTCCGACCACAATCATCTCCATCTGCCCTGGGGCTGAAAGAAACATAGCAACAGAATTCAAACACCATCCATTATGAAATCATGATAATCCAACGGCCGCTAAGAAATCAAGGAGAAAAACTTTTATGGGTGAAGAAGCTCAGTAGAGCAGATATAGCAGGGGTGTCCAAACTTTTTCCACTGAGGGCCGCATGCTGAAAAATCAAAGGATGCAGAGGCCACGTTTACATGTTTTTATGTAAACCAGCGCATGGAGATATTTTGAGACGTTTTTATATTAAAAGAAGAAAAACAACCTGCATCGCAGCTTTGTGTTATCCGTGACAAAGTGTGATATTGAACTTCTTCACTTTTTTGCTTGTTACTTTTTTTTTCTTCTAATATTTCAACTTTCTTCTCGTACCTTTTTCCTTGAAGTGTCTTTGTCCTCATAATATTTTGACCATATTATCATAACATAATAACCTTAACAGTACTAACCCTAATGTTCCTAAAATTGAAAGTTTATTCTTTGTTTTGTTTGTTTATCATAATAGTACATCTTTTCTTTTAATTACATATTTTATTCTTTAATATTTCAACTTCATGCTATTTTTCTCTTAATATTATGATTTTTTTTTCTAGCAATATTTTGTCTTTATTCTTGTAATATTACTGCTTTCTTCCATTTTGCTGTTTTTTTTTTTTTTAAGTTTTCTTGTTTAATTGTAATCCGGCTTCCTCCCACATTCCCAAAAACATGCAGGTGAGGTTAATTGGCGACTCTAAATTGTCCATAGGTATGAATGTGAGTGTGATTGGTTGTTTGTCTATATGTGCCCTGCCATTGGCTGGTGACCAGTCCAGGGTGTACCCCGCCTGTCGCCCGAAGTCAGCTGGGATAGGCTCCAGCATGCCCCCGCGACCCTAATGAGGTGAAGCGGTATAGAAAATGGATGGATGGATGTTTAATTGTATTTACAGAACTTGCCGAGGGCCAATAAACAAAAACAGTCACGGGCATAAATGGGCGTACGTTTGTATTCCAGCTCTACGGCAACACTGCAAATTTCCTCAAAGCAATCATCGTAGAAATGCGCCAAGCATAACAGTGACTTCGATGGCACCTTTTTTTTGTCAAGCTCTTCATAACTTTTTTGCATTTCGGCCAATTAAAAAGAAAAACACAGTGAGCTGTGCCATTACAAAGTCTTGGCATTCTCTCAAAAGCTACCAAAAAAATTCACTTAAGACTGTTGTGATGTTTTATGGCAATTAGACAGAAAACATTTCCTTGCAGGAGGTCATGCTGCTATGACGTCACAACTCAAGGGGCTACGGAGAATAGAGGCTGTCTTTTAAGTTTAATTCCATGAATAATAATTGACTTACATCTATGAAATGTATATATATTATGCAGAAAATGTGTGCTATTTCCTCACGATGTGTGTTTGAAAATTTGGAATGACCTTTAAGGCAGCAGACTCTTAAAATTGAAATAAAAATCCCAGTCATCCACAAATCACAACTACTGGTAATGTTACTGTGAGCCCAATAACGTTCTAGAAACATAAGCGGCAGCTCTGCTCACTTGCAGTAAAGGATCTAGCTAGTCTCAAGTTAGTCTTTTACCACACACGTCAAACAGCGATATAATAATCTCTCTGGAAAAACTTGGCTGGAACTTGAACTGGTGGATGGTGGGTCGGCATTCATTTTGGCTCTTAATTTGATGTTATTCATGTCTTAGTTTTACACACTACATAATAAATAAGATAAATTAGATCGCTATAATGTACGAACCCCGCCCCCCCACTGTTTTAGACTACATCAAATTCAAACTGCACCGTTTTCATTAAATATAAAATATGTGACAAATCTGAGCTGAAAAATGTCTGCACATTGGGTCGCCACTTGTCATTAAGTGGATCCCGTGGGCAAAGCAATGGAGAATCACCGTTGTAGACAGTATGCAAGGCCATACCCTCTCATCTAACACATTTTTTGGACATAAAGAGCGCTTGACAACAACAGACTAGTTGATCCCACTCACCATATTTCAGGGTGATAAATGAGTGGCTTGTGCCAAGAGCGGAGCCTCGACTGGTGGACACCCTGATCCAAGCGTCATACTTGGTGTTGCTTGTCAGTGACGTCAGAGTATATGAGGTGGTGTTAGCTGGCACTGTGATTGCTGCAAATGAGGGAAAGACACTTTCAGAAAGTTTTTCATGAAAAACAATGACATATCTCTCTAATGTATAAATCTGAAAAATCAAAATCTAAGCCAGGGGTGTCCAAACTTTTTCCACCAAAGGCCACAAACTGAAAAACGAAAGGATGCAAGGGCCGCTTTGCTATTTTGTAAAGCAACACAAGTAGATAAGATAGCAAGTTAAATATCTCAAGAAAAAATTGCATCTCGCCTTTGTGATATAGGTGAGAAAGCCTATATAGGTGATATAGGTGAGAAAGCCTATTATTAATATGAACTTCACTCTTTCCCTATTTTTCTCCATTTTTAATAACTTTTTCCGCAACCTAACTTTCCAAAAATTCAAACTTTATGTTTTGTTTCTCATAATATTACAACTTTAAAAAAAAAAACAAAATTCTTTAATATTTCAACTCTATGCAAATAAAATTACATTATTTTTATTCTCGTGAAATTGCAACTTTTTTCTTGTTAGAAAACAACTTTTTTCTTTTGATATTTTGACTTTACTCTCACAAAATTGCAGCTGTTTTTTCTATTCTTGCTATGGAACTTTTTCAACTTTCTTCTTGTAAATTTTCTTCTCGTAATGATGACTTTATTCCCATAATGTTTTGACTTTAATCTCGTAATATAATCTGTTCCGCAACCAAATTTTCCAAAAATTTAAATTCGTTGGTTTGTTTCTCATAATATGATAACTTAAAAAAAAATAACGTCTTATTCCTTTAATATTTCAACTTTATACTACTAAAATGACGTTATTCTCGTAAAATTAGGACTTTCTCTTGTTAAAATTTTTTCTCTTTTACTTTATTCTGGTAAAATTACTGCAGATTTTTTACAATTTTGCTGTTGTTTTTTTTTAAACTTTTCTTTATAAATGATATTTTTAGAGTGTATTGCCGGCCAATACTAAAACAGCCGCGGGCATTTTTGGACACCCCATCATCACAAACATACCATGTTCGCCATTCCTGCTTGAATAGAAAATTGTGTAGTTTGTGATGAAGCCTTGTCGTTTACTGGGGGGTATTTCATTCCACACCAGTTCTACCTCATTTCGCCCTGGTTTATCTTTTGGTCGTACAGAAGGACCTTCCAAAGGAGCTGGGAAAGCAAAAGGACATGCAAATAATGTATGCATCTATGAAAATACAACCACCATCGCAGTGACAATTTTCAATCGAAAGGAATTTGTTGTCTAATGTTTAAGTAGCATTACGACAACGAGACGGATGAATAATTTTCAGTTTTCATACATGAAAGCAAACATGTGTATATACATCAAATTTACTACATGCAAAGCAAATATGTTTGTTAGAAGAAAATGATATGACCTTAGGGGGCCTTGTTTCTACTAAGCAGTATCGGTCCCCATTTTATTGCGTCACCCCAAAATGCCAAAACAGAATGATCCCACCTTACGTAAACAATATACCTTTTTAGGTGCTGTATCATGTTTATTATAAGGTTTTTTCAATAATATATTATGTAATAAATTATGCTGTTTCATAGTTATATACGGAACATTATTAGTCCACAAATAAGCTTTTTGAAGAAAATGTTATTTTTGTTTTTTAATTAAGCATGTTCAAGCATAAAAATGGATAACTGAAGGAAATACAAATACAGTGGCGTGGAAAAGTGTTTACCCCTTCCTGATTTCTTATTTTTTTTTAGTGATTTTAATCGCTTAAAGAATTTAATCAAGTTAATCACATGTCTCCTCTGTGATTAATCACGATTAATCACAATCTCTTTTTTTTCTTCTTTTTACCAGCACCGCCATGAGTGGATGCCTTTCAAGCAGCTATCACACATTTACCTTGGGCTTAATTAAGTAGACTTTATCTACTGAAGTACTACATTGGCTTACATTTTGTAAAAGTAGTACAGGTATGGTTCGAGCACTATCTGGCCCTATAGTGGTAATCATGTCTATTATCCCCCACTCCTTAGCAACATCAAGAAACTGACAAGCACATGCTTCGGTGAAACGTCATTCCTCCAATTTCACTACACCGAGTGCAAAGGAGTGCAGCCACCAACTATCATCGATCAGGAGTGCTGTTACCTCGAGGAAGTTATGGTTGCCTTCTGCCATCCAGTGGTCTCCTGTCAGTGCAACAAACGTAACTTTGGCCAGCTGGTCCAACTTTGTTGCCTTTTAATTTCCATACAGTTTGTGAACTCTTGTGACGACAGTTCCCTTTGAAGGTGTTCTATATAATGGGTCACCTGTGGTTATCTGTATGAGGGCCTAGTTGTTGTCAAGTCCCAGCCAGATGCACTCCACCAGTGTAGCTCGACGACCACGGCGTGAGCCCACGTTGTTTGCATCCTTGCTAATGTTATCAAAGACATGCTGTGCCCAAAGAATCTTTGTGCGTCAATGAAAGGCAATTCATCACCCCGATATGTACACACAACTTTGGTTTTATGCAGACTTCCGTTAGGTAGCTTTTACATTGAAATTTCTCTGTGAGGCAGGCCCTTTCCCCTCATTCATTGCTGCTGGCTGCAATGCCCCGCCTTTCACCTTTCAACTCAGGGAACGTGAACATCCGCGAAGGAGGACTACGGGGTGACGTTGTGGTCAAGCTTAGGGATACAATTTGTTTGTGTTATTTTGTTAACGCATTAGGATTTTCAGATTAATCACGGCCGTTAACGCGTTATTTTTGACAGCCCTAACCTTTATTTCATACTTAAATGTTTTCAGATCATTAAACAAATTTAATATTAGTCAGTGACAACACAACTGAACACACCTTCCAAAAAGTTAAACTTTTGTCTTGTCAGCCCACAGAGTATTTTCCCAAAGGTCTTGGGGATCATCAAGATGTTTTCTGGCAAAATTGAGATGAGCCTTAATGTTTTTTTTGTTCAGCAGTGGTTTTGGTCTTGGAACTCTGCCATGCAGGCCGTTTTTGCCCAGTGTCTTTCTTATAGTGGAGTCATGAACACTGACCTTAACTGAGGCAAGTGAGGCCTGCAGTTCTTTGGATGTTGTTGTGGGGTCTTTTGTGACCTCTTGGATGAGTCGAGGGAAAGGCTTCTTGAGACGTCATCTGTACTTCTGTCAAGAAGGTGTCGGACGTTTCACTCCTCATCTGAAGAGCTGGTAGCCTAGGCCTTAAATACAGTAAGAGTGGGCGGAATTGGAGTGCCAACACCCTCCTCCTATTGGTTCCTTACACTAAGCCTGGGCGGAGTAGGGCGGTATAATCCTCTCCTGCTATTAACACCTCCAATAAAAGGGAAGTGTCGCTCCCTGAGTTGGGTATGAACGACTCTGATACTGGCTCGTTAGCATCTATTGTTCTGGCTCGGCCCTGGCTTCACCTCATTTGCAAGACTAAGAGCCGTGGGTTTTGGTCTCAGTAACCTGCTGAACACAGGGTCCAAATTAAACCTCAAACCACCATTCCGATTCAATGATGGGTTCTGTTGTTTGACAAAAATAGCTTCCTTTACTCCTCTTTCAAACCATCTGTTTTGTTTGGCCAAAATCTTTACCTCGCTGTCTTCAAAAGAGTGATTGGTTGCTTTAAGGTGTAGATGTACTGCTGATTGAGGACCACTAGAATTGTCCCTGTGATGTTGATAAAGCCTTTTTTGGAGCATTTGCTTAGTTTCTCCAATGTAGTGCTCTTTGCATTCCTCATCTTTACAGTGGATGGAATAGACCACATTGCTCTGTTTTTGGTTTGGAGCCTTGTCTTTAGGATGCACTAATTTTTGTCTCAGGGTATTTACTGGTTTGAAATAGGTTGGAATTTTGTGTTGCCATAAGATCCTCTGGAGTTTTTCGGAGACCCCCGCTACATAACTACATCACTTTTCCACACAGGGCCATGTAGTTTTTGATTTCTTTTCTCCCTTAATAATAAAAAGTTTCATTGAAAAACAGCATTTTGTGTTCAGCTGTGTTGGCATTGACTAATATTTAAATTTGTTTGATGATATGAAACATTTAAGTGTGACAAACAACAACAAAAAAAGTCAGCAAAGAGGAAAACACTTTTTCACATCACTGTATGTCATTTTCTATTATGTTTACTATGTTTGGTAAAACAAGTTTAAAAGGTGACTAGATGGGTGTTAGTTCATGTCTAGAGGGCTCTAATAATGTTAAAAACCTATTTAGAAGGTGGTAAACTGGTTTTCTATGGTTTTCTATTGTTGTATCCCACCTACAATATACCCTTCATTTCAAACACAAACACAAGCCTTATTTTATCTGCTACAACCTATACTATACCGCTTGGTGGATGTCCTTTTAAGACATCACTGATGATC
Organism: Dunckerocampus dactyliophorus; assembly: GCF_027744805.1. Classification (NCBI taxonomy): domain Eukaryota; kingdom Metazoa; phylum Chordata; class Actinopteri; order Syngnathiformes; family Syngnathidae; genus Dunckerocampus; species Dunckerocampus dactyliophorus. The sequence continues at coordinate 7,554,510 of NC_072835.1, forward strand.
ATGCAGCCTTACCGCCTTCCTCAAGAAAAGCTTCCACTGTTGCTGGCTGGCCAGTCCATCCAGAGTATATTGGATACACGGATATCTTGTAGCAAATAAACTTATCAATGCTGCCTGTGTGGAGGAGTATATTTGAATTATTGGAACAAAGTGACAGTCAGCAAAAAATGTGACTATGACAAGTTGATTTTAAAGACAAAACACGAGAGCAAAATATTCATAATAATCATGTCTTTTGCAAAGGTCAAGTTACCTTTTAAGACAGTTTGTAGGGTGCTTCTGTTTTCCCTCTGCCAGTCCATGCAAAAATCATTAACCCACTCAACCACATATGCTGCTACATTTGCATTGTTGGGGGCATTCCATTTTACGAACAGTTGTCCCCCTTGCGGCCACACTTTAAGTCCTTGCACTGGGCCGAGCTCTGAAATATATAGCACAAAAAATGGTAATTAAAGAGAGAAGGGGAGCGTTATTGCAGCTGGGACTAATCGATGCGTTCCAAGAGTCATTTTTATTGCAAATGTTGGTTTGAAATTGAAGAAGGCTGTTCGCCCTCTGAACTAGTTGCATACAGACAGGAAATAATGTATTGAAATCCCACACTTAGGTTTGCAGGGAAGGAGTGAGCCGGTGTAGCGTACTCTGGTGCCTGGACACAGCAGCATAATCCAGGTCTCAAGAGACAAACTCAAACCGGCAAAATGCAACAAAATGCGTACCTGGAGAGCAGCGTAGCATTCAAGGGTATTCAAAGGTCAAAATGCATGAGTGCAAAAAAGGCAAACATTTTTGAAGATCTGGCACAACATTGGCGTAAAAAGTGACGTATGCTACTTTCAGACCCTCTGTTTTGTGCACATGCAAACTTCATATATTAAACCCCTTTATAAATACAAGCCCTGATTATTGACTGGCGGGGCAGTTCTGTGTTTGTAAAATTGGACACGTGCAAGACTATGGACTTTGGTGGCTTGCTGCGGTACTGATAAATAAGAGTCTGTTAACACTGATAAAGGCAAAAAATATAAAATTAATATGTCAAATAATAATATATGATTTAGAATTGAGGGCTATCAAATGGGCCGCACGGTGGATGATTTCTGGACACACTTAAGTACTTGGTTTTCTTTGTCTTTCTGTTTATTTAGAGCACACGAGCATACATAATAAAGATGTTGTTGTGATGTTCGGAGTTTGGAGTGCTGTGAATGCACCTTGTGGTTGTGTTGTGAGTATGACGAAGTGTTGTTCCGAGGATGACCGAACCAAGGACATGTTTGTGAGTTTAGATACATAAAAGGTGCCGAATCGCAAGTTATGAAAGAGTGTCAGACTTTGAGGGGACGCTACACTGTTTCTCCGTCAACCGTCATAACAAAGAGGTGCGGCTTGCCATCATGCGCATGCATTAATTATGCTAAAACTGTTAATTGCTAATTAATGGAATAAATTTGTTAACCTTTAACTCGGTATTTTTGACAGCCCTACTTAAGATACATAATCACATTAATTTTATTTTACAATAGCAACAGGCCATCACAGTGTCTGCTGGGAAAAATTCTGGCCCTTGGACAAATGAAGTTGATGACCCCTACTCTTAGTAACACAAAGGCTTAAAAGATGAACAAATAATCTATTTCTGTTATATGATCTATTACACTGTGGACAAAATCACTTACCAAGAGTTTTCCCTGGGATTCCAAGTGATGCTTGAGGAGACATCCCCACGGAATTTACAGCGGTGACGTGCACTCTTACAGGGCGCTTGTCCAGCAGGGAAATCTCTTTCAAGACAGTGAAAGTCTGACGAGGGAAGAAGTCTGCCACCGACGAGTTGACAGGGACACGTTCCCAAGCCGCACTTCCATTTTGAACATTTTCTTTTTGGGTTTGAATCTTTATGTTGAAACTTGTTATCTTTCCATTGGAAAATACAGGCTCCTGTCCGGGCAAAGTAACAAATTGCATGTCACAATCCAAAAAATCAGTGCAGTTAGTACCACTTTGCTGCCAACCATATGCCAACCATAGATGTAAAAATGTATTCTTTCCTTGACTGCTTATGTATGTGCTATCATATTCCAACAAACTTCAGTGTGTTTTAATGTCATGGGGAATATTCTAAAAAAAAATTTTAAAAAAACTTCGTGCAGTTTGGATTTTGTAAGACTTTAGGAACAGCGTTTTTTTGTTGCGCTTGTGCTGTGGTGGTAAGAGGAAACATAAAAATAACTGTGGCATAATCAGAGTGGGCCATAAGTTTCCACACATAGTAAAATGTAAAATGTATATTTTTTATGTTTCACATCAGATACCCAGATCTCACCCCTCATGATTTTGGGGGCACTTGAAGGCCATGGGTATCAGGTGAAGATAAGAGATATAGATCATGTCAAGGAACGTATCACCAATGCCATTACAAGCATAAATTCAACAACTGCGCTAATGCAAGTTCATCAACAGTGGAAAAGACATATGTGTTTTCAAAACAACGGTAATCATATAAAGCACATTATATAAAAATAACGGTTGTCCAACATGAATGATCATTTTTCCTATGTATGGAAAGTTATGGCCCACCCTGTACTAAACCAAAAATGCACCCGATGTCATGATTGTGGAACTTACCTTACAAATAAACTTCACTTTACGCTCATTTGTGCCTTCACCTTCTGTAATTATTCTCCATAAATCAGGTTTACTCGTTGGTCCTATTTGAAAGGAAAAACAAACATTTGGAGCAAGATCTCATTCAATTTGTTGAGGAATATATTAATGGAACGATGTTCTTGCTATCAACTAAAAAAAAAGTTTTATATAACTTAAGCAAACTTAGATTCCAAGACTGTGCGGTACTCTCTACCATGTTGGCCCATGTACTAACCTAATCTCAACACTGTGTACTTGCACCTCACCATCCACAGTTATTTGTTGTCTCATATGTACCCTATTAATTGCCTCCTGTGCATATAGGGATGCAACAGTACGCAGTTCTGTCCACCCTGCACAGGACAATACGGCCTGATGGACCTCAGGTTTTTGGTTTTCCCAATTAATTTTGTACTCAATACTCAGCTACGCCTCCTCGCCCCAACATTGAGGTGCGGTGCACCTGTTTTTGGACACTTCACCTCCCGTGAAAGGCGTAAAGGGATCAAGATCAGTGCATAGGATGAAAGCACCGTGCCATTATTCTTGTAGAATGCAATGATTAATGCTGCACTCCAGGTAAAGAACTTAGCCAAAAATAAAACAATGATCACCCTGTTCAAACTCTTACTGTTGCACTTGCACCTTCCTATAAAAGAAACACTGTAAACCACCTACGAAAAAAATTTGGTTCAAATACATTTTTAAGGACCCAAAATTGATACGACATTTATTCCTATGATGAGAATAAACTAACTTTTGACCAGAAATTTTGGTGACAAAATACTGCTCTTCTGAAGCATCACCTATGATACTCACTGTCTTCAGGAGTTTTCTCGGTAACACTGGCACTCCAGTCACTCCAATATCCGTAGCCATCTTTAGTATGTTTACAGCGCACTTGAATAACATAGACTGTGTCTGGCTGTAGGTTTTGAAGTCTGTAGGACTCTCTTTCTTCAGCCTTATTCACAACAAGTACCTAAATCACACAAATACTATTAGCTGAAGAAAGCAACACTTGATTCACCAGGATTCATGGCTCTACAAACATGCAGTTTTATGTAAAGGCAGAAACAGGTTTGAGACTCTCCAGGATTTTGCAATGTTGTGTTTGTACCAATTCAAAGTATTTCTTGTTTCACATTTTTGGCTTTTCCTTGTCACGGTTTACCACAGCGAGACAATCGCATGAATGGTTTTGGCTTAGTTTTTACACACGATGTTCTTACTGATGCAACCCTGGCCAGGAATGACACCCATGCCCTTTGCGATGAAAGACAGAAGTGTGTGCCATTCAAAAATACAACCAATCAAATTCCCCGCACATTTTGTCCAATCGTCGTCGTTTTCGGCAATTGAATTTGTCCCTGAGTATCGCTCAAACGCGCATGTCAACCGTCTAATCCAGTGGTTCTAATCCAGGAGACGTTGGACAATAAGGGAGCCTTTGGTGGTATTTATTTTACAAACTATGCACGCATTTGTGCGAATTGATCACATCTACAAATGGGACTGTAGGTAAGTGTTGGTGGAGATGGACGCAAATACACTAAACATACACTTTATGAAGAAAACATTTTATTGAAAATTACCTCTATCTCACACCTCCACCATTTTTATTACAGTACATCTTTCCAAGGGATAATACTAGAAATGAAGCTTGGACATACTTTAGAGTAGTCAGTGTACAGCTGGTATAGAAAATGTTATTCTATAGTAATGTTCCTTGAGCACATTTGCATTTTTAGTCGTCTTCAGCATAAATTATTTGCTTTGTGAAAGTTGTTGTTGTATTTTTCCTCATGTGAAGGTTGAGTCTTTTCCATACAGGAATACAAGTGGTGGAATAAAGCCCATTTTGCTTGTCTGCGTTAGTCAGTTTTTTTGTTGTGTACATTTCTCACTCATGACTTATTCTTCAACATTTCACATATTCTTTCATATTCTTTATAATTATACCAAGGGAAAATCACAACCCTTTATTAAAGCTTGGATTTTTCCTTTTAAATTTTAGAACATTTCATTTGATCAATTTCAACACCTAAAAAACCCTACAGATTACATCACAATTTTGGCAATAAACTCCCGCGAAATTAGGAATTTAACGCAACAACAATCTCAAAAAAGGCCTGCAAAATCCTGGAGGGACTGAATGTTACACAATTGAAAACAATCACACTTACTTTCATCCAATCGAGAGATCCATTCAGGCAGTACCTTATTTCGTATTTTAATATTAAATAGTGTGGTTGAATTGGGTGTTTCCACGTAATGAGAAGGGAGGGGGGAAATTTTTCTTCCGGAAAGACCTGGACATATGGAGGGTTTGTTTTAACTGCAAAAAAAAAGACAGTCATAGTAATTAGGTCTTCTAATACTCACAAGCAGACAAAGAGATTTTTACGTCTGGCCAATCAGGATATAATAAATACAAGACCACATATAATGTAATTTGGTAAATGGTCTTTCAGGGGTATAGCACTTTTCCACCTCCAAGCCACTCAAAGCGCTTTGACACTGCCAGCGCATTTACCTACTGATGACTCAGCATCGGGAGCAACTGAGGGTTCAGTATCTTGCCGAAGAACACTTCGATACGATCACAGGAGGACGGAGGATCGAACCCGCAAACTTCAGGTTGGGAAATGACCACTCTACCACCTGAGCCATGCCGCCCCATTTATTATATAAATATGATATAAAATGCAGAACCGTAACGGTTCACATGGATGTTTTGAACCGTTTCGGTTCTGCATGTTTGGTTCGGTCCACTTGGGTACCGTTTCGGTTATATTTTATGCTATTTTTGTCATTACATTTATTACTAGAGTGATCTAAGCGCTTCACGCAAAGTCCTGGGGGAGTTCCCGCACGGATGCCTCTGATTGTCGGACACTACTGACTGAGGGGGAGCAACACTCAGGCGTGAGAATTTGCATCATGGCAAATGCAAGCAAGCAAGAAGCCTGAGCTGGCGGACCCTCCCATCTCACTACAGTCTCCTGTTTGGGAACACTTTGGCTTCCCTGTTAAAATTACGGACTGACAAAGGCAAGTGGATAAATCCAAAGTTGTTTGTCGACATTGTTCCACGGATATCGGGTATGCTTCAGAAAACACGTCTAACATGTTAAATAACTTAAAGCAGCATCATCCGGCAGTGAACATTAGATCTAGAAGAAAGAAAACCAGCTTTGTGCAAACACCAATAACTTCAGCATATAAACAACCTCTAAGCAAGCAACTCTGACCGGGCCAAAGCAGTAACACATGGTGTTGGAGATTTTATAACCATCAGATTACATCCATATTCAATTTTTAAGAGTGCTAGCTTTAAGTACAGTCATGGAAAAAATGATTAGACCACCCTTGTTTCTTCAGTTTCTTGTTAATTTTAATGCCTGACACAACTAAAGGTACCTTTGTTTGGACAAATATAACAATAAAAACAAAAATACTGTAGCTCATAAGAGTGACATTTTTTGGCAGTACAATGCTTTAGCTATTCATGTAAGAACTTAAGCGATTTTGGTTATTATCAAGAAAACCATGGAAGTTTCGAGATATCAGCTCTTAAATTAAACTCTTATGAGCAACATTTGTTATTATCATTATATTTGTCCAAACAAATGTACCTTTAGTTGTACCAGCCATTAAAATGTATCAATAAACTGAAGAAACAAGGGTGATCTAATAATTTTTTCCATGACTGTATATGATTAAAGTTCTTGAACCTCGCTATGAAATACCATCACGTCCTCACTTTAGCCAGAAAGTTATACCAGCACTTTATGAAGTTCTGTTTGCATTTTTTTAAATAAAAGCATTTGAAGTATTTTTTTCTGCCTTAATGTACCGAAAATTAACAGAACCGATTACTTCAAGAAACGGAACCAAACCGAAATTACATTTTAGTGTACCGTTACACCCCTACTAAACACATATTTAAAGTGATCAACAAGAATGGTGAAGTCAGTCATTACTGGATCCATTTTTGACAGGGGTTTACTGCCTATTTCACTTAAGTTGCCTGCTCATTGTTTTGTCTCTTGCCCTCGGTTCTTCTTTTTCTTCTTAGAACACGGCTGTCCAAACTTTTTCCACCGAGGGCTGCATATGGAAAGTTAGTAAGTAAGTACTCGAGGGCCATTTTTTTAGCCTTTTTACAAAAGGCTAAAAAAAAAAAAAAAAAAGATGTTTTACACATATTTAAAGACAAAACTTATTATTATTAATGTGCATTTTTCTTTTTGGTCTTTTCTTCCATTATTGCTGTTGTTTTTTTTGTTGTTTAAATTACTTTCTAGAATGTGCTGAGGGCCAATAAAAAACAAGCTGTATGCCCCCCACCGTAGTTTGGACACTCCTAACTTACAACCATCAAAAGATCCAACAGAGTGAAATACACATTCTTGCAAATTTTCAACTGGTCTTGATAGGAGTGTAACGATTCATTTGAATAACTATTCGATTCGTATCACGATTCGTGGTTGCAGATACACTTCAAGGCCGATATTGGTTCATTTTTTTATAACTGTATGATCTGAAAAGATTCAGTAACTTTAAATCGATTCAGCGAGACTTACACGCAAGGGCTCCACACACTAGGAGCCCACAGTGGATGATCAATGTACCGCCCAGAAGAAAGCGACAGAAACTGAGTGACACAGGCCCAGAGCTGGGCCTGCTGAGGTGGATTGGCTCAGGTAAATGTGCCTTCCTCCTTAGTACTCTGGTTTTGCTTGGAAGCTGCAGGAGTTGATGAGGAAGCGCTCAATGGCAGCTACTATCCGGTACTCGTGACAGAGACAAGTTTAACGTCTTTATCATTAAAAGTGCTAAAAAAAAAAACCCACACATCTATATAAAGCCTGCCGTGCTTAAATCCAATACATTATTTCAGAGTATCAATGCAATTGATTGATTACCTTTTAAACAATGTTAGATCGATATGTGTCCGGAATGACAACTTGCTGAACCTTTCATATTTTGATCAGGAGTTTAGTTACCTGGGATGCTCTTGCACACATCATGCTAAGTGTTAATGTCATACTTGTACTTACAATTGAACTATATGATATCTTACCAAATGAAAAAGCATCTTTTGTGAGATGTTCTGACTCGACAGTTCCCAGTTGATTGTGGGCCACCACCCAAATGTCCAGCTCCATATGAGCAGGGAAATCCATTTTCACTAGAGCGCTATTTTCTTCTGTTGACACATTGTAGGCATTACCGCTAAAGAAAACAAAAATGAAACACAAACTTAGATATATCAACACATAGTAGACATATAATGCCATATAAAAAATTGGCTATTGGCTTTTTGTGAAAACTCAATTCTGGTACAGTATACTCAGTATACCAACCACCATGTCCAAGTCCAATACAAACTGACATGCAAGTGCATTAATGTAAATGTTATGATGCTGCTGATAAGATACTGTCTCTTAACACTGATCACACAATGAGAGCAAGTGATGGAACCTCATCTGAATGTACTCACTGGATGACGTTAACATGCAAAGTATATGTTGATGGCATTTCCTGGGTGTGGTATCCTGATGTTTCCCACCAACACTTGAAGATTTCTGAGATATAAAGTTTCCCTTGAGGTGCCATACAGGTTAGATTCTTAGGTTTGTTTGGAGGATCTGAAATTGGGATAGACAAAAACATAAAATATACATTACAAAATACTATACCCTATTGGTGCGTACTCCTTTTTTTCCCGCATGATTGTATGTATTTGTTTGCGTAAGGTAACTCTTCTATTCCTGAACCGCTTCATACAAAAGGGTGACCATTTGGCAAAACATGAACACCTACCGATTATTTTTCGGACAGATGCAGTAAACCCTCGCGACTTGGCGCCCCAATTTTCGCAGCTTCAGTTTTTCAAAAATATATTTATCAATAAATCATGTTGTTTTGTTGTTGAACACGGCCTATATTTAGTCAAAAAAATTCATATTTAAGCAAATTTGAAGTGTCTTTTATCTAAATTAAAGGAGACCTATTATACTCATTTTCAGGCCTTTGTATTAAGTTCCGAACTCTGTTTGAGCATTTACACACGATAACCCGCACAGAAAGCTTTCTAGATCTTCCAGACTTTGCACCTCTTCCTGCAGTATTTCCTTGGGTTTCCTGCCTCCTGCCCAAACGGTCTATGTAATGTACTCCACCCCCGGCCTTCCTTCAGGCACACCTCCCGCCAACAGACTGCGCTTTGATTGGTCACACTCCCTCCGCTCTCAATTATCACAAAATGCGGCATACACCTTTAGGGGACAAGCACAAACTTGTCTGTAAAATGCCAGCATGATTGGTTGAAAAACATGGCCACCATCCACAAAATGTCTCTGTGGGGGCACCTACGGGGCTTATTAATAATAATAATAATGATAATAAGAATAATAAGTCACACACACTGGTGGGGGTGTTGATAAAATACACCTGCATACTGTAGGTGAAATGGAAATTCCATGCTTGTGATTATTACATTATCCAGGTATACAGATGATAAAATTAATCTTGGTTGACGTTTGGTCTTTTTCCTGATTGACATGAATAACATGCTTTTATTGAGTGGTTCTGATATGAACTGTAATTGTATCCTGGAAAATGATTTGCAGTGGAAGTCATTATTGATGTGCATAATATTGCACAATTTCTGTCGGACAGGAACTTTGGAAATCCATTCACAATCGTTAGCTTACGTGTCCGCTGCCATCACGCATGTTAATGAGCGCAGGGAGTGCATTCAACGCCTTCTGTTTTGCTTCTAACACACACCAGCACCAAAACAACAAGCTAGGTTAGAGTTGTGGGGCCAAATGACTCCACATGAATAAAGCCTGATTTATTTGCCATTATTATGCTCTTAACGTTGTACAGTTGTCCTCTGACATGTTTTATTATGATGGGAATTATTATTATGATGAAAAATATAAAAATAAGAACATTTTTCTTTAAACTTGACTTGCTTGCAAGGTTTTTAGCCAGGTTCGGAGAACATGTCATATACTTTTTGTACGCCAGTGTGTCCTGTATCATTTTGCCCCTATTGGGATTACAGAAAATCCTAAATAAAATCAAACTTACATCCACTTCTTGTGTAAAAATATTGATGTTGTGCTTAAGATTTCCCTCCTGGACCAAAAAAAACGTTCAAATGAAGTATGTGTTGCATCTAACATTGAAATGTTAACCAAACTGAACAGTATGATTCTGCCATGGCACACATTGCACTCTTACATTGTAACCTGTGATAAGACACAGTTCTATATGCTACTGAAACATGAGGTCAGGAAAAATGTAAAGATTTAACAGGTAACTTACAGCCTTTTGTTAGAAAGATCCCATGAATAAATTTTCCCTTGTTCTTGAAAACGTAGGGAGATTTTTTGTTGCAGTAGCAACACAGCAATTCGGGCTTTTCATCGTTGACAAAGATAGTGACACTTAGTGCTGATTCATTAATCTTAGTGTACTGATTCTTGGGGATAATACGGCGGGAAATATTCCAGTAGAGATCATCTGCAGTTGCTTCAGTTGTGTCAGCAATCAAACATGTAGCAGTGAAGTTAGTCCCGATCTGGATCACTGGAGACTGTGGCGTTATTATCAAATGGGTGGCAATTTCTGAAAGACAAATACAATGGAACCCAGGTTAGCATACACGCCGGTGAGCATGTTTTGTTTTTCGGTTAACGTTGAAAATATACAGCAAAAATTTGCCTCAGTTTGCGTGCATTTTCTGATTAGCGTACAACATGGCGTGCATATTGTCGTGCAAGAGTGTATTTGTTAGCAGCCTCGCTTGCTAATACATGGAAACAGGAACCGTACGTCAGTCCCGTTGCCACAACACCACATGGGAAAACGTCTTCTGCAATTTAAAACAAATATTCCTAGGCAAAGTAATACAAGTTAGTTAAGGGTGGTGTTTGCGTTGTTTCCAGAAAATGAATGTTCATACACTATGGGGATGTAAATCTCTTTGTGATAGACGATTCTACACACATGGGCCACAAGGTGGCCTAGTGGTTAGCATGTTGGCAACACAGTCAAGAAGATCTGGAAGATCTCGAATCTCCGTTCAACATTTCTGTGTGGAGCTTGCATGTTCTCCCCGCGCGTGTGTGGGTTTTCTCCGGGTACTTCGGCTTCCTCCCACATTCCAAAAACATGCATGTCAGGTTAATTGGCGAGTCTAAATTGCCAACAGGTAAGAATGTGAGTGAATACGGTTGCCCTGTTACTGGCAGGCGTGTACCCCGCCTTCCACCCAAAAATCAGCTGGGATAGGCTTCAGCATACCTCCGCGACGCTAATGAGAATTAAGCGGCACAGAAAATGGATGGATGGATTCAATACGCATCTAGATACAATTAATCACAATATCCTAATTATAAAACTAGAATGGTATGGAATTAAGGGTTAGTTTTGAACTGGATAAAAAGCTACTTCGCAAACACAGAGCAATATCTGAAGCTGGGAGAACATACATCTGTGAGCTTAAATATATTGTGCGATGTAACCCAATACTGGGACCAAAAATGTTGAACCTATGTATTAATGACATCTGTAAAGTCACAAAAGACCTAAATCTAGTATTATTAGCAGACGATACTACTGCATTTTGTTCTGGAGAAAAAACACAAGCACTAATAAAAAACATTTTTTTAAAAAGATGAAATTACTATACTAAAAAGATGGTTTGATAAAAAACAGACTATTGCTAAACCTAAGTAAAACAAAAATAATGCTATTTGGTAATAGCAGAATTTGGTAATAGCAGAATAGCGCATGTATGCGCTTGGACATTGACAGGGTGAACGAATATAAATTTCTGGGAGTCTTAATAGGTGATAATTTGAGCTGGAATTCTCATAAAAAATATACAACATAAAGCGGCAAGATATACCTCAATACTGCATAAGGCAAAATTTATTCTGGACCAAACATCACTCCATATTCTCTATTGTTCTCTGGTATTACCATTCTAAGTTATTATGTGGCTATATGGAGAAATAACTAGAAAAGTACACTTGACTCGCTAACCATGCTACAAAGAGGTCAGTTAGAATAATCCATAATGCCGCTTATAATGGCAATGCAGGTGTCCTAAGGCGAGCTCAGGGAGGACAGAAACCTCCCGTGGAGCAGAAGGGCAACAGCTGGCTTGATCTTGATTTTCAGTATGAGTACAGACCGTGAAAGCGGGGCCTCATGCTCCTTCTGACTTTTTGGGTTTCCATCAGGAGGTGTCAGAAAAGTTACCGCAGGGATAACTGGCTTGTGGACGGCCAAGCGTTCATAGCGACGTCGCTTTTTGATCCTTCGATGTCGGCTCTTGTGTACCAGAATTCACCAAGCGTTGGATTGTTCACCCACTAATAGGGAACGTGCGCTGGGTTTAGACCGTCGTGAGACAGGTTAGTTTTACCCGACTGATGATGTGTTGTTGCAATAGCACAAATACACAAATACACAATTGAAGCGCTTTTCCTTCAACAGGAAAAAAATGACCTGATGGTCTGAATGGTCAAAAGCACAATAGACCTTTGTTTCTTTTACTAACTCATGTTACCCTGAGACTTGCTATACAAACCTTTTATTTCTAATATCACAATTATTACATTTGCTGAACTGGTAAATTTTCAAACAGCTAAAGTTATGCATAAAGCAAACAACAACATGCTACCCAAAAAGGTAATACAATTCTTCTCAACAATGAATGGATATATATGCTATATAGATACATATACAGCTTATTATTTCTGCACATATTGACCACAATTAGTTTGAAAACTATTTAAAATATCATAAAAATGTTTCACTGCGCTTTAGTTCGATAAGCATGTACCGGAATGGCCTGTCTGCCTTGCTGGCACTTGCTCATGTGACCAGATACGCGACACATCTTGTGGTGACTTTCACTTTGTTTCTTATCGGGAGAATGAACAATAGCCCGTAAAATGTGTACGTAGTCAATTGACAACAACTTGTTACATGCTAAGCCTATCTATGCCAGCGTGTGTGATTGCTCACGTTTCAATCTCATTCCACTTTCTGGCATTGTTGTTTACTCGTATTGCCTGGCTGGCATCTAGCTAGCTCGGAGCTACAAGTGGCTATCATGTACGTTCATGGGCTAAATCAATCATCGATCATCATCACAACTTACTTTTTTAAAGTGTCACTTAACAATCTTGCTTGTCTTGTTATCATCATAATACTTAAGGCCGTGTCACACGTTGACGATTTAGCCATCTTACGCCGACGTATGAAAAATTTGGCCAATACGCTGGCGTACGTCGAATAAGTTATGGGTAAGTTTTGTATGTTAAGAGCATGCTGAAGCACGCCGGCATACGTTGTAGTATGTCCAAGTCGTCGAAAAATTTTGTGCATGAACCAAACTTTTCGACGTATGTCAAGGTATGATTCATACGTCCCACATCCACGGGCAATAAGTTATCGTTGATGCCCGTTCACACACGTTATTTGTAAGTTACGCACAAGTCATAATACTTCAACATACCTTAAGACAAAACTGTGTCTTTTTGGCAAGCATTGGCTGAGAGGAGATGGAGTCTGTCGTGTTTGCATTAGCAGATAAGTTTGCAGCTTGACCAGTAGAGGACACTGTGACACTGGGAATGGAACTAACATTTATTTTATTTATTTTTTTGCTCTTTGTCTGAGAGAAACAATGCACGTTTTAATCAAGCATTATTGATCACGTGAACATAAAGTGCATAGGAGTATTTACATTCAAAAAGAATGGAGAGATACAGCATGTTACTGTCCAAGTTAGCGTTAGGTTTGATGCACTGTTTTGTCATTTGTAAGGCATTAATAAAGTTGATTGAACAAAAAAAAGTTGGTTCCATTCCCAGTGTCACAGTGTCCTTTACTGGTCAAGTATGGAATCACAGGAGTGCCAAAATTAAAAGGGAATAGTGTGGAAATACAAAGAGAATCAATAACAAAAAGAATATACAAATGTAGTCATATTCTTTTTCCATTTTGTCATTGTTTTTTCTGTATTGTCTTTGTTTTTTCCAATTTTCCGTTGTTTTTCCTGTTTTGTATTTGTCTTTTCCACTTGCGTTTTGTCATTGAATTTAGTAATGACAAAAGAATGATTTCTGCATTGTCTTTGTTTTTTCCATTTTGGCATCGCTTTTCCTGTTTTGTCTTTGTCATTACTAAACTTAGTTACTAAACTAAGCTAACCCCGCTAGCTTCCATTCACACCATAAGAGATAGATCTCCAAGAGAAAGAGAGGAGTATCCAAGTTTTTTCGCTGCCGTTTTGCCATGTTTAGTTCGGGATGTGGCGGGGTAAGTGTTTGTTATGAGATTCCGCCACAATTGAGTGTTCCGCTGGGGAAATACTTCCCCACACAAACATTCCTTCTCCTCACGATGACATCATTTCATTCATTATGTCACTTTCCGCGAGATTCCGCGTTTAACAGTAATATGTCAATTTATTGAAGCCAGCGAGATTATCAATTTTGTTTTTATTTATCGTGCGATTCATTGATTAGCGTGACAGACCTACAGGTTACAAGGCGATTCATAAATATAATGATTTATATATTTAAAACACAGAACAATTCCATACAGTGTGCAAACGATATGATTCGATTCAAGATTCAAGAGTTTTATTGTCATATGCACAGTAAAACAGGTAGTTCTGCTATGCAATTACATTCTTGTTCTGTTCATTCTCCCAGAAAAAGAAAGAAAGAAAAACACAAGAAAATGAATAAGAATATTAGAAACATAAATACCAATAAATTAAGCAACAACAACACAAGAGACATTAATACAAATAAATAAATAAATAAATACATACATACATACATACATACATACATACATAAATAATAAAGTGCTATGAGTGTGTGCGTGTGTTGCGTGCGGCGTGTGTGAGTGCTTCGTTGAGAAGCCTGATGGCCTGTGGGTAAAAGCTGTTTGCCAGCCTTGTGGTCCTGGACTTCAAACTCCTGTAGCGTCTGCCTGACGGTAGGAGTGTGAATAATGAGTGTTGTGGATGTGTGCTGTCCTTGATGAGGTTGTGTGTTCTGCGTAGGACTCTAGTTTTATAAATGTCTTGCAGTGAGGGGAGGGCTGCCCCAACAATGTTCTGTGAGGTCTTGATCACCCGCTGGAGTGCCTTCCTATCGCATGTTGTACAGTTACCGTACCAAACAGTGATGGAGGCGGTAAGGACACTTTCGATAGGGCATCTATGGAAGCAACTAAGGATTTTGGTGGACATGCCAAATTTCCTCAGTCTTCTCAGGAAGTACAGTCTCCTTTGGGACTTCTTCATAACTTGTTGGGTGTTGTGAGACCAGGTGAGGTCCTCGCTGATGTGTGTGCCAAGGAACTTGAAGGTTTTCACCCTCTCCACCTCAGTCTCATCAATAAACAGGGGTTTATGCGGCTCCTTTTCCCTTGTTCTTGGGTCAATGATCATCTCTTTAGTCTTATCTGTATTGAGATGGAGATTCTTATGACACCAAGCTATGAGGTCCGCCGCCTCTCTTCTGTATGATGTTTCAACACCACCAGTGATCAGGCCGATGACTGTAGTGTCATCCGCAAATTTAATGATGCTGGTGTTGTTCTGGGAGGCCACGCAATCGTAGGTGAAGAGCGTGTAGAGGAGCGGACTCAGCACACACCCCTGTGGGGTCCCAGTGCTCACAATTGTTGAGCTGGATGTGCGATTGTGGACTCTGACTGACTGGGGCCTGCCTGTTAGAAAGGTAAACACCCAGTTACAGAGGGAGGGTGACAGGCCAAGTGTGAGGAGCTTGTTTGTGGGGGCTTACTGTGTTAAATGCAGAGCTGTAATTGATAAATAACATTCTGACATATGTGTCATGGTCCTGTAGGTGAGAAAGGGCTTTGTGGATGGCAGTGTTGACTGCATCATCCGTGGACCGGTTCTGGCGGCATGCAAACTGTCGAGGGTCCACAGTGGCCGGGATGCTCTTTTTGATGTGGGTCATGACTATCCTTTCGATGATGATGATTCGATACGATTCAATAGGTTACATTTGTTGCCGTAGACATTAATCTTACACCAACAGTAGCCCATGTTATAGGGATATCCAGTTTGAGCAGGGAACGAGGATTGTCACTCATGCTCCATAACTTGCCATGTCGGAAGACGAGAATGCTAACACGCTAGCAACAACACATCATCAGAAGGGGAATAAGCAACAACAGCAGATCATCAGTAGGGTAAAACTAACCTTTCTCACGACAGTCTAATCCCGCTTAAGTTTGGAACGTCTTTGGATTCATTTCAAGAAGGGTGAAAACTTGACCAGCCAGACCAACAGAGGCGAGTCTGGTAACTTTTATGCTTTTTTTTAATGGTCTTTTCTCCGGGTACTCCGGTTTCCTCCCACATTCCAAAAACATGTATGTCAGGTTAATTGATGACTCTGAATTGTCCATAGGTATGAATGTGAGTGTGAATGGTTGGTTGTCTATATGTGCTCTGCAAATGGCTGGCAGGGTGTACCCCGCCTGTCGCCGAAGTCAGCTGGGATTGGCTCCAGCCTGCCCCCGCGACCCTAAAGAGGAGAAGCGGTATAGAAAATGGATGGATGGATATTTATTTATTGTGTATTATTAACTGGACTGAAGGTTAAGACTTGTGTTTTTTTCATTGTTGTATTTTGTATAGATAAATTGATGTTTATTGTCCATGCACACCGTATACAACAAAACTTAGCTTGGTGGCTCCACTTCCATTTCTAGACATCTAAAAACTTAAACACTCCAAATTTACCATGTATAAAAAAAAATTCATAAAAAGATATAGAATGTAAAATATTAATCATCAAAGAAAAATATGTTCATCCAGCAAGTCTTTTTTTGGTCTGTGTCTAAACAATATATACATTAGACATGTTATTGTGTTGACTTTATTTCTGGCAGTGCCTTACAGCATGCTTGGGGATATGATGCCACTTACATATAATTGGCATCTTTATTTTATTATGTAAGATTAATATCTACATCAACAAACAATCGAATGGAATTGTATTGAATCGTATCGTGTACCTGTGTATCTACATTTGAATCGATTCGTCTATCACAGACATTTACATCCCTACCGTGTTATTATTACAATAATGGTGATTATTATAATTATGTTATTATTTTTACCTGTCGTGAGATAAATAATTATAAAATCATAAAAGCATGTGGTTAGAGATCAATTCTCGTGCGTGTTACTATAGTGACACCTAGTGGCCAGCGTAATACAGTTCATCAACGTCTTGTATTGCCTGAAACTGTGTGTTTTTGTTCATTTAGCACATTTTTATGGTTAAAAACGTTTCATTTAGACGTAACATTTGCTTAAATGTGCACTTTTTGGACTAGTAACAGGCCGTAGTCAACCACGATTTTTTTGAAAAACCGAGATAGACTCCATCCATCCGTTTTCTATGCCGCTTCTCCTAATTAGGGTCGCGGGGGCATGCTGGAGCCTATCACAGCTGGGCTTGTCGCCAGCCAATCGCAGGGCACATATTGACAAACAACCACTCACACTCTCACACATTTTGAGTATCCAATGCATGTTTTGGAATGTGGGAGGAAACCGGAGTACCCGGAGAAAACCCACGCACACGGAGAACAAGGGAGAATCGAAACCAGGTCTTGCCGATCTCCAGACTGTGACTGTGTGGCCAACATGCTAACCACGAGACCACCGTACGGCCCCCGCACACAGGTTTTTATATATGTTTTTTTAATAATCATGTCACAAACGCTGAGTAGTTTTTTTGTGTTGTTGCGACCATGCCAGCTTATAAATAAATACAACACAATTGAAACTCATACATACCTTTTGAGGCAGACGAGGCAGAAGCCAGAAAGGCTAGCAGCAAGAGTTGGAGCCTTCTCGCAGACATTGTTATCACTGGCAGAGAACATTCATTGTCAGACATTGTAAATGTGCCCAAAATTTACTTTACAACTACTCAACAGTTGTTCATTGAGTCCTAGTGCTAGCGACACATATTCGGGATATAATTGCGTAGACGCGTAATGCTATAGTTACAACCATTAGTCGCTAATGGCATTGATTTTTCCAACATTACAAATGTAATGTAATGTTGATGGTAGCTTACAAACTAGCAATGTTGCTCCACGAAGTGTTAGTAATAGCATAATAAGTGTAGTCAGCTCACATTCGCCTCACCATCCCAGCCAACGCCATATTGTTTTCGTAAGCTGACAAAACAAGTATTATTACTTACCTAAATTGCGTCAGCATTAGTCGGTGTACATGATCTCTATATCATTAACATTCCTTTGCGGAAAAAGACTGGAAAAGAAGTTAAATACGCAATATCTTCTGAGCCAAGGCCGTGGCACCGACCGTGTAGCACCACCCACTTCCCGTCAAAGAAGCTGTGTCGTAATAGTAGAGTTGCTGTGCCAAAAGTAGATCTCACAACATACGGATGAACCTACCAAGGCCACGCACGTTACTTGCCGCTCACTGAGAGTTTACGAATCTGCGCATCGCACAATTGCGCTAGAATACTTTGTGATTTGTCCTAAGAACTGTCTGTTAAATATATGTAACCAATCTTGTTTGCTACTTTACTCGCAATGCTTCCCGTCCAATTTATTTCCAGTAATCCAAGCCCCTTGTTTCCACCAGGGGTGGGCGATGCTACACATTTCGGTATCGGTCCGATGGCCAGTAATGTATATTGCCGACACTATTACCGATACTTTTTATTTGAACATTTCCATGGTTATTGAATGATTTTGTCATTTTGCCTTTAATTTGTTCATTTTGATTAGTAATCAGAATAAAACATAAGACAAAAACTTAAGGCAACACAAATATCAACAAACGCAAATGCAATTTGAACAATTCAACAATATATCAGTAAAATAATACAACTTTTCCCTTTTATTAATAGAAAAAAAACACAGTTACACCACAAGTCTCAAAAATGTTAATACAAAACACGTTTTTGTCCATCCATCCATTTTCTATGCCACTTATCCTCATTAGGGTCATGGGGGCATGCTGGAGCCTATCCCAGCTGACTTCGGGCGACAGGCGGGGTACACCCTGGACTGGCCGCCAGCCAATCGCAGGGCACATATACCATTCACACTCACATTCACAATTTAGAGTTGCCAATTAACATGCATGGTTTTGGAATGTGGGAAAACCCACGCACGCACGAGGAGAACATGCAAACGCCATACAGTAATGCCCAAGGGAGAATCGAACCCAGCCGTGATCACAAGAAAAGCAGAGACTTGAGGTGAGAAACACTAGAGGTGCCACAGTGTAGTATTATATTTCTGTTCTCTTCTGTTTTTATTTATCAATACAGTATACAGCCGTCCCTCATTTATAGCGGTCTGGTTCCAGACCAACCACGTTAAATTTCTGCAATATAGGATTCAGTGCTAATAAATTGAATATTATCGTAGTTAGATCATAGAAAACCTGTTTATGACTTTCTAAATACGATTTCTAACATTATTAGAGCCATGTAGACATGAAATAACACCCCATTAGTCCCCTTTACACTCTTATTATTTATTGTTTACATCATATTGCAACTCTTATGCTGCAGGGACTCGAGACGGCCGCAAGCTAGCGAGCTAACAAGCTAGCGAGCTAACAAGCTTGGCAACTAATGTTGGAGATGAAATTTTTCGCAACCTACTGAAGGTCAAAAGAACCATCCATCTTCTATGCTGCTTATCCTCACTAGGGTTGCGGGTTGCTGGAGCCTATCCCAGCTGGTCAAAAAGACCACGTTAGAAGCAAAGAAGACTCACACACTGGTATTAGATTTACAAAATGTATTAAGAAAATAAATCAGACAGAATAATTTCACCTCCCAAGATGTACTGTATGTCTCAAGGCCTAAATTGACTATGTTTTGTTCACATATCTCGCTGCTGGCCTTTGCTGATTTTACACTATGTGTGAGCTCGCACTATTTCTGTTTGACCTTTGACATAGTTAAACAGTTGTTCATCTACTCCACTAATTATTTGATAAAGCACTATTTCTATAAACTACTTGTAATCACTCACTCAGTTATTAGATTAATCGATAAAACAGTTATCATTACATTGTACTTATATTAAGGCAATTAATAATTCAATCAATTAAATCAGTTTGTCTAAAATCTACTTGTAATAAATATTTACTCACTCAGCTAACAAGTTAATAAAACAATATTATCCTACACTAACAAGCTGGCCTGCTAACCAGTTAGCCTCAAATCTATGTCTTTTAAACTTACCACTTCCACACAGAATGGGAGGATAACTTTTTTCACACTATCATGCCAGACATGCCATAGCTGAATTCATCCAGTGTTAAGGTAATGTAATGTAAGGTAAAGTCCCTGTATTTTGTGTCCTTACTGCCACCTAGTGACCAGAATACTACATATCAGTTGTATTGCAGTATGTTTCGGGGCTGTACAGTGCCAGCGTTTCACTCGCATATGCGCCTAGAAAACTGTGCTAGGAGAACAAATAAAAAGGGAGCACACGTGCGAGTACGTTTTTCAACCCTTTCATTCGCATTTTGCTCCTGAACTAAGTCCATACAAAGTGAATCAAACTAGAGTAAAATTTTCGTGTATCTGTGTAAAAATCTACAGGTCTCCTACAACTTTTCTTTTTTCACGTCGTCAACCACCAAAACACAGAACTCTCGCGTTGACGTCGCCGCCGCACAAGCTGCACTCACTGACGTGGCTAATTGTTATCAGTTGTATACTGGCGCGCTGCGGGAAAGATGACTGACCTTGTATCCGGTGAAAAATGAAACTCGAGTTGTATTTTCAAAGTGGAACCAAGGAAGGAAAGAAAATTGGTGAGAGAAATCAGAGACAACTGACAGTGTCGAGCCAGAGGAGATGGTAACAGCTAGCGCTAGCACTATGGTTACTGACAGGGTTTAAAAGTTTAAGTCAGATAGGATCAAACTCTTCTCTTGGCTAGAGTTTGAGACAACCTCATGCTCTGTAAATATTGCAAAGGGCAGAAGCAGGCAGGTAAAAAAAAAAAAAAAAGACAGCCTAACAAAACACAACCAATCCAAGATGCACATCACCTGCAGAGACAGCGTCATGTGACCAAGCTGCACATCAGGGACAGCTGTCATGCCGTCATGTAACCAGTTCCATGACTCTGTCTCTGCAGGTGATGTGCAGCTTGGAGTGGTTGTGTTATGTTACAGAGACAGCTGTCTGTCATGTAACTAGTTCCATGATGCACCAAAACAAACCAGCCTCGACGGTGACCGCTACCCTGGATAGGCCGGTGATTATTTCCGAGGTGGAGATGAGGGGGCTGCTCAAGAACAAAGTGAACATTGCCTACTTATACGCATGCCAGAATGACATTACATTGCTTTGGTTTAGGAATTCACTATATTTATAAATGCAATATATTATTATTATTATTGGAAAATATTACCTGACGTTGTCAGTTGGGTTGATATCAACGCCGTTCTTGTGCAGCGTGATAAGTGGCCATTAGTAATGTAATTGCAAGTGATGCGATCTCAGTCATGTTATGTGACTATGTGTAGCTTCATGTGTATGTGTTAATTAATGTCTGAAAAACCACGATATAGCAAGGGATAATTGATAATTGGACCACAATATTGTGATATTTAAATTGTTTTGTGCTTGTAAAACTATGATTCCAACCCATAAAAGTGTGTTTTGTGTTACCATGTTAGGCTTTCTGGAAGGGATTCATCGGACTTACATTATTTCTGATGGAAAAAAATGGATTCGGTTAGCGCCCGTTTCGGTTAGAGTCAAATCTTCTGGAACGGATTACTGGCGCTTAAACAAGGTTCCACTGTATTAGCAAGCTGCTAACAGGGACGTTTTGCAACAGTTGCACTCACGCACTGTATTAATAATGACAGAACACACTCACCATATTGCATGTATGATGTATGCAAACAGAGGCAAATACATTGTCTACATTAACCAAAAAACATGCTAACCGGAGCGTACGCTATCCAAGGTTCCACTGCAAAACAAAAGAATGCTTTAGCAACAGAACATAATAATCCGGCCTCTCATCAAAACCCTGAAAGCAAAAGACATGCTCAACACAAAATACATTTGTATTAGCGAAGTAAGGCTAAAACATGACACATACAAACAACACTAAATTAGATGCTTGGTAGCTGAAAGAGTCGAATTGGGTAGTTATTTCCATGTTTTGTGCTTTGGCATAATCATGTGTTTGCATAGCTTTAGCAGTAGCTAGCATGTTAGCTTCAGCATTACCCGTAACCATTGGTGAGCCCATGGTTTCTTCTTTCAACTTCTTTCACTGCAATCACCGCCCATTTTATTATTGCCAGATTACCACAATACATTTATACAGCTCACATTTAGCATAAAACATTAAACAGCTTGACGTCCTCCGCACGATATTGGCCAGCAGAGGGAGCACTCGATCTGTCCACACCAAGGTCCTGAAGTTGAGGTTGCAGTCGGTTTACTGTATGTCAAGGACACTAGCGTTAAAATACGTATGCCCATCCACCCCAAACGAATGGAACAGAGTGTAGTACGCTGTGGAGCAGGAAGGCCGCCATGATGGTGAGCAAGAGAGGTGGGCGGGGCTAGGCGGACAATCGTGTACAATGTATTCCAAGCTCTGAGCTGAGTATGAAATAAATTAAAATAAGAAATTAAAATAATCAAATAAAATAAATTATACGCTGTGCGTACACTTTGACGTAATGGATGAATGTTATTTAATGAACACAATACCCTTGTTTCTTCAGTTTCTTATTCATTTTAATGCCTGATACAACTAAAGGTACCTTTGTTTGGACAAATATAACAATGACAACAAAAATAGCTTATAAGAGTTACATTTTTTGGCAGTACATTGCTATAGCTATTCATGTAAGAACGTGATTTTGGTTATTATAAAAAAAAACATGGAAGTTGTTAGATATCAGCTTTTAAACTCTTATGGGCTATATTTGTTATCATCATTATATTTGTCCAAACAAATGTACCTTTAGTTGTACCAGGCATTCAAATCATCACTAAACTGAAGAAATAAGGGTGGTCTAATCATTTTTTCCATTACTGTATATATATATATATGTGTGTGTGTGTGTGTGTGTGTGTGTGTGTGTGTGTAAAAATCCATTTATACTGCAGAAATATGATCTACATGTAGATGTCAATAAAAACCCTAGCAGCAGTATGAAATAAACTTTTTCATTCTTTATTTCACTTTTTTCCTTCTTTAAAGTGTTACCAGCATTAACAATCAACATACAAAATAATACCTCTATTATATGCTTAATTAACTGGAATGAACTATTTACACAATGCAACATTTATTTCAGTAATGGCATTGCTAATACATTTGATGGGGAGTCCCACACAATATACACTTTACGTCATCCATCCATCCATTTTCTATGCCGCTTGTCCTCGTTAGGGTCGCAGGGGGATAATCCCAGCTAACTTTGGGCAAGAGGCAGGACTGGACTGGACTGGTTGCCAGACAATCGCAAGCTATAACATAATTAAAACAGTAATCATGTCAAAAATGTTTCCAGGGTTGGACAGCGGCTCACATTTAAAAGAATGACCCATAGTTTAGCCGCACTGATCAAACCAGCACAATGACACAACACAGGAGCCGATTGAAGGAAATGCAAAACAGAGCGTGGGAGTCATATAGTGATAGTGCTATAAAAAAACAGAGCATGGTCACGCTCGTTTAGTAATGTGCTATTTCTCGTATATCGCGGTTAATTGGTTCCACACCGGGGTAAGTGAATTTCAGCTGAGGATTCCTTATGTATAAATAGGATATTTTCATAGTTAGAGCAGAGAAAAATTGTTTTGGACCTTCTAAATACTGATTTTAATATTATTAGAGCCCTCTAGACATGAACTAACACCCCTATAGCCCCCCCAATTACTCAACATAATAACAGAAAATACGACATAAATAAGACATAACATAGACTCGCACGTTAGCATTGGGAGTGCTCCTTGATGTTTTTCCAGGACAGCATACTCCTCTCTTCACTGAACGTGAATGGAAGCTAGCGGTGTTAGCTTAGTTTAGCAGAGCTTCCTGCCTGCAACTCAGGCTGTATGAGTGTGTTTACACCGTGTTGTGTTTTACCGCTTGTTCATGTAACCGAGCGCCGCCAACAATAACCGTCAAGAGACATTCTCGACACACACAAGACCCTTCCGGCCTTCAAAATAAGAGTGCTGTTTGTCACATCCTGTGTAATTGTGTAAACTAAATAAGGGCGTCATAAAAAATACCTTACATTAATAACACAATTGAAATTGCATCCGTCACTATGTCTTCCTGAACCACAAGCACTGCCATTAGAGTTTGTTGAGGATTTTGTAGCAGTGTGTGCAGAGGATGGCATCCCATTACCAAAGTTAGCCAAGCTACAGTACATCCGTTTGTTAAATACAAGGCAAAATTAGCCAGTGATGTTTTGCATCAATTAACGTAAGGATTTTTGTATTTAATTTTATTTACTGCTGGTAAAGTACAGTATGTGTAAAAGGTAAAAAACGGAGTATGACTTCATAGGGCCCTGAAGACCAGTGCATCCCCATGCTCCGGTGGAAGTAGGTCTAAAGGACAAACCTTCATCGCCGCAGGCGCACAGAGCAGAGAACGGGAGGGGTTGGTGGGGGCTTTGTTGGGGGGGGGGGTTGTGGTTGCGGCAAGATAGATCCGGATGGTGCAGCGAGGTTGCGCATCAATCCTCAGAACAACGCGCTAACCTTGCAAAGAAAGAAAAGGGGGGAACTAAACGGCTACCCAATAAGGTAGGCTGTGCACCTTCGCTGATGTGTGATTTCGTCACTGCTGCGTGTCAAAAAATGGATGCACTCATACTGGTTCTCCGGATTGATGTGGTAAGGTACTATACGCTTTGACTAGCTGAGTGATGTTGCCATCATCTGGCATTGATGTGTGTAGAATGCATTTACCTAGTCAACGGAAGTGCGCAGTATACATACTGTATATACAAATGACGCTCCTATTCATTTCTCTTCTTGTGATATTCACACGACATCGGCGCAGTGCACAATGCGTTCTAATTTCCTTTTTTTCCCAAAAATATGAACACATTTTACCGTTCGGTGCTTTAAATCCTACTCTGACGTGTGGATGCGGTGCCCTCGTAGGATGATTTCATGCTGTATTGCGGTTGGTTCCATCCATTGACACATGACATCATCCTCATCAGAATTCGCCCCAAGCTATGACCAATTTAAATCGGACAGCTTTGGAAGTTGACGTTTGAAAGGGATGTGCAACAAACTCAATTGCATTAAACAGCATTAAATAGTCATTGTTATTGGTGATATACTGTAGGTACACTTGCACACTTGCACAAATCAATGTTAACATGGGCAAATATCGAAAATGCATGAGCACAAATTATTTTTTGAGCCAAACAAAAGGTTTGTTTTTAAATCAATTAAACATGTCCTTTTTTGGGTGCAGTGCGCCACGCAACAGATGCCTACATTTGCTATATGTCAAAGCCTGCTACTTTTGCTGCAAGCTACAGTCTGTGAAAATGTACTGCAGTGTTCCTCAAAGTTTTTAAGAAAAAGGACTTTGTAGCCCAAAAATGAACAAATTAACACATAATTACGCTTTAGACAGGGGTCCTCAATAGGTGGCCCTCGGACCAAGTCAGGCTTGCCAATCTGCTTGCTATACCGATTTTCCACGTATTTTGGTGTTGCGGTGCAAAAGCAGTCAAAAGTGTCAAGACATTTCGACATCGAGGCAAACGAAAACAGCCTTTGGGAGTTATGGCTTTAGTCAAGAAGAAACCAGAGCCTGCCTTTACGTCTCCTGGTTTTGAACACTTTGGAAACGGACAAATAAAAGCAGATTAGACAAGTACAAGCCGTACAGGTTATTGTGCGTCCCTTGGGGCAGTCGTATGGCTTTTAGTGTGGCTTTGCTGTGGCTGTCGAACTCATGTGTGAGTCGATGAAGTTACATTCTTGACATGTTCACCTGAATGTCAAAACCTAATGAATCGCAAATTCCTTGCTTAATTGGTTGTAGTGTAAAACATGCATACAATTTTTATAAAAATTGCATATTAAATACTAAATACTAGGGATACTCTGATCACGTTTTTTTTGCTGACAATTCCGATACCAATCATCCATGAATGAGACCAGCCGATACCGATCACATGGATAAACTGTAGAGTAGATGTAGATTTTCAATGTATTTCTGATGAGTGCAATTAGCCAGAACAGCTGTTAGACAATTTCAAGGGTCCTTGTCAAATAGGTAATTATTTAAAAATAACATTTTGGGTGGATTGTCTTTTTTTGCCTTTATTTGTTTGAAACGGTTTTTGTACTATTTGACACAAACTGGAATTTAATTTGAGGCATGTTTTTGGACCACCGTAATACGAATACATGGAAAACAAATTTATTTTTGAGTTGAAGATGACAAAATGAACAGGATAATTGTTTTGAGGACAAGACATAATTAGTATGACAACAAGAGAGCTAAATTGTTCAATGACACTTAGCTAGTACGTTATTACGTGCCCCATGAACATGGTGTCCACTTGTAGCTGTCCTGTAGGACAAAAAAATAATTTCGAACTAACCGCATTGCTTGTTTGTTTTAAAAAACAAAATGACACTGTGGGAAAAAGTCACATTTGGAGTCCGAAAACCAGAAGCTACTGTAGGCGGATAACTCTGGCTATGTTATAGACTATGTTATAGTCTTCAAGACATGTTTTACAATACATTACAATACTTAACAGTGTTGACGGAAGTGTTTGGGGACCTTCAGAATAAGTTACTGAGGACTCAAACAGCACTAATTAATGTATACATAAATTAACTTTTTCCCTTAGTGTCTGGAATACACAATACCAGAACCTGGTCATTTTTATTACATCTCTTAATATTAAATGTAGAGAGTAAAAGCGTGTATTAGTTCCGGGAAGTGTGTTATTTTTGGTGTTCAGTGTCAATGGTACGTAGTTGCGGTGCACTAATGTGTTCATCCCCTTAGAAAATACTCACAATGCACCAAAAAATAGTGCTTTCTATGCTCACTGACCGGAAGGAAATCCTTATATCTCCACTGAAGGAGCAACATTACTGGAATCACAAGTCTCGCTATAGCTGTGGTCAACAACCTTTTCAAGCAAATATCTACTTTCATTCCTGTGCCATATGGACACCATTGAAAAATAACACCCTCTTGTAAGGATGGGCAATATGACCTAAAATCTATACCGCAACCCATAGTTTATCACGCTTAATTGGTTCCAGACCCGACAGCGATAAGTGAATTTCCACGAAGTAGGATTCCTTATTCATGAATTGAATATTTTCATAGCTAGAGCATAGAAAACCGGTTGAAGACCTTTCTAAATATGTTTTTTAACATTATTAGAGCCTTCTAGACATGAATTAACACCCCTATAGTCACCTTTACACTTGTATTAACCAATATAGTAGACATAATAAGGAGAAAATAAGACATTTAAGACATAAATAAGACTCTTGCTAGTGCGTGTTGCTGTAAATCTGTTCCAGTGCTAGGGGAGCTGAGTGGGGGGCGGACAGGTAGTGATGTGGGGGTTCATAGTTGAATTTGAGCTTGGCCTGAGTTACGGCCGCAACAGTAGGCCATGTGACAGATTACTGTGCCTGTTGTGAGATAATTCAAACTTGCAATAAAAGCCTGTTATTCTGGTAACATTACAGTAATGTTACTGACATCTAGTGACCAGTGTAGAATACTGCATCTCATCACGACATCTTTGAATGCGTCTTCTGAATACCTTATATTTGTATCTTACTTCATTTAGTCATTTATATGCTTGATATGCTTAATTTTCTTAAACATGCATATTTTTTACTATTAATAGGCCATATTCAGCCACATAACATCATGGTTTATTAATTAATATATTTTTTAAAAATCATGATAAAGTGAAGCTGTGAAGTGCGAAGTGGCGAGGGATTATTGTGTTGCAACGTATATTGCGGCCTGTTGCAATAATACACTCAACAAAAGATCTAAAACTTTTCCCACATACACAAAATCACCATTTCTCTCAAATATTGTTCACAAATCTGTCGAAATGTGTGATAGTGAGCACTTCTCCTTTGCTGAGATAATCCATCCCACCTCATAGGTGTGCCATGTCAAGATGCTGATTAGACACCATGATTAGTGCACAGGTGTAAGCAGCCTATTAGCTTGCCACTACATGGAAACAGGCACAGGAAGTCCACTACATCCCCCGTCTATGATGCCATCAGTGGTTGACCATTAAAAATGTTAACACAAAACACGTTTGTATAGTTTTACATTTATAGTGCATAAAACAATTCTAAATGCATAGAAATGATGAATGAAAGGGATAACTGAAGATTTTAAGGTTACTTTTACCTTAATTGAAGACGTGATTATTCCCAAAGACACAATGTGGCAGTGAGACCGACACGGACACCACCTTCCTGTTTTGCCATCACAGTTATTTAGTGCTTCAGCATTCTTCTTCTGCACTGTCCTCCCTGGCTGAGCTACAGAGCAAGCTAAACTCTGAATCAATGATGCAAGATGCATCGTCCAAGCGGTTTGCAGATTAAATGTACATTCTTGACATCAGACAGATTGACAGAGTGGAACGAAAAATAAAGACTTCTTAGGGAATTGAATCAATCGCTACTGGACTGTTCAGGTTGTTTTAGAAGCTGTTTCGCCTCTCATCGGAGCAGGCGTCATCAGTTCACGCTCAAAGACTAGGTGGGACAAACACTAGTCAGACTGGCGGATGAGAAAGAAAAGAGTAGCAGACGCAATAACATTGTCATCCCATATGTCTCATGTCTATCATGCCCCGATAATCAGCCAATGAGAGCGTCAGAAGGTGTCACCAAGTGTTAGTCTGAACTTCAGGCATTAGTAAAGTTGATTGGAAAAAAAAAAAACTTGCACCGACTTTGTTACATGGAATTTCTTCCGTAATATGATGCAAAAACTTTACATAAATTCTTTACGTTCAGTGGAATTGACGTAAAAGAAGGTTTACGTTATGCGAGGTACTACTGTAATGGGCACCCCTGCCCGAAACAAAGCAAATAAACATGAACCAAACATAAACAGTGGTTTGGTCTGAAGAAGAAAAAACATACCAAACTGGCAAACATTTTTTTTTGCTACATTTAGCACAACAAGCAAAACATGGCGAGTATACAAATATACAGCGTGGAACCTGAGATCTTTCACAGATCTTCCTTGCCTACTGGCACTAGTATCGAGGTTTATGAACACTCTGCCTGCCGGACACTCAAAGACGGCCAGCCTGCTTTGGTGTAAAGTTCACAGCGGTGCGTAGGGCGAACACAGCCAGTAGAAATTCTCAGAGGACAATGGTAAATAGTGTTCAAAGACTGGAGACATTTTGCTGATGCATTCATGCACAGGACGTCGCCATAATCAAGCAACGGTAAAAACTTTGCGGATGCAAGACGTTTCCAAGATCTGAGGGAAAAGCAAGATCTAGTTCTATAATAGAACCAAGTTGTGGGTTCCTAGTTAATGAAGCCTGAGCTTAACGCTCCTATTCTTCCCTCATCCTCCTTTGCTTGCAGCAGCTTTTATCCAAACATTAATTAAAAAGCGTACGGCTACTACACAAATTTTAGCCTGAGTTTGCGGACCATAAGAAAGCGCAGATACTGTGGTTTCTGAACTGTGGACCAGTTCATTTTCCCTAAGCCGTTACGATTGATGGGATATTCTCCGGCAACTCACAAGCACCAGAGACAACAATGACTTTGGTATTCTCTGTTTGGAACCAGTTTACGTTTCTGCAGACTAGAATGTACAAGATCAAAAGCAGACTGTAAGAATTCAAAGGCTGTTTATATAGATCAAGAATAGAATGGGTTCAGAATTCAGTCTCTTCCAGAATTTAATTCCACATACTGATACGCTGAAAATATGTAAGCATTGTTCACGTGTATAAGTGTAAGTTAAAGTCTTCCCTAAGGTCATATTTCTCCTCTCTTGCTGAGAAGAATTGTATTACATTTTTGAGTAGCAGGTTATTGTTTGTTTAATGCATAATTTTAGCTGTTAGCTGAAAGTTTACCAGATCAGCAAATTTTAGTAATTGAGATTTTAGGAGGGCTGCATGGTGGTCTCGTGGTTAGCATGTTGGCCACACAGTCACAGTCTGGAGATCGGGAAGACCTCGGTTCGATCCCGCTTTGGGGTATTTCTGTGTGGAGTTTGCATGTTCTCCCCGTGCGTGTGTGGGTTTCTCCGGGTTCTCCAGTTTCCTCCCACATTCCAATGTTAGGTTAATTGGAGACTCTAAATTGTCCAAAGGTATGAATGTGAGTGTGAATGGTTGTTTGTCTATATGTGCCCTGGTGTACCCCGCCTGTCGCCCGAAGTCAGCTGGGATAGGCTCCACATACCCCCGCAACCCTAATAAGGAGAAGCGGCATAGAAAATGGATGGATGGACTTTAGGAATGTGTTGTGTTGTCTATAACCGGCATTGTGGATTATCCTCGCTGACCTTTTTTGTAGTAGTGAGTGAAGTGTACTTTTGTAGTTATTTCCTCATATCTCTACACAATACGTTACATATGGTAATGCCAGAGAAAAATAGAGAGTATGGAGTGATTTTTGGATTGGTGCCTGCTGGGGTGCTGCAACGACGTCAGCCTCCCTTTGGGCTCCTCTGGCTCTATCTGGTGGACAGAAGCAGCATTGCAGTGCCATCCATCCATTTTCTATGCCGCTTGTCCACCAATGAAATGCTTTGCTTAGACGAAATGCATTGTGGGAAAACGTTAAAATAGTTGATTTTTCATTTTAAACTTTTATTGTTACTTGTTTGTATATTTCTTACCTTATGAGTTTAGCATTCTTTGTAAGATGACGCCGTGAGCCAGACTGTTATGTTGAGTAATGACTTGCTGTATTTTCCAACGGGTTGACAAGCTCGTTGTGACTTTTTTCATAGCTCATGATTGGTGAGCTGTCAAATAAAGAGCTGCCTGGTCCTGACGGACACGTACGTGCAACAATATGCCATTTTATGACGTGGACATGTGCAGCTTATAGTCTGGTGCAGTTTATATATGTACAAATCTGTTTTTTCCTGTAAATTTAGTGGGTGCGGCTTATTTACCGGAATTTACAGGAATCATTTCATCTGTGACTTTTCTTTCTCCAGAGCAAAATGCAGTAATATCGTCTGCAAATATTACTAACTGTAGGACTTTTGTGACTTTACAGATATCATTTATACATAGGTTGAACAGTTTTGGTCTCAACATTGACCCCTTCGGTACGCCACACAATATATTTAAGCTTGCAGATGTATATTCTCCTAGCCTCACATATTTCGTACTGTTTGCTAAGTAGCTTTTTACCCAGTTCAGAACTAACTCTGTGATTCCATACAGTTCTAGTTTGTTAATTAAGATATTTGGCGATTCATTGTATCAAATGCTTTTGTTAGATCCATAAATACTGCGGATGCACACTCTTTGCAGTCTATAGTGTTGGTCATTTCCTGTTATTTTGATTAGTCCCATCAAAATTGAAATGTTAGCTCTGTATCCGTCTGGGCTATCCAAAAATAATTCATTCTTATTTAAACATTTTATACATTTGTCTAACCTGTTGTTATATAAGCTTTTCAATGATTTGGGAAAACTGTGGCAATAAAGATGCCACACGAGGACAAGTGGTTAGCCTGTTGGCCACACAGTCAGGACATCTGCAAGATCTTGGTTCGTATCTCCGTTTGGGCATCTCTGTGTGGAGTTTGCATGTTCTCGCCGTGTGTGGGTTTTCTCCAGGTACTCCAGCTTTCTCCCACATTCCAAAAATATGCACGTTAGGTTGGTGACTCTAAATTGTCCATAGGTATGAATGTGAGTGTGAATGGTTGTTTGTCTATATGTGCCCTGCGATTGGCCGACGACCAGTCCAGGGTGTACCCCGCCTCTCACCCAAAGTCAGCTGGGATAGGCTCCAACATACCCCCCCAACCCTAGGACAAACGGCATAGATAATGAATGAGTGAGTGGCAATAAAGAAACTGGTCAGTCGTTTGTAAAGTGATGTTTGGCTTTGAAAATTGGTACTACTTTTGCTATTTTCATTTTGCTTGGAAACGTACCTGTTTGATATGATAAGTTACGCATGTATGTCTCATTAATGTACTTTTTTATCATTTCCATTTCAATTCTATTCATCACCTCAAGGAAAGAAGAGCTAGATCCATCCATCTGAACACACTGTTGTCCAGATAAGTTTCCTGGACCAATGTTGATATTGAATATCGGGCCGATATTGGCAAAAAAAATCGGATTATATCGGCCTGCATTTAAAATCTCAGATATTGGCACTCTGGTACAACCAGTCGATTCCAGACGCCCCAGCACTTCTGTCCATAAGCGGCCGGATAGAGCTCACGTGATCACAACAACAGCGTGTTAGTAGCAAGGAGTAGGAGTGATTTAACACAAAGCTTATACAGCATATCTCATATGACAGTATAGTGGCCTCATTCAATGCTTTTAGCATCTTTAAAATGTATCAAGGTGACTCCCCACATCCTTCATTTGTTCTGTATGCTACACTTTCATTTTTTTTATTTGAGAATTTTATTTAGAGAAGATTTACAGTTGCATTTACCAAACTGTGACCTAAATCAGAATCAGAATCAGCTGTATTGGCCATGTGCGTTACCACACTAAGAATTTAACTACGGTCATCATCACTTTCTGTAGTAAATACATTTACATATAAGGAGAAGAAGGAGAATACTACTATACACATTTACATAGAATGTTATAGCATGATTATTATTTGGTATTTACAATGTTACAGGTTACAAATTCACAGTGTTATGTCCAGAACAGTATGTAGTGCAATGCTCATGGGTGCAAATAGCAGGGGTTGGTAATATAAATATGGATAAATATTAAATATCGAGGTACATACCAATCTGTGAAGATGGGGCACCATTAATCACTGCTTGACTCTGGCACAAGATTTTATACAGGGAAGTAGAGGGACAGGGACAGTAATATATATATATATATATATATGTATATATATACTGTATATATATATATATATATATATATATATATATATATATATATATACAGTATACACAGTGTATAGGTATGTATATTAGTTATTAGTATCAACCTTTGGTCGTCTACCAAGGCCTGGGAGGGTTCTGCACAGGATCTTGGCTGTTCACAGTATTGTGCTCTTCTGGATGGAGATGTCAGATGTTTTTCCTGGTATATGCTGGAGACATCCATCCAGCTTGAGCATCGCAGTGCCCCAATCAATACTGGCACCACTGTTGCCTATCGCCATCGCTGTCTTCTGCTGTGATGTGCTGCACTGTCTCCGAATGCATTAAGGCCTGTTCTTGTGCTGCCATGATTAGTGCCTCTAACAGTTCAGCCTTTTCCACTCACTGGTATGTTTTCCTGATGTCAGGCACCTCATCAATTTGTCGGTGGTACATTCCATGGAGGGGTTTGTCTTTCCGTGACATCCCAACTGGCTCCTCGTCCTTACTGGGCTTCTGTTGCCTGAGGCATTCACTTAGCAGGTCATCCTTGTGGGCCATGTCTTGATGTATCATCGGAGGCCTGTTGTTTCCTCCTGGACAGTGCCTCTGATTCTCACTAGTCCTCAGCCCCTCTCTTTTCGATTTCTGTTTCGCCTAAGGATGAACCCTCCATGCATTGTAAGGGTATTATGCCAGCGGAGTATCTGATTACTGGCAGGGCATAGGTGTTAATTGCCTGGCTTTAATTCTTGCCATTCAGCTCTCAGACTCTTTAGGATCTGCCTCACCTTCTGTATGTATATGGCTGTGGCTGCTGTCTGAGCTGCTTCCTCATGGTTGCCGTTTGTCTGTGGAATCCCCAGGTATTCGTAGCTGTTCTGTACATCCTTCAGGTAGTTCAACCTCTTCATCTTACCTTGTGTAGATATCATTCCCCCACGCTTTTCTAGTCCAAATGACATTACGATGTCATTGCTGTGTATCCGATAGCTTGCCAGTGGCAGTGTGCGAGGCATTAGTGAAATCACACATTAAGTGCCTTGTTAAGTGCGTGTTCCCAGTTTTTTCGTTGGAGTTGAACAGCCGCCGCCATCTTAATGTCCAAGCAGAAGCTGTACTAATTGTACATTTGATAAAATCAAAACACGTAGATGTTTGGACATGACTGCACCCTAAATCGTGGAGCGATTCCATTTAGGCTTGTTACATTTGGCTGAGCGCCAACTTCATAACAGACTTCTTATGTAGAAGAGATCTGGGTTGACAATTTAGTGGCATGGTCGCTATATTTAGCGAGTCTGGGTGCGCACTAAAAGTGAAAGACCTGAAGTGTTTCTAGCGTCATGCAATTATTTGGTAATTAAATACAAGCAGTCAACGAAAGTGAGTACATTGCGCAGGCGAGCGGAAGTGGAACTCCAACTCTGTGGTGCCGTGCAATACTGAACAAAAGCTGCATAAACTTGTTCCACAATGCAACCCAACCTCTGACCAGCGACAGAGCCAAGAAGACAGAGTTTGGACACACATCTCTGTCACCTGGCAACATCTTGCCTTCCTGGTGAAAACGCATGGGTATCCAAAAGTGTGCCACCGGGGCCATCTTTGGAACGTGGCTCACTGCAGAAATGAAATAAACAATAACCCTGCAAAAGTGGAAGAACGGAGCAAAAAGGCATAATGTAACTAGAAACTGCTAAAATGTTGATACTAATAACGAATAAAAACATAAAGATTTCTCTTTAAATATATATAAAACATTTTTTTTATTATAAGTTTTTTTAAAAGTACAAATAAAAGTATAAAAACAGTGAGCTGGCATTGTTCAACTACAAGCTGGAACCATTAATGCTATTGAAAAGCCACCTTTCAAGAAATGCTGCAAACGTTTTACATACAGTACAAATTGCCTGTAAGAAAATACATATATTTTTTCACTGTACTTTTCTTAAAATTAATACTAATATCTCATATGAAGTCATTTTTCATTCATGGCTTTGACTCCCTGCAATACCTCTGCACTCACCCAGGGGCCACTGCCTATACTCCATCCTCTTTCTATGCCACTTATCCTCACTAGGGTCGCAGGAGTATGCTGGAGCCTATCCCAGCTGACTTCGGGCGAGAGGCGGAGTACACCCTGGACTGGTCGCCAGCCAATCGCAGGGCACATATAGACAAACCACCATTCACAGTCACATTCATACCTATGGACAATTTAGAGTCACCTATTAACCTAACATGCATATTTTTGGAATGTGGGAGGGAGCTGGAGTACCCGGAGAAAACGCACAGGGAGGACATGCAAACTCCACACAGAGATGCCCAAGTGGAGATTCAAATCCAGATCTTCCAGATTTCCTGACTGTGA
This sequence comes from Dunckerocampus dactyliophorus, assembly GCF_027744805.1. Classification (NCBI taxonomy): domain Eukaryota; kingdom Metazoa; phylum Chordata; class Actinopteri; order Syngnathiformes; family Syngnathidae; genus Dunckerocampus; species Dunckerocampus dactyliophorus. Next base: position 7,589,767 of record NC_072835.1, read on the forward strand.
CTGACTGTGCCAACATGCTAACCGCTCGGCCACTGCGCAAGTGCCAGTTGAGTTGACTGGTGAATATAAAATACCCATAGGTGTGAATGTGAGTGTGAAGGGATTTTGCACAGCAATCAGTAATAGTTTTCTAACTGACCAACCGACTTACGTCTTCTAACTCTCTCTCTCTCTTGATGCACATGCTAAAATCTTAAATTGTAGGAATTCTAAGTATTATTAAGGTTACTGGTCTTTCAGTCATTTTTCCAGGAATATACTCATCACATCTCATCGTTATAAATTACACTGACTATATGTCTTCATCCTGAGTTGTTGCATTGTTACTTACATTGTCACTTTTTATGTATCTTCTAGGCAACATCTTCAACCATTGAGCTTAATGGAGAAAACTAAAGGAGTCCTTCTAAGATGACACTTACAGGACCACCTGACATACTGGTATCAAGTGTGCATCGAGACATAACAGTGAGCCCCATTTCTCCACTCTCTAAATCCTTGCAAGAAGAATGTAATTCTTTCAATTGCAGCACACTGGAAGACAAGAAGAGCAAGGTCAATAAGCGGCACTGCCGTACTTTTGAATATAAATCATTGCCAAAACATCACAACTACTCAATGCATTCCCCATACAAGAGGACTGATAGGCATGGCGCTAACCCAGATATTGTTTGGAATGCCCTGGGCCACCAGCAGAGGTACCGCTTTTCTGCTCCAGACATTTTCAGCCATAGGCTACCATCTCAACCAATGGATGCGGACATGAACAATGAGCCTGCTGTCCATGTCCAAAAACGAAGGACAAGGTCAAAAAGTGCTCCCCGGGTCCAAACCAGTCTCACTCCTGTATCGATTGAGTCCCTATCCTCAGGAAAAAAGGGAAGAGAGTCCCGATGGACTTCTGGAGAATCTCACTGGAGACCTGAAGTATCACTGAGTAAGGAGTCATCCTATGCAGCAAATAGAACCCATGGACATGAAATTCATCCTGTTAGACTTCAGCCTCAAATGAGTGATAACAACAGACACTGGCCTCATTATCCTGCTGATAATTATGAGGAGGCACTGCTGGACAAACCGGTAACTAGTCATCATGTCAGATGTCGGGTGGACATTAAACCAAATAATTCAGCGCCACATCACCCTGGACAGAAAAAACCCACCTCTTCAATAGACATACCCTGGCAAAGGCACCACAATGGGGGGAGTAGGAGCCTGACTGTTCCCCGTCATTTTTCCTATTCCAGAACCCCAACTCCCACTGACTCGTTGGGTAGAGAGAGTCGTCAAACCTCTCAATATTCCTGCAGTCTGCCAAATAAGTACATCCATCAAGTGGAAGTTCCTTTTGACATGATGCTTTCATCTGGTTATCAAAGGGAAAACAGAGCTCATTCCAGTCCAAACATGCCAACCCAATTCTTTTATGAAGATGATCCTGGGAGATATGTTACTACTGTTCCGCCTCAGCCAAGTTCTTATTTCTATGACCGTTACACACCAGGACAAACCTCCAAATGTGTACATGAAAAAAGAGGTCAAACAGCACATGCTCTGGGTACAAGACCTTATTATACTGAAATGGAGCACTATCCATACACTGTACAGGTAGGGTATCCAAAGACCTATACAGCAAATGATCCAGGCCCATATATCATACAACCACCACCAGCAAGAATTTTTTATGGGGATGATCCAAGGTCTTACCAAATTCAGACGGCTCCTCCAAGGTTTTATTATTCAAGTGACATGCATGCCATGCCACCACAGCACCATATCCCAGCACGGGCATATTACACAGATAGCCAAAAAAATGCGAGAGTTGTTCAAGCACAATCAGATGATGGGTATGTTTCATATGCTCCTGGGTTTTCTTCTACCCCTGTGTCGTATGTGACCCAAGTCACTCCAACTAGAGTCAAACAGGAAACCCTATTAATGCCCTGGTATTCTGCTGAACCTCAAAGAATTGGCACAGATTCAAAGTCCTACTCAAGATCGTTAGATGATATCCTGAACTCCCATACAGAGAGGGAACAACCACCTTCTGTTCAACGGCGTCAGAGCTATGATGATCTAGCGCCAAGGAAACCTGCAGGAGCCTCAGATGACAAACCACAGCCAGTGGTCGTCAATCTCTCCACTTCGCCAAGACGTTATGCAGCCTTATCAATGTCTGACAACTCGTTGATTGACCAAAGCCCCCCACAGACATCAAAGAACACTGCTAGCAAACAGTGGTTAGTCACACCTGAGATTACAATCACTGATAATGACTTCCGGACGGGGAATCTTAGGACCACTGAGGGACGGTCTGCCAGTTGGGACATTCTGGACTCTAGAGGCAGTGAAGGTCCAGAACTGTGTCAGCGTGACATTAAAGGCTCAACCAAAGACAAGCCACATGACAGTGGCTCTCTTCAGCAAAGCCTTGAACAACTTGATGAGTTGCTGGCTGATCTTGTTACTGACTACAAACCACCCAGCAGAAGGGCAAGTGAGGACATATTAGATCAGCTAAAGAAGTTAATTGATGAGGAAGAGGCAGTGTCTCTGTCCAGGAAGAGTTCAGTGGCTGCTGCGGAAGGACCGCCTCCTCTCGACAAGCAGCCAACGTCAGTCAGATTAAATCCGGATTCTTTTCAAACCATGGATGGAGCAAGTGATGCAATGAAGAGTGCGGACGAGTGCTCCCCAGATCAGAGCCCAGATGAGGATGATACAATGATGTGTTCGAATAACAAATGCCGAAGAACTGAAACTCTGTTCAATGCCTGCCTTTACTTTAAATCCTGCCACAGCTGCTACACCTACTACTGCTCTCGCAACTGCCGAAGGGAAGACTGGGACATTCATAAAGAAAGCTGTGTGTACGGTAGAATTGGCAGCTCATGTCGACATATCATCAAACATTGTCGTGAGGCTATTGAAGTCCACAAAGCCTTTTCCCGTCTTGCCAAAGTCGGTTACCTTTCTCGAGGCAGAGGAGTTCTCTTCCTCGGTTTCCCAAACACTATGTCTTCCAGTAACTTTTTGCAGTCTGGCCTGGATAGCCTACCTATGTCACCAACATACTTGTCCCTCCGGGAGCTTGAAAGTTTCCAGGACAACCTTGGCGAGTACTGTAAAGAGCTGCAAGAAGCTGGAAAAGAATATGACCCAAATGAATGTTTTATCTTGAATGTGTCCATTGCTGTCGGTGAGCAGCTGCCTGATGGGCCTTCGCCAAGGAACCAAGCTCCAGCAGTCAGAAAATATGCAAAGGTTGCTCTGGCTTCTTTTAGTCCTGACAGAAAGATCTACAAGAAAGAGGCTGAGATGGAGACGCTGATCTTAACTCCACCGCCGGGAACAGCAGACATTGACAAAGCTGGAGAAGAAGGCAGGAAGGCCAGAGAGATCTGTTTTATCAATATACAACGAGAGTTAAGGATTCGAGGAGTATTCCTACGCCACGAGTACCCTCACGTGTATCAGCAGCTCTGTGAGTTTGTGGAAAATAACCTAAGATTCACCCCCACCACTATTTATCCGATTGATAAGAGGACAGGTAAACAGTTCATGTGCATGATTATGGCTGCGTCTGAGCCAAGGACTTTGGACTGGGTAGGAACACCGCATCTCCTTGATGACATCATTTAAATACATATTTACATCAAGTGGATATTTACAGTATATGTGCATGGAGCACGCAGACACACACCGTTTATTATGTACATTTATTTTTGGCTTGTCAGTATAATTTTTTACCAGAATTTTGTACAGTACATTTTTTTAACATAGTACATAGTTTTTAATCCAATACTTAAGAGTGATTTATCTGTATATTGGCCGCTTACTGTTACAATGTATTTTCTTCATTGGGGATGACCTCATCTTTGAGGTTTTATGAAGAAAATATTCATTATTCTTTTCTTAACAGCAAAAGAAAGTCTATGCAAAGCAGCTTTATGAGTAAACGAGCACACTTGGGGTGCTTCATTATACAGTGGAACCTTGGTAAGCATCATTAATCCGTTTCAGAAAACTTCAACCGAAACACACTCTAATTACTTTTTCCCTTAAGAAAAAATTTGATCTGGTCAAGAAAACCAAAAATGTTAACACAAAACCTGCTTTTATACTTCGTTTAACATCGTAAAACATGGTTTTACATGCAGAACACAATTTGAAATGCATGTGATTGCATATAAATGATAGACGAAAGCAATAAATTAACATTTAAGGCTACTTTTACCTTCATTGGAGACATTGTTGACAAAGACACAGTGTGGCTGCGAGATCAACACGGACACCACCTTTGTGTTTTGCCATGAGTTCTTCATTTCTTAAATTCAATCGTGTTTCTCTGCTTTTCTTTGATCGCGGCTGCAAAATAACCCAAAATGGAGCAGAAGAAAGTTGCAAGCACCAGCATTTTGGTAAGGAAGGAAGCAAGGTGAGAGACGCTATTGAATTCAAGAAATAACTCATGGCAAAACTCAAAGGTGGTGTCCGTGTTGATCTTGCTTTGTTTCATTCAAGATTCAAGAGTTTTATTGTCATATGCACAGTAAAACAGGTATATATATCATCAAGGTATATATGCATTTAGAATAAGTTTATCCATCTTCTATGCCACTTATCCTCGCGGGTATGCTGGAGCCTATCCCAGCCCGGCAGCCAATGGCAGGGCACATATAGACAAACAACCATTCACTCTCACATTCATACCTATGGACAGTTTAGAGTAGCCACTTAATAACATGCAAGATGGCCAACTGAGATTCAAACCAAGATCTTCCTGATCTCCTGACTGTGTGGCCAACATGCTAACCACTAGGCCACCGTGCGGCCCTAATTTTATCCATGTAAAACTATAATTGTGTTAAGTCTTTTGTGTTAAGATGAACATTGTAGAGAATTTGTAACTGTGTTAGTTTGCAAAGCAGTACGGAGTCAGCCGGCGATGACGTCACAGACGGGCAACGGAGCTGACTTCCAGTTCCTGTTCCCGTGTACTAGCAAGCTGCTAACAAGGATGTTTTGTTATCAAAAATGCATTAAGAAGACAGTTGGACTTGCGAAGTACATGAATAACATGATGACAAGACACGCACCATATTGTGCGCTAACCGGAAGTTGTACGCAAAATTTTGTCTTAAAAAAAAAATGCTAACCGGGGTGTACACTAACCGAGGTTCCATTGTATTACAGTATAACATACAGTAATAGATTATAATTTACTGTAACTAATCCAAACTTCCTAAAAGAATAGATGTTGTGTAAACAAGTCAACATGAAGTCACAAACATAAAATGCAAATGGATTTTCAATCTGCTTATATTATATTACATAATATCATATTATATCATACTATGTCACATATTAGATTATGTAAATATATCTATCATATGGTGTAATGGAGATGCTAATGGTTTAGTTTTGCTTTACTGAAGTAATACTGGACTGAAAGCTGCCTTTCCAATGAATATTGACATCTTAATTGGTGTAATTTGAACCCCCGTCCACAGTGCGACAGTGGTTACTTACGTCATCCACGGGACTCCGTGCAATTCCTCACACACAGCAGTATGAAAAAGCAGCACCAATACTTGTCATTAGAATAAAGTGACATAGATGTTCCGTCATTGATAGGAAGTACACTCAAGTCGTTTAAGTCAATGTTTTTTGCCCTTCACGGTTTGTTTACGGTGTGATTTACACGTCTTATTGATTTAACATTATTATGCCACTGCTTCATTGCATGGTTTTTTTTTTACCAAATCAACGTATTGTAGCCTTGTAGCCACCTTCATTGTTTTTTTTTTTTGCTGTCTTACGACTAAGGCTGTTTAGTTAACTCTGTATTAACTATGCTAATATACTATTGATAACATGACCTTTAAATAAAAATACTTACTGTGAAACATATACCTTCATACATAGTGGTTTATAATAAATGATTCCTGATACCGTTGTCCTGCGTGTCTTTTACTAATTCATTTGAGTGTGGTTGGAAGGACGGAGGGTGCATACAGGACAGGACACAGTGGGAGAAATGATCCCCTCTACCCGTTTCATCTACACACACGGAGGGTCCCTCATTTTATGGTAGCTTTATTGGGAATAAATAAAACATTAACGGGTCACTGACATGATTGATCAACTTTGCTTAAATATGTTCTATATGGTTTGTAATTATGTTCTACATTGTTGGATTTTTGAAAGCCAACTCGTACAAATTACATTTAGACTTCACGGCGCCATGACGAACTTGTTGTCACTGCATGGCATCAATTCCAGAAGTGACATGAGCGGAGTAACACCTCTCAACCACACAAACGTAGCGGTGTACGAGATGGAGGATGTTTACAGTGATCGTAGCGAAGGTTTGAGAGACGTGTCAGTAGTTTTCCAGGAGAAGAGAAGGGAGAGAAATTATTTGGAGATTAAATAGAGAACTGCCAGAGCATTGACTTAAGCCTTAAAGGGACGGTTTGGATTTTTTGACATGGAATTGTATGACATCCCCATCATTACTGTGGTTGTGACTACAATGACGTACCCACTCCAGTTCTGGTTGGAGATCCGTGACCAGGAACGTAGTTCCGCTTAGTTGCTGGAGCTGTTTATCTAAACAGTTTGGCTTCTCAAAACAATATGCGTTCAAAAGAGGAACACATTTGCATCATAAAAATGCCTCCTCGGTGGTTTTGGTCTTGGAACTCTGGCATGCAGGCCGTTTTTGCCCAGTGTCTTTCTTATGGTGGAGTCATGAACACTGACCTTAACTGAGGCAAGGGAGGCTTGCAGTTCTTTGGATGTTGTTGTGGGGTCTTTTGTGACCTCTTGGATGAGTCGTCGCTGCGCTCTTGGGGGTAATTTTAGTGGGCTCGCCACTCCTGGGAAGGTTCGCCACTGTTCCATGTTTTTGCCATTTGTGAATAATGGCTCTCACTGTGGTTTGCTGGAGTCCCAAAACTTTAGAAATGGCTTTATAACCTTTTTCAGTCCAGTTATGTTTTAATGGGGGATGTAGGTTTGGATTTTTTTTCTCCCTTAATAATAAAAACTTTCATTTAAAATCTGCATTTTGTGTTCAGTTGTGTGTGTGTGTGTCATTGACTAATATTTAAATTTATTTGATGACGTGAAACATTTGAACGTGACAAACATGCAAAAAAAAAGTAAGAAATCAGGAAGGGGGCAAACACCTTTTCACACCGCTGTCGGTATTTCTTTTTAAATGTATCTCAGCTTTGTGATATCGGTGAAAAAGCTTATTATTAGTATGAACTCTGCTCTTTTTTTCCTCATTTTTTCTGTCGTTGTAAAGTTTCCAATTATTTCAACTTTATCTTTAAATAATATTTGTACATTTTCTTTTTGGAATATTATGACTTTATTCGCATATTATAACTTTTCACCCCAACCTAATTTTCCAAAAATTACAACTTAATTTTTTGCTTCTGATATGACTTTTTAAAAAACATATTTTTTCTTTAATATTTCAACTCTTTGCAACTAAAATGACATTTTTCTTCATAAAAATAAGAGTTTATTGTCATCAAAATACAATTTTTTCTCATAATATTTTGACTTTATTCTACAAAAATTAGTGTAAAATTTTTCTAATTCTGTGTATTTTTTTTTTTTTAATTTTCCAACAATTTCAACTTTCTTCTTGTAAATTTTCTTCTCATAGCTATGGCTTTTTTCACCATAAAATTTTCACTTCATTTTCGTACATTTTCCAAAAATGACAACTTTATTCGTTGTTTGTTTTTCATATTACAACTTTTAAAAAAGTTTCATATTTCAACTTGATGCTACTAAAGATCATTTTTTCATTATTCTTCTAAAAGTTTTTCTAGTTAGTTTACAACTTTTTGACAACATTTTGACTTCATTCTTGTAAAATTACTACGCACTTTTACATTTTTGCTGGGTTCTTTTCTTTACGTTTTCTTGTGATATTTTTCCAGTGTGAAGTGGACCAATAAAAAAGCAGCCCCAGACTCACTTTGTACACCCCTGCTGCATTGCACGCACTTTCAGCTAATCTGTGTTCGGTCACAAGTTACGGTTCATATTTCGTTGCAATACGTCTGATATGTACGTCTCTTGAGTTGTGTGTTTTTATTTCTAGCATGTGTTCGGTGTATTCCTGTTACGTTCACGTGCGTGCCACACACGCACACACATTGGCCTCGATGATGCTGATTGGATATTCATCAACACACAAAGGAAAGTCACTTTAATAATCCTCGTCGCCCACTTTCTTCATGTTTTTTTTAATTTGTTTGTCATTGTTGCTGGTGGAGCAAGTGATTGGTCTCAGCCAAATGCAGTTTCCTAACCTAAATTACTACTTCCTTCTCCATGACGTCAACACTGTGCCTAGTTGGCCCGCCCTCGTGACTCTGCAATACATATTTCTAACGCATGTAATCTTTAAATTTATTTTAATTGAACTTTTCCTCCATTGTCATCTTAAACCACACATTTCCACAGTCTGCTGCCACCTGCTGTACAAAATAAATCACACTAACCAACCAAAATAAGGACATGTGTTGAGTATCATGAAAAAAAAATACATATGAATGTGAATGAAGACAAAAACGTCCACAATCCATCGGTAGTCTCCCACCAGGTTTGAACACACCGATGTCACTGTCAAGTGGCTAATATTTGCAAGGCTTCTTCGCGTGTCTGTGGATTTGGAGACTTCAAGACAAACTGGAAGCTGCATAGATTCTGGCTTGTCTACTGGCCAGTCTTCTTGTCCTTCTGGAAACTGAAACTTGTTCGCCGGCTGAGCTTCCTCTGCTTTTGGGCAAAATAATCCGCCCGTGTGGTGCTGGCACGAGACTCAAGGATGTAGTTGACCTGGAGACAAATAAGCGTTTGGACCGTCATTTTTAACTGCATAAAATGAATAACTTCAACACAACACAGTCATTCCAAGGACATAAAAATAAAAGAAATAATGGGGGAGATTGCTACCAGATTCCCTATGTAACGGATGCCAGCCTGTGCGACTGTACGTTGGTAAACCTCACTCCCTCTGCCTCAAGACCCGCGCTGAACACGCTGCCGACAATCCGGCCTGTTTAGTCGCGTGGTCAGCGCCCTCGCCTCCCATTAGGAAGGTCCTGTGTTCACGCCCCGGTGCGAGCAGTGCGAAAAAGGGCGGGATACACCTACACTCGCACGCCCTTAGTAAGGGGAAGATGCGACAATTATGCCAGCAAATTGGTTAGTGGCCCCAGTATAAAGACACTACTTCAACAGTCATCACTCGCCACTTCACACTTTGAATTTTGTGGCTTCACTATAACGCGTTTTTAGAGTAAAATAAATATGTACTGCTGTTTCGTGGTTGAATATGGCTTAAAAAGTGAAAAAATATGCATATTTAAGCAAAATGTATGCATTTGTTGCCTGAATTAAGTGTATTAAAGCATAAAAATGGCTAAATGAAGTAAAACACATATAAAAGCATTCAGAAGACATTGTGTGATATGTAGTATTCTACACTGGTCACTAGGTGTCAGTAATCAGGTGTCAGACTTGAGCGACAGGTACTGCAGGTTTGAATGATCTCACAGCAGGCACAATAGGGGTGTTATTTAACGTGAAGAGGGCTCTGCTAATGTTTAAAAAAAAACATATTTTGAAGGTCATAAACAGGTTTTCTATGCCCCAACTACAAAAACATTCCATTTATACATAAAGAATCCGACTTGGCGGAAATTCACTTATCACAGTTGGGTCTGCAGCCAATTAACTGCAAGAAATGTGGGATTACTTGAATAAATTTAAAGAGGTTTTTATTATTTTTTATGCTTTATATATTTGTATTTTCATTCATTTATCCATTTTTATGATTGAAAATGCCTCATTTGGGGCAAGAATCCGTACAATATGTTTATATATGCATATGTTTTGACTAATAATAGGTCATATTCAACCACAAAACAGGCGAAAAACTAGAGAAAGGACACACTTAAAGAGTAATCAGTGTACATATTGGATAGCAATATAGATTTACTATCCACTGAAAGGTGAGGCATTGTCGTCTAAAAAGCTGGAAACACGAGTACCAACAGAAGCACGTCTTGCAGACAAGCGTGGTGGTGGTGGTGGTGGTGGGGACCACGCCCAAAGGATTAGGTAGAGCACAAAGAGATGAAAGATGCATCCGTCCAGCTTTGAAAAGAAAAACATTGCAACAAGGAGGTGTGCGGCGGCAACAAAGACGAGGCTGTGGGTTCATGAAATCCCCAGAGGCCGACAAGAGCTGAGAGAGTTGAAGCTTGAGCGCTTCTGCGAGCTGCGACACCACGACGACCGTTTCCAGGTGGACTTCAGGCTCATTTCACCACCGCTTGGGAAGAGTTGCTCCAAGGCTGACGAGAATGAGGACACATTTCAGGCAGCTGATGTCTTCTCCTCGTAGGTGATTCTACTCTTAGGGGATTATACGGAAAACCAGCCAGTGGATTTATCACAGTCATGGTATCATCACTGACAACTATGGTCTACCATGTATTACACAGAATATGTCCAAGCCTTGAAAATAAAACTCTATTAAAGTACTACAAATATTAGCCTCTCTTAAGAGTAGGGATGTTCAATAATATCGGCTGATACTGGGATAAAAATGAGATATCACTTCATATCTGTATTTCTACCGCTAATGACCCGGATGATGCTGTGTGAGTGCATCTGTGTTATTGCAAAACGTCCTTGTTAGCATCCTGGTAGCTTGCTAATACATGGAAACAGGAAGCGGAAGTCAGTCAAATCACTTCAGCGGGATGGCGCTCCTTCTCACACTTCAGCCTCCACATCAGAGTTCCCGATAATGAGGAAGGTCAGAATGCTCCAGGATTGGCCGGTCCAGTCACCGGACATGAACATAAGTGCGCATGTTTGGGGTTAGATGGAGGAGGAAGCTTGGAAGATGAAACCAAAGAATGTTCATGTTTCTTTTGCGTTCCAGAGGATTTGATCAATTAGTTATTGGAGTCATGGCTGAGACGTACGGATGGGAGTCAGATCTACTGTAATATTAACTCTTCTTACCAAGGCTCCGATGCTTTTGCAGCATGTTTGTGTCTTCAAAGGAAAATATCATTCCTATCGTACCTTATTTCGGTATGCGACAAGACTTTTGTCCAAGCACAATCTGCCCTTTTTGTCCCAATTAGATGATAGAACTCAATGAATAATACAAGACTTCATTTTGCTATAATAAGCATAATGTAGATCTTTCATTTAAACTATGTCTTATTTCAAATGAGCACCAAAAGTGAAGTTACAGGACAAGACTTTTGTCGGGCACTTTATAGACCGCACTTGTCACATGGGATATTTACACAGAAAGACACACTATAAACCTTGCAATCTACCGATGAGGGAGACCTAGGACGCTTTTCTCCATCAGATTTCAACACTTGCCACGGTCCAAAGCTCTAGTAATTCCACACTTGATCAAACGTACTTACGATTTGTCAGATCAAAACATGATCGCCATATACAGTAAGACCTAATAACGTGATATTAGCGTCCACTTCACTAGTTCCAGAATCTGGACGCGATGCATCATGGCAACTGTGGTTCTCAGCCATAAATGATAAACTGTCTAAGCCGCAGGGTTCAAAGAGTGTGAATAAAGTAGCAGCTCATAGTCCGGAATTTACGGTATGTTCGTAATTCAGTTACTTCCAACATCGTCCAAACATGGGGTTGAAGTGGGGCTTTGGGAAGACTATTCCAGAAGCTTAAATTGATCCTGCATCCCAAAACCAGCGTTGATGTCTGCTTGGGATTAACGTCCGGTATGTTCCAATAACAAAGTTTTAGCCATTTAGCTCTTTTCATCCACTTTGTGCAGTGCACTGCACATTATCACATCAATCACATCAGCCAAGCAACCTGAGAGCATGGCACTCCCGCCACCAGGCTTGATTGGGAGGATATAATAAAATGGTTACCGAAATGTGACTCACTTTTGTGAGACCTTGTACTTCAATTGCAACTGCTAATACTGCAATTTAGTCTGACGTTATTTTTTTATGTCTTCTCTAGGACGGAGGACGACAAATTGGAAGACAAGTTGATGCACTCTCTCATCCAACACAATATAAACACTCACCTTTAGAACTATTTCATTGACTGTAGTAGAATCGGATTCAAAGTAGAGAGGTTTGTAATCGTGGTTGCTCAGATAAGTGATCTTAAATATGGCGTGATCTGTAACACACAAATAAATGACATCGTTAGCTCAAAGTACCTCTAGAAAAATGATGATAGATTGGATTTGTGTAGTGTCTTTCAAGATACCGCAGCCCTTGATGTGCATCATGTGAACAACATTTACTGAGGAGTTTTGTAGTGAGGAGTTTTGTTTTGTTGATGAATGCACCAACACCCTTTTTACGTCATTTTGGGGAATTTTTATTGGTAATATCATTCAATAATTTAAAAAAATTAATAAATATTAGGCAGTAACTCATTTATTCCATTAATAACGTTAAATGTTTTAGCGTAAATACTGCATACGCATCCTAGCAAGCCACACCGCTCTGTTATGATGACAGACGGAGTCACAGCGTAGCTCTCACAGAGCCTGACGCTCTTTTAGAACTTCATTCTGACCTGAACACGTCAACAGCAGTGCGACCATCACTACAAAGTCTTTATTATGCGTGTATGTCTGGTCTAAATAAGGAGAAAGACAAAGAAACCCAGTGGATATTCTTATCACTGACTCTGTAACTCTTAACAGAAGGACAATTTGCTGCATTTAAGTATGCTTGGAAATCCCACAAACTAAACTCAAAACATGAATCCAACTTAAATGACGTGGTGCGTTTGACCGCTCGTAAGAACACGGTTAAAGTGTGATTCAAATGTTCTGCTACATTAAAGAAACTAATAACAAATACATTTTTTGGACATGAGTAGTATCTTTAAAAAAAATGTATTTCAATTTCCAGTTAATTTGTAGCTGTTAATACCCACAAATATATACAATTCTGCCCTTTTATCTTTCTTTCAATAAAATACAGTAAAAATGGTCATATTTCAGACATAGTTGCAAATGGTGATTAATCATGATTAATTCATTTGAAAACTGATTAATCTGATTAAAATCTGTAATCATTTGACAGCCCTAATAAATATAAAAGCACCTTCTCCCAAACTAATTGCTCTAGACGCACTACACTTGACAGAAGGGTTTCTTTTCTGTGTAGATATTTGTAGACGGTCCCTGCAGGCTGGTCTCTAATAATGTGTATTTCAGAATTACACAAAAAGGGTCAACAATTTAAAGCTGTTTTGCAGAAATGGAGGTTGATGAAGCCTTGGCAGTTGGTGCCACTAATTCCTGCTCGTGTTCCAAGTTCTGGAGTACTTACTGCCTCCTCTGTCTGCATAAAAGCAGTGTTCGGAACACACAGTGCTACTATACCCTTGTGAACATCGGTTGAACAGCATTGTACTAGAGAAAGTAATTGGTTGCTACAAAAATGGCAAGAATTGGAGTGTTCTAAAGCTTTCTGGTAGTATATTTTGCCACTGTGTGCATCTGAAAGCATTTGCATGGTGGAAAATTAGTACCAAAAGTCATGTGCGAGTTGGAATTGTAGAATTGTTTTTTGCACTTTTAATTTGTATTTTTTGGTACTTGAATGATATTTTTTGCAGTTGAAAGATTTGAGCTTGTGCTTGAAGGGTACTTTTTGAAATATGTTCCTGTAACATACTTGCTGTATTCGTTTCTGAAGCAGGATGTGTTTGTTTGATATGTACTTTTCTTATTTGCAAAAGAAAATGCGTTTGTTTGTGAATGATGTTTCGCATTTGCAAACCACAGTGAATTTGTTTGTGAATCGTTGGGCTTGAGTAAAACATGTTTTGTGTGTTTGTGAGGTTTCGGCATCAACATCCTAACCAATTTCCTTTCATTTGAGGGCGACCGTATGGGTTTTCTCCCAGGCCTTGGCCAAGTGCTGACGTATCCAAATGACTTGCACTTACGTACAATCGTTTGAACGGATGATCTTAGAATCTGCAGTTCAGAAATGTTCCTTCTTAAATCTTCACTGGTACTATCCTGGGTCAAACCAATAAAAACTATCCAACGAATCCTTCTATGCTGCCAAACAGTCACTTGCATGCAGTGTTATGTTAAAAGGCCTTGGCTTTGCCAGGTTAACACATTTTGGAACCTTCAGCACATATTTTTTTCAAGATTTAGATAACTGGGTGTAATGGTATTCCATTATGGCGGTTTGGTAAATTACATCAGTTTTAATGTCACAGTTGGATTCATTTTCAGCACAGTCAAAGAACACAATGCTTAACAGAAAACTGCTTACTTAGCTTTTGTATCAACAGCTTTACTGATTTCTGAAATTTTGAAAACTTTAGATCTATTTTGTGCATTAAAAACACTACAACCAATCCAATGTAAGATATAAGACAGAATAGCTTTGTTTTATAGGTGACAAATCAAATTAGTGTAATAGCTAATAAGATACCTCATGTTAGGTTAATTGGCGACTCTAAATTGTCCATAGGTATGAATGTGAGTGTGAATGGTTGTTTGTCTATATGTGCCCTGCCATTGGCTGGCGACCACAGCCTTCCAGTCTGACTATTTTTTTCGCCATATTTAGAATTTGGTTTGTAAAATTCACAAATCTATTTGCAACGTAGTCACTACAACATTACACTTACTCGGGCTTCTTTCCTCAACAAGGTCACAGGCACACAGGTGGTCTGAATCGATAGAAATGGGTTTCTGACGAATCCAGAACTTAGTGCTAGCCTTCTGATTGGTCACAGGATCGATCTCCACTTTTTCTCCTGAAATTCCTGAAAATAAAGATGTCAGTCAGTCTTTAGTTCATGAATAAACATACAGTACATTTATACTTCAACTGAAGTGTCCAACCAAGTAAGTAAGGTCCAAGATACGCCTGCCCAAGCCCATCCACTGAAGTTGTATGTACGTAATCCATCTATTCTATAGTGGAACCTCGGTTAGCATATACCCCAGTTAAGGTGTTATTCGGTTAACATCTTTTGGCTCTGTTTGCGAACATTTTATGGTTTGTTTACAATGTGGCACATGTCATGTTGTGTTATTAATATACTGTGTGAGTCCAACTGTGTTCTTAATGTACTATTAAGCACCAAACATCCTTGTTAGCAGCGTGCTAACACATGGTTCTTTGCTAACTAACACAGTTAAGTCTCAAAAATGTTAATGTAAAACACGTTTATAGTTTGAAGATTATAGTTTTACGTGCAGAAAATAATTCTAAATGCATATAAGTGAGGAATAAAACAGATAAATGAACATTTAAGGTTATTTTCAACTTCACCGAAGACGTGATTGTTGCCAAAGACACAATCGACATCAACACGGACACCAACTTCGTGTTTTGCTTCGAGTTATTTCTTGATTTCAAGTGTTTCTCAACTTAGTCAAAATGCTGGTACTTGCAAACTTTCTGTGGTTTCATTTTGGCTTATTTTTCAGCCGTAATCAAAAGAAAAGCAGAGACTTGAGGTGAGAAACACTCCTGAATTCAAGAAATCACTCAGGGCAAAACACAAAATTGGTGTCCATTGTGTCAATTTTTGTCATTGGTGTAAATTGTCTTAGCGCTACTGCCACAAAAGTAATTGTACTGCAGAGGAAAAGTAAAGGTGTGTTGAAATACGGATACAGCAGTACAGGTCAGCCACCGGTAAGCAGTTCCTACCGAGCTGAACATCTGTCGTGAAACGCAGCTTATGAATCATACTAATCTTGAAGGACTTATAGTGGTGGCTGCTCAGCATATCCTGGACGGTGGTGATGTCAATGGGGAGATCCTCCTCTGAGCTCTCCTCACCCCTGGAACCTGAAAATAAAACCAACAGTTTTATTTGTGTATTATTACTATCAAGTGGTATAGAGCACACAATAACAATGGATATGCTGGAATCACTTACTGTTTTCTCTGACCAGGCAAAATTCCAGGGTGATCTGACTTTCAAGTGTGGAATCAAGGTCTACTGCAATATTTGGGTCTGTTTGCTTCTCCAGACGATACATCGGCCCTATTTTAGGATGACAGTGAACTTTGAGAGTAAAGTAGCTTGCTGGTTAGGGTGAAAACCTGTCAGTGACTGTTACAACAGGTAAGATACATACTCTACACAGGGCAACTACTGCACAAGTGGAGCATAAACAACTACTACTGTACATGTTGTGCTGTCATGTTTATGTTGGCGATTGTAGTAAGTGTTCTAATGATAAGTCTTGATCAAGATATTGCATGGGTTTGAGGGTTATGTAGTGGAAGACCAACATTTCCCTTATTTCTCCTCATTTTCTGAAGAATTCCCCTTGTTTTCAAATGCAAATGTTATATTAGTAGGGGTGTAACGATTCATTCCCGACATTGATGCATCGATTTATATTCCTACGATCCAACTACATTGATCTGTTAGCCTTGTGTTTCATTCCGGACGGCATATATCGATCGAACATCGTTTAAAAAAGTAATCAATCGATTGAATCGATACTAGGAAATAAAGCATTGGATTTAAACCCACCACACCACACCACGGTATCCTGTTCAGTGTCTGTTAAGCGCGTCATCAAGATGGAGGACCCATCCCGACCCTCTAAGTGGCAAAAGGTACAAGAAGGCCACATTACTTGCTAGTTGCTGCACCGTTCTTTCAAATGACTGATCTGGTCAGGATTATCAGCACAAAAAAAACATTGGCCCAAGAACATGTGAGAAAGTTTCAACACTTAGATAGCATACCACATTCATTTGCTGAGGAACTTGCATAATGTCCCTCACCCTTGGGTGCAAAGTGCAGGTTTGGATTGCCCTATTTAAAGTAAATCATTCATTATGGCAAGCTATACCACCCTCTGTTCATCTTGATTTTTTATTGCATTTTTAATTGCAATTTTTTTGTACTCATTGATCATTTATTCTTAAATATGTCAGCATTACTAACAACAAAAAACAACAGGAATCTAGGAAACTTTGCCTGCACTGTCCAGTATCCAGGTATTTACAGTATTTCACAGTCACATTTGTCGAATTTTTGGCTAAAAAGTTACTGAATCGATTTAAGGTTACTGAATCATTTCAAATCGTATTGTTCTAAATGAACCAATATCGTTCTTGAATCGTATCGGCAACCACGAATCGTAATACGAATCAAATCGTTACACACCAATGTATTAGGTATGGAATGGTTGTGTAACTTTAAGCATGTACTACAGTATATAAACTAAACCACTACCGATACCATTAAAAATGACAATAAACAGCCGACATACTTTCTCCTCCTTTTTCTGCAATCAAGTCTAGAATTAGTACACTCTACATGCTGGTAGCTTGTTAGCTTCACTGCTATGCTAATGTCTTTAGTAGGCATTAGTAGCGGCTAGCTCGTCCACCTCTAGGAATAGATCTCATGCACTAAGAATCACCATTGCCAAATTTCAATAAAATCGATCCATAATCAATTCAATCGTTTTTACCCAGCCCCATTGACCGCATTTTATTAGTGAAAAATAAGCGCTAACATCGGCATCAATTGGCCACATTTTGGCCGATTACCAATTATTCTCTAACTGCCAAATTAGTTGATTAATTGATCGAGCCCTATTTTGAAGTTTACTCTGCCCTGAACAGGAAGTCACTGCGTGCATGACTTAAGGTGTGCAACTAGACTACACAAGCCACTGAAGTACTGTATCTACCGTCTCGTTTATTGGCTCCTAATCGCCAACTCTATGATCATTTTACTCAAACATAAAAAAAAACATTTCAAAACAAACAGGAGACAGAAATTTGTGTGTTTTGTGCAATCAAAAAAAAAATTGAAAAAAAAAAAAAAGATTGGCAAACAAAAATAATGGGTTAAAAAAAATTAGGGCCGTCAAATGATTACAAATTTTAAATCATATTAATCACAGTTTACAAATTAATCAGGATTGTTCACCATTTGCAACTGGTGTCAAATATTCCCTTTTACTGGATTTTTTTTAAACAAAGATAAATGACAGGACGCAATTTATATATTTGCATCTATTAACAGCTTCAAATGAACTGAAAATGTAAATCACGCTAAAAGAAAGTACACATGTCTGAAGATCTAAAACACCAGTCTCTTTAATAGTAGCAGAACATTTGAATCACACTTTAACCGAGTTGTTATGAGCCATGATGGGCTGCGTTCAGAGACATCTCAGAATTTTTTTAAGTTGACTTCAGTGTTTTGAGTGAAGATGGATTTTCTGGGACTACGAGTTACGATAGTCAGTGATCACAATATCCACTTACTGTTTTTCTTTGTCTTTCTGTTCATTTAGACCACACATAATAAAGATGTTGTTGTGATGTATAGATATACTGTATATATACACATGCATATATATACACAGTACATACATACACAGTATATACACACACACACACTATATACTGTATATGAAACTATATGAATATTTTAAATGAATAAATCCCTAATAAAATACTTCACTACTGGTGTCATAAAGGTTTTACATGGCATACTTTTAGCACTACCTGTGTGCAGGCAGAATATGAAATAAACAAATACCATGTGGAATTACCTGATCCTTTCTGCGAGCCTTTTCTCTTTTTTAGAGCTTTCTGAAGAATTTCCTTCATGGTCACTTTCAGACTGTCCACTGGGATTAAGGAAAACCCCTGAGCAGCATTTCTGAAAAGGACAGGAAGATGAAAGGCTATGAAAGATATTTCTGTACATTTCCCGCCTTGTCATTAGGACAGATATTTTGAATATCATAGGGCTATGTGAATAAACATGAAAAACAATTAGCAACTAACACTCACAATTACGAGTGCGCCTGAACGCCTCACAGCGCAGACAGTCTGTGCGCGTTATATGAACAATTAAGTAAGTTAGATGATTATGCTGTGCATTGAGAGTGAGATTTCATTTATAATGGTGTTCCAATCTCCGCACTGGGAAAACCTGTTGATGTGTCTGGACGAGAGAGTGGGGATTCCCCCAAAATAAGGCTTTATCGCTGGTTGTGTGTATTTTTGTGCTTTGGATACTGCCTTATCATGTTTGTTCAACTTTCCCTTTCAATTTGGTATCAAATTAACATGCAGACTTCAAATATAGCCATCGCGAGTGGACCAAATTGAAATTCAAGTTCAACCCCTTCAAACGGAAGGATCCCAACATCAGGCTGAAATAAACCATATGTAGAATGATTACTTGTCTATTTGTGTAAAACTTTTATCAAAATTTGACCATGCAAAATAAACTATTTTTAAATCCAGAATTACTTATTATAAAACAAATTAATCATGTTCAATATTTCAAGTTAGTGAAGGTTTTAAAAAAGTTTTTTTGGTTTTTAAGACAAATGTCTGAAGGGGTACGTGACTGTGATACAACTGCGACTGTGTTGTAGGCTATATTTGCATCACTTTTTGAAGCTTGGTTTACATCCATTGCCACAAAATACTTAATGTTGATCACTCACTACGTTTACATGCAGTCAATATTCAGGTTAAGGTCAATATTCCGGTTCCTGAAATATTCAGGATAACCCGTTAACATGCGTGACGTGAAAAAAAACACACAAAAAACGCACGGACAACATGTCAAAGCACGAAAAATGACGCAATGCGCCACTTCCGCTTCTTGAACCACCACCAGTACTATTCTGTCTCACTTTCTTCACTAATGGAAGGCAAGAACGTGAAGAAATAGCAAATGGGGCCTGCACCAGAGGCCCCCTGGACACTTTGGAGGAAGATGCGTTCGTACAAACCCTGCTTCGCATCACTTTTTGCTCACCTTTTGATAGCTTTCTACCGTCTATAAAAGACAATGTTCCTGTCTTTCACCACACTAACAAAGTGGCTTGTTTCCTCCTCGCTCCAAAAGTGTGGGGTTTTGCGTGTTGCCATGTTTACAAGTAGTTCCTGCCAAAGACACACGATTCCTTTCAAAAAGAACATGCGCAGAACACAAATTAATGTTCCTTTCAATTGGGATATCCCGTATACATGGTCCAATATTCGGGTTAGGGCCCTGTCACACCTTGACGACTTAGGCAGCGCATGCCCGACGTGATCATTTCGATGGCATACGTTGAACTGTGGATGTTTTTTTCAATTTTGGGCGTATACATAGTGTATTCATAATGAGTTCGACGTATACATGACGTCTCAGTAACTTATATAGAACGTTTCTATAACTTATAGACAACTTATACTAACGAATGCGTAGCGTGTCGCCGGCGTTCACAACTTATGCCCAACACCAGTCTAACTTATGCAAACCGCACGGCAGCGTATGGCCGACGATGACGTGCCGTAGCCTATAAAAAGGCTGCCACTTGATGTGACAGAGAGATCCATCACCACCCACAGCCTCCCCCTCCCACTCTCACTCTGATGGAGATGACGCAGGTTGTAACCCTCTTCCAACTTGTGCGTAACTTACAAAATAACGTGTGTGAACGGGCGTCAACGATCGCGGAACTTATTGTCTGCGAATGCCGGACGTATGAATCATACGTTGACATACATCGAAAGGTTTTGTGCATACACAACATTTTTGGACAACTTGGACGTACTATGACGTATGCCGGCGTGCTTCAGCGTGCTGTTAACTTATACAAAACTTACCCTTAACTTATTCGATGTACGCCAGCGTATTGGCCAAATTTTTCATATGTTGGCGTACGCTGGCTAAATCGTCAAAGTGGGACAGGGCCTTTAGAAAAGGAGTAAACTGGAGATATTCGGGTTTTTAAAAAACGGAATATGGGTATATTCCGGTTTTTCAAAAGGGTTATTGGTGTTTACATGGCCGTGCACAACCGGGTTATTGCTAATATTCCGGTTATGATGGGGTTATTTGATTGCATGTAAACGTACTCTTTGATAAATAACTACCTAAAAAAAGTACTTCTATCATTTACAATGTTGACTGGGTTTGTACAAAATGTTAACTTATTTTTTTTTTATTCTTACATTCTGACAAACAGTGATTGTCTAGAACCAATCCCAGGTGAGGAGTACTTCTCCACCAATGCCAGAGTACTGAAACCAAACTTGTGGATTGGCTCATTGGAGTCCAGAGGAGGGAAGTCTGTATCCACCTCACCATCATCTTCCGCAATATGGAGGCAATATGCATTCACGTTCTCACTGAGGACAGAGTAGATGAGCAGTCATGCAAACAAACTTTTTACATTTAGTGAAAAATTGCTGAAATGTTTGTACTTACTTAAGTTTGGGTTCTCGCCCCTCACTTGTGTATTGCCAACAGATAAGCCCAATGAGATCATGAACCCGGGCGTTGGCAATCGTTACCACAGTCATGGGATGAACTTTTTCCTGAGCCATCTGCATCGAGAGGTAGACGTCTATTTTTTTTGTAGCAGTTGTGCCAATGTGGCCCTACAGCAAGTGGAAAAACAGTAGGGAGCAGAAAAAACACTCTAATTATCAGCACTTTTTGTCACACACATGTTGGTTCTGTATAACATGCATTTCACTTGCTTGAAGTGCTTCAGTAGTGAGACTAGTTGGACATTTTATATTTCCACCTGTAGCGGTGGTACTGCCGTGGTGTTGTAATGCTACAGTATATGCTGTTGTATTCTGTGCAGATGGCGCAGGTTCGATTCCTGGCCAGGGCCTCAACTCCCAGCCACTGAAGATTTCCAGATAAATGCAAGGGTTGCATCAGGAAGGGCACTCAACATAAAAACTAAGCCAGACAAGTCATGTGATTGACTCTCTGTGGTGACCCATGACGGGAAAAGCCGGCAGTCGTCAACAACACTTACAGTCATGGAAAAACGTATTAGACCACCCTTGTTTCTTCAGTTTATTGATCCATTTTAATGCCTGATACAACTAAAAATGTGTTCGGACAAGTATAATGATGATAACAAATATAGCTCATAAGAGTTTAATTTAAGAGCTGATTTCTAACAACTTCCATGGTTTTCTTGATAACCAAAATCACTTAAGTTCTTCCATGAATAGCTATAGCATTGTACTGCCAAAAAATGTAACTCTTATGAGCTATTTTTGTTGTCATTGTTATATTTGTCCAAACAAAGGTACCTTTAGTTGTATCAGGCATTAAAATGAACAAGAAACTGAAGAAACAAGGGTGGTCTAATAACTTTTTCCATGACTGTGTAGTGGTAACTTATGTGACGGAAGTACGGTGCCTCTCATTATAAAGTGGAACCTCGGTTAGCGTGTTTTTTGGTTAGCGTCGCAAATTTACGTCAAATTTTTGCCTCGGTTTGCGTACATTTTCTGGTGAGCATACAGTATGGTGCGTCACTAACATACTGAGTGAGTCCAGCTGTTCTTAATCACAAAACGTGCTTGTTAGCAGGTTGCTAATACATAACATAACAAATTAGCTTCATCGCCTGTTGATATCAGCGGTTGAGTCTGTAGTTAACAGTTACACCACAATCAACACGGACGCCGGTGGTTATGCCATGAGTTATTTCTTAAATTCAATGGTTTCTCTCACCTTCTTTATCAAAATGATGGCATTTTCAACTTCCTTTTCGCTCCATTTTGCGTTATTTTGCAGCCATGGTCAAAAGAAAGCAGAGCAGGGTTCCTACGGATTTGACATTTAAAAATTCCACGCTTATTCCAGACGCAGTAAATAGATATGTATCATTACAGCTGCAACATCAAACTAATGTTCCATCAATTATCCAAATAATCAACAACTGTTTTAGTATTTGATTAATCATTTGATTTTCACATGTAAATATCCTCTGATTTCAGCCACTTTTTCTACGCCACTTTTCCTCACTAGGGTCGCGGGGGGTATGCTGGAGCCTATCCCGGCTGACTTGGGGAGAGAGGCGGGGTACACCCTGGACTGGTCGCCAGCCAAACTCAGGTGTCTGCAGCCCTAGTATCATGTAAGTAAATTATAGAATGAAGCATTTGTTTTTGTCATGTAGCTCATACAGAAGGGTTGGAGGAGGATAAGAGCAGAGGGCTGGCCATTCAATTTGTCTGCCCTCGTCTTAGAAAAACTGATCCATCCAGTTTAGTTTTTCGTTTATTGATTCCAGACCCGACCACGGTAAGTGAATTTACGCAAAGTAGGATTCCATCCATCCATCTTCTATGCTGCTTATCGTTCTTATTTATAAATCAAATATTTTCAGAGTGAGAGCATAGAAAACCTGTTTATGACCTTCTACATACAGTTTTTAACATTATTAGAGCCCTCAAGACATGATATAACACCCCTATAGTCACCTTTACACTCCCATTACACAATACAGTAGATATAATAAGAGAAAATAAGCCATTTAAGACATAAATAAGACTCATGCTCGTGTTTTTTTTTCAATAAATGTCTTCCAGCCGTGTGGACAGGAAGTGGATTCAGAGTTGAGTTTTAGCTGGAGTAAGTACGGCCACAACAGTAGTTCATGTTATTGTGATTATGACGATGATGATTTTTCTTATGATGTTATTATTGTGCCTTTTGTGAGATCATTCAAACCGGCAATAAAAGCCTGTCGTTGGCGATCAAGTCTGGTGCGTGTTACGAGTGACAGTGAGGCTACAGTTCATCAATGTCTTGTATTGACTTAAAGTGTATTTGTATTTTAGTTCATTTAGAGCATTCTTATGCTGGAAAATGCTGAATTTAAGCCAAGAATACGTAACATTTCGTAAAATATGTATTTTTTCAACTAATAGTAGCTGCCAAATCCTGTATTGGCAACAATCACGTCTTCAATGAAGGTATAAGTAACCTTAAATGTTCATTTATCACTTTCATTCATCATTTATATGCATTTTGATTTTTTTTATCCATGTATAATTGTTCAAATATAACAATGTGTTTCGTGTTAACATTTTTGGCTTTCTGGAACAGATTAATTGGATTTAGGCTATTTCTTATGGGAAAAATTGATTTGGTTTGAGTACATTTCGGGTTCCTTCTGGAACGGAAACAACGCTAACCAAGATTCCACTATGTTGTGAATGTCACTATATGGCATTTTCATAAATTATATTGGTATTAAGGTGCATGGTATGACATGGTATTGAGCCAGGTATGCCATTTTCTCACACCAGCATTTGCCCCGCGCGTGCCGCACTTTACACCACGTCACAACTTTATTTTGCGCAAGCATTATGTTATTTAATAAATCGATGGACATTTTAAAAATATCAATTCAGAATGATTTACATCTTCATCACAATACATCTAACGAGTGCTCACGCTTATCTACAATACAAGACAAATTCTGTCCCATTATTGTACAGACTCCAATTTAACACCTTAGTTGATTTTTTTTCGGTCATATTCGTGGAAAAGTCTGGTGCTTCACTAAAAGCCTGATTGAAAATATAAAATGTCCAAGAAGTGTTTAAATCAACACATCATGGTGTCAAGTTCCCATCTAGGACAGTTGGATGACCAGAGAACTCACCTTGCCATCAAATTTGGAGTATTCATTGAAAGGGTTGTTAAGCTGCTGGGGACACTGCTCCAGTCGAAGTGAAAGTGTGGATTTTACACATGTTGACCGCTGTCTGTCTTTAAAATCTCGTTTTTCAAAAAAAGACGCCAAATCCTCCACTTAACCGAAAGCAAAAGAAAAACATGAACACTGTTAGAACACACACTCCTGATCAAAATCTTAAGACCACTCGAAAAATTGCAAGAATTTTCATTTTGCACTGTTGGATCTTAAGGAGAGTCTAAGCAGAGCTTCAAAATGCAAAAAGAAGAAATGGGAGTGAGGCAAAAAAAAAAATTGAGTGAGCATTAAAGTCAAGTAGGCTGTTCAATTCTTGTCTTTGCATTTTGAAGCTCTACTTAGAACCTCCTTAAGATCCGAAAGTGGAGTGACACTGAATAAGCACAACCCCTGTTTCAGTAGTTGGAGTAAATACAAAAAATACGATATAAAAAAATGAAAGGCTCATTTTTCACAAATACGGTTTACAAATGCATGAACTACAGCGCCTACAACACACGGCTTCAAATGGATTAACATGCAAGGGTTGTGCACTGGTCACAAAGGAACATCGAACGTGCAGTTTGAAAATGATAATACATTTACTAGGATTCAATTTCAATGAAACAGGGTAAATTGCTGGACGTTGGCAGCAATCATAAGTAAAAGTAAAAAAGTAAAAGCATCCAAAACATGTTCATCAGGTGTTGTGTCTGGTTCGTACTGTATGTACATCATACAGTACAATACAACACATGCGACCTGACTGTTTTCAGCTTTCATTTACAAGTGGACAAACCGCAATTGCTCAAAAGACTTAAAGGGATAGTTCAGATTTTTTGACATGACGTTGTATGACATCCCCATCAGCAGTGTAGTGCATCAACAGTCACTTACCCCCCCCCCCCCCACTTCGTCCCGTCTCCTTCAAAAGAGTAATACATTTGCATCACAAAAATGCCTCCTCAAAAAAAAAAAAATAAAATAAAAAAATCAGACCTCACAAATCGCTCTGCGTTACTTTCTCTCTCGTCGTGTGTGCGCACTGTGTTCCACAGTGTTTACACGCGCAGATGAAGACGGTATGACTGCAGGAAGTACGTTCCTCATCACCGGCCTCACAGGAGAAATTGGGCGGGGGGTATGTCACTGCTGATGAACTACACTGCTCAATGTCATACATGTCATGTCAAAAAATCACAACTATCCCTTTCACTTACACTACGTCCACAAGTGTTTGCTATTTCTTTACATACTGTACATATACTGTATGTTGTATTGTATCAAGAACACACATTGGACATCCTCCAAACGGTGCTGTACAATTAAAACCAGAAGTTTACATACACTGTAAAAAAATACATTTATTTCTCTCATTAAGTGAAATTAAATCATACTACACTTTTCCTGTTTTAGGTCAGTTAGGATTACCAAAAGTATTTATATTTGCTAAATGCTGCAAGTGTGAGAGATAATATGTTAAGAGGTTTTTTTTATGACTTTCTTCAAAGTCAAAAGTTTACATGCACAAAGATGACTATGTCTTTAAACAATGTGGGAAAGCCCACATGATGATGACATGACTTTGGAAGCTTCTGATAGGTTATCTGACGACAGTTGAGTCAGTTGGAGGCATATTTTAAGGCAGTCCTCAAAAACACAGTTTCCTTGTTTGACATTCTGGGAAAATCTGAAGAAATCAGCCAAGATATCAGAGAAAAAAAAGTCACAAGGTGCAATTTCCAGATGCTTGAAGGTGCCCGTTCACCTGTTTAAAAAAGGTATCCGCAAGCAAAAACAACATGGGAATGTCCAGCTATCATGCTCAGGAAGGGGATGGGTTGTCCCAAGGATGAACATACAGTATTTTGGTCCGAAATGTGGCAGTCAACCCCAGAACCAAAAGCTAAAGACTTTGTGGAGATGATGGCTGAAGCTGGTAAGAGTGTCATTATCCGCCATCAAACTCGTCTTGTACACACAAGGGTTAAAAGGCCACACTACCAAGAAGACTTTAATCCAAAAGCAAAATAAAAAAAGACAGATTACAGTTTGCAAACACACACACAGGGGAAAAGGCCCTAATGTTTGGACACATAGCCTGTAGTCTGGATGAAAGTCAAGCGGAACTGTTTAGCCATACAGTAATGACCATTGTTACATTTCGATGAAAAAGAGGGAAGCTTGTACCCCTGAGACCATCATCCTAACTGTGAAGTATGGGAGTGGCAGCATCATGTTGTGGGGCCGTTTTGCTGCAGGAGGATTTGCTGCATGCGATAAAATAGATGGCATCATGAAAAAGAACAGTATGTGGAAATATTGAAGCAACGTCTCAAGCCATCAGCCAAGAAGTTAAAGCTTGGTTGCAAATGCGTCTTCAAAATGGACCATGACCCTGAGCACACTGCTAAAATACAGTCGTCCCTCGCTCCATTGCGGTTCGAACATTGTGGCCTCAGTCTATCACGGTTTTTCACAAAATAATTCATAAATGAGCGCTGATTCGTGGTGATACGGCCTATTAGTTAAAAAAACCAGCATATTTAAGCAAATTAAGTTAAATTAAGCATTTTCAATCATAAAAATGGCGAATTAACCCAACTAAGGGGGGATTCTGCAAGCGAGATTAGTGGGTTAAGGAGCTGTGTTTAGTTGAAAGCCGGACATGCGTGTTTTCATCGAAGGTAGCTCTCTTTTAAAGCAGCTGTATCGCCATGGTAACTTAGGCTAAACTCATAATTGGTCGGGACCAGGTTATGTCCAGGCTTTCGGCTTCAAATCAGCCATGAAAGTGCCTCTGTTTCACTGTTTAACTAATTAAAAGATGGCGTCACCATTTATTGAGGACCTCGAGGGGACATGGAGAAAAAAATAAAATAAAATAATAAAAGAGCATTCCCTGATTATACTATCCATCTAAAAGCGAGAGATTTTCAGACGAGGGAATACTCTAGGTATGCTCACACGAGCACTAGGAATAAAATGCAATATGAATATTAATAATTAGGCCAACATTAGCAAACATAGTCACCGCAGTCCTTACGTGAGTACCCGTGAGTACCCCAAGTAAGTTGATAACCACCGCCGCGGGACCAATTAAGTCTGACTGCGGATGTTAGGTTTTGTCGAGTTGCATCTTGAGCACAAAGCCTGGTTTGTTTGAGCCACTTTCTCCATGTAGCCCCTAAATGAACTAAAATACAAATAAAAGGCAGAAAAAGCACTGGAATTGTGAATGTAGCGTTCTACATTGGTGTCAGTGTTCGGTGAGACAATAGGCAGACGTGATCGCCAGAAATGTTTAAATTATCTCCCAACAGGCCCAACAATAATAACATAATAATCATAACAGCAATCCGGGCTACTGTTGGGGCAATAACCCACGACAAGCTGAAAGTGAAATCTGAACCTCTGACGTCACTTCCTGTCCTGCACAGATCTGTCCGCCCGCCATTAAGGTCCACCAGGGAACACATCTACTGCGACACACAGGAGTTTTAATTACATCTTAAATTGCTTATTTACTCTTATTACAGCTGCTATATTGGGGAATACAACTGTAAAGCCTTTTAAAGCAGCCATTACAATACATTGATGAGACAACAGCCACCGCAGGAAGTACGGTGTCCAAAAAAAACAAAAACAAGGAACTCCTAACGTGTTATCTTATTTATGTTGAATATGTGAAATGTTCTCTGATTATATCTACTATATTAGGTAGGTGACTATATGGGTGTTGTTTAATGTCTAGAGGGCTCTCATCATGTTAAAAACCGTATTATAACCGAAGATCATAAACAGGTTTTCTATGCCATAACTACAAAAATATTCCATTTATTAATACTGAATACCACTTGATGGAAATTCACTTATCGTGGTCGAGTCTAGAACCAATTAACCGTGATAAACGAGGAATGAAGTGGCTTATGGACAACCAAGTGGAGCGGACATCACAAAAACCCGGATCTCAATCCCATAGAAATTTGAAGAGCCGTGTGCGAGCAAGAAGGCCTCCAAGCCTGACTGAGCTACACCAGTTCTGTCAGGATGAGTGGGACAGAATTCCAGCAAACTGTTGTGAGAAACTTGTGGAAGGATACCCAAAACACTTCTCCGAAGTCATACAGTTTAAAGGCAATGCTACCAAATAGTAAGGAAATGCATTTAAACTTTTGACTTCCGTCGACTGAAAAAGTAATTTAAAAACTCAAATATTCTTTTGTAATTGCAGCATTTAGCAAATAGAAATAATTTTAATAATCCTAACTCACCTAGATTCAGATACGGGTGAAAACATTTTTTGTGTTTTTACATCACGTATGTAAACTTTTAAGTACAAATAATACAAATAAAAATACAATAAAAAGCGAACACTTGAGAACCGGTCGTAAATGGAAAGTTGAACAGTACCTGACTGGGAAGATGACCTTTCTTTCCATTGAATATTTTTACATTTGATTTGATTTTGACGCTCCTTCCTCAGTCTTTCAAGTCTTTGGGCTGAAAACAAAACAAAACAAAAAAAAGAGTACAATTACAAAATTTCAGTCGGACTCAAACCTTAAGTATGTGTCAAGTCTGCTGCCAGCTATTAAAAAAAGAAGTGTGAATAAGACAGACCCAATGGATCTTAAACTTCATCATCCCTTTTATCTTACCAGCCGCCCCGGGTTTCTCATGGTTATCTTGTTGGAGTCCTGATAAAACAGCCACAGCACATCAGTTCTTAATGCCCATTTGGAAGCATCACAGCTTTCCAACCAGAACCACAAAGATTGACCAGCGGTTCACCAATCTTACCACACGAGAGAGCCCAAAAGAAATATTCTACTTTTCAACACTCCAAACCCAAACCAATTTAACCCTCCAGAAAACCCCACAATCAATTCAACTGCATCGATTAAAGGTCATTCTCATCACACCCCAACAACATACACCAATACGAGAAGTGAAGCAATCAGATGCAAATCAAGGCATTTTTTCACTATTTAAGCTTGATGAGACTTGCAACCATTGTGTTGCACAGTTGTGGTTAAAAGTGAAAGTTCCATACAGTCTGGCATTGGAATGCTGGGATAAATGATTGTTTACACCATAATTGATGTACAATACAATATATATTTATTAGGGCTGTAACAGTATGCATATTTGTATCGAACCGTTCGATAGACGACTTTAGGTTCAGCACGGCCTTGTAACGTACTATTGAGAATATTTGCTTCAAGGATAGCTCGGATTTTTTGTGTGGTATGACATTCCCACCGGTCGTGTACTACATCAACAGTGACTTACCCCTCCAATTGGTCCTGCGAATCCAGTTCTAGTCGAATTTCCGTGACGAGGAACGTATTTCTGCTTAGTTTGGCATCACAAAAATGCGTGTTAATTCATTGCACAGTCGCTTGTATACGTGATGAAGACGTTTGCATCTTCTTCCGCAACGGAGCGCCACGGCCATCTTATTTTCGTAGGGTTAGGGTTAGGAAGAGGAAGAGGATGCGAGCGTCTTCGTCACATACACAAGAATGGAGAGGCGACAGCGCGCAGGGACACAGCGATTTTGTGTCTGATTTTTTTCGAGTAGGCTTTTTATGATGCAAATGTATTACTCTTTTGAACGCATATTGCTTTGAGAAGCCAAACTCTTCACTTAAGTGTTCCAGCAACTAAGAGGAACTACATTGCTCGTCACGGAAATCCGACCAGAACTGGACTCACGTGAGCAATTGGGGGGTAAGTCACTGTTGATGTAGTACAATGTTGGTGGGGATGTCATACAACCTCATGTCAAAAATTCCCTTTAAACTCTTGGTTCAATTCAGACATGATGCCTCGAATTAATGACGAATGACCACAAAATATCACAGAGACAATGACCACACTGTTTGAGTGGAGATCCATCCATCCATTTTCTATGCCGCCTATCCTCACTAGGGTCGCGGGGGGTATGCTGGAGCCTATCCCAGCTGACTTCGGGAGAGAGGCGGGGTACACCCTGGACTGGTCGCCAGCCAATCGCAGGGCACATAAAGACAACCAACGATTCACACTGAGTGGAGATCTACTTTTTAAAATAAAAGTACAATTTAAGTGTGTGTACAGCTCACCTCTCCTTTCTGTAGCTTTAATAGTGCTAGAAGTTAGATGCACTAGACGTTGGATGAGACAAGTGGAGTGAATGACTTGGAGTTTATTTTAGAATCTTATAATTCAGATTATGGCCAGTTATTTTTTATTCTAAAGCTTCCTCTCATGGCACCAATGGGAGGAAATGCATTGAGAAAAATCACTACCCTATTACGGATGCGCTTATCCGAACCCATAACCTAACCTTTGAGTGATTTTTGGTTTTGCTTGCCTTAGTTCATTTGGGTAGGTTGCCCTCCATTTTAAACAGACCTTATACAGTGTTGTACAGTGTTTTTGCAAACGCATATGAATTGGTTTTACACAACTGCTGACTACCAAACAAAATCTACTTGGCATAAGTATGCCCATGTGGAGTCGCTCTTCTAAGTAATTAATCCTCGCCTCCATGGCTGCAAATAAACTACACCCTCCTGATTCCCCTGTAGTTGGTACACACCCTCCGGTCACTCTTCTTGAAAAGGGGGACCACCACCCGTTATTTGCCAGTCCAGACGTACTGTTCCCAACTTGTACGCAGTGTTGAAAAGACGTGTCAACCAAGACAGTCCCACAACATTCAGAGCCATGAGGAATTCAGGGCGAAACTCGTCCACCCCCGAAGCTTTGGCACCGAGGATTTTTTTGACTACCTCAGCCACGGTGATGGACCTGTCTGCATTCGTGTCCTCAGACGCTGTTTATTTTACGGAAGGTATGTCAGTGGTATTCCGTCCACCTCCTGACGATATCCTCAGCTGAGGTCAGCAAGCCTCCGTCCCCACTGTGAAAATTGTGGACAGCACACTGCTTCCCCTTTCCTTAGGCGTCGGACAGTTTGCCAGAACCACTTATAAGCAGACTGAAAATCGTGCTTCATTCCTTCACCAAACTCCTCCCACACCCAGTTTTTGCCTTGACCACCGTCAAAGTTGCAAGCACCTGTCAGCTGCTTTAGGAGTCCCACAAGCCATGGCTTGTACAATTGCAATAAATTGGAAATGGGTCATTTGTAGGGGTGTCACAAGATCTCGCAAGATTAACATGTGACAACATTTCTCTTGCAGAAAAAAAATTAAAAGTCTCGCGATTAGGCGTATCACAATAACAAATTTTACTGGACAATAATTGTCCTACAAAATTATTGGCGATAAACGATGTTATTGTCAACATTCCCAGGGAAATTCAATCGATCGCAACTTCAGATTGAATGTTCAGACTGAATGCCCCGGGAATGTTGACAATAATAGCGATTGAACACCCTGGGAATACAATGACCTGGATGAATGAGAATATTGTCAACGTTATTTTGAGACCACTTCCATTCATGTATAAATATATGGCATAATGTGAGTGCACTGTATCAAAAGCAATAAACTTTAATTTATCAGGAGTATTTAACATCATAATTGTCAAGCGCTTTTAAATGATTACAATCAAATAAACCTCTTGGCCAGGTCACCCTTGTAAAAGAGATCCTGATCTCAATGGGTTTTTTCTATCTGGTTAAATAAAGGTTAAAAAAAAAAAAAGATATATAATCGACTGTCTCTTTTAGCAAAAATTGCACTTAAATAAAAATCACTAAAAATGTAGCGGAAATACAAAGATGGCATTCGGGCGGCGCCATCTTGAAACATGTCTCCAACGATATGAACGATGTGCTTGTTTTTGATACTGTGCTTACAAGAAATATCATTCTTTAAAAAATATTGGTAGCCCTTGTCCTTGTCGGAGTTTGGTCAAAGTACATATTTGGGCTGCACCAAAATGCACAAACGGCAACTGAAATGTAAATTCCACAATTTTGTATTATTTATTTCATTGTCTTTGTCACAAACTTTTTCATGTCAACAAAATGGCAATGTGTTAATGGGCTGAAATGTTTTACATTATTTTATAGTTTGTTTTTTTTTTTTTAAACAGTATTCCACACTGTTCCCTGTGTTTATTCAATATGATTGCAGTATATTTTCACATTTTCACATATCACTGCCTGTGTGTCATGACCCTCGAAGTAACTGCACTGACGCTGGTACGCCTGTGAATACTCTCCTTTGCTGGGAGCCCTTTCAGGAGTTTGGTTGCTTGTTACTCCTCACGACACTCACTACAAACACGCATGCACATGTCAATTTATCGAGGCCGGCAATATGATCAAATTAGTTTTTATTTATCGTACGGTTAATTGATTTATTGATTATCGTGACAGCCCCTATTCGGGATCATAAATAAATTCATTAATTAATCACACAATAAATGAAAATGATAGGCCTCCATATATTGCCATGTGTATGCATGCTGTCTGTTTTCCTCGTCAAATCAAATCATAACAAATGGTTGAACGATTTATCATTTTCTGACTGAAATTGCAATTTCAGACAATGCGACTATGTAATCAACAAAGCTGCGTATTTTGCAGCACTCCTGACTGAACCAGGATATGTTACGGACAAAAACAAAAATACCAATTGAAAAATTCATAATAAATACAATTTAATATTGTTTTATTATTGTATGTTTACTGACTGGTTGATTGAGAGACAGAGATGGTTTGCTATTCACCCCTTGGTGAGCCCAGCCGGCCCAAAGCTATGGTTACATGTGTTGATGTAGACATTAACCTTACATTACAAAATAAAGAAGCCAATTCTATAAAAGTGGCATTTCTACTATATTTTCAAATGTGTAAAAGAGCATGTCACATCCCCAAGCATGCTGTAAAGCAGGGTCCCCAAACACTGGGCCATGGCCCGGTACAGTCCGTGGGCGAGGCCGATCCGAGCCGTGTGAAACTGATGTATTGAAAATGTTTAGCGGTGACGAGCTACGCTAGCGCTCTGCAACTATTTACATCCGTTCTTTTCTTCAGTCACGGCCAGGTACGGAGCATTCTCTTGTGTTGTCTAAGAGGCCCACTGTCAACCGGTTGCTAGTCTTGCGATACCCGGTGCATGTCTCTACAATCGATGCATCTCGGGATTAATGGCTGTCTCTTATCGATCCAGGACACTGCTACCGATGCAGCCGTATCTCTCGTTTGTCAAACTGGATATCCGCTCACATCCGTTTATCATTCACAACCCTATTTGTGACAATTTAAAACTGTCCCTGATTGAGCACACAAACCCTTCAAACAGCTGCAAAACAGGACTTCTATGTGTCCTAGCTGAACGCCTCTTAGTGCAAAGAAGGAAGCCCCAACACAAAAACCCTCTCCTGCAAATTGGGTGGACCATGAGATAAGCCTACCTGTGTTAGAGCGTCGACGGATACCAAAGTCCCAGCTCGAGGTAATGTCCATAGACTGGGAGAGGTCACAAGTGTGACTGTCTGCCATGGTGCTGACCCCCTCACTTAAGGAATCTAATGTTGCTGACCCACAGGTGCTGCCAGGTACCAGAGCCAGCTGGCACTTCTCCAGATCCACATCCTGGTCGATTAGCACCATCTCACACATTCCTGTGTCATCGCTGGTTACATGAGACTGCCTGATGTGGGCCAGAATGATGGCTGGATTGTCCAAGAAGGCCATTTCTTCACCCTTATGAAGACTGGCTTCAGATATGGATGTATTTTATCTTCCTACAGCGCCCACTTGCTGTACTGACATAGGTTCCCCTTTTAATGGCGTGAGAACGTAGAAGGCGTTGAAAAGTGAAAAGCAGTTGCCATTTCCATCTTGATGTTTGCTCTCCTCCAAGACAGGAAGACCGCAGATAACTGTTAAAGACAGAAATGGATATTCATTACGCATATAGTTTAAATATATCAGCATCAAGTAGGGCCGTGTATCAAAAATAGACATTTTTATGGGCGTATTAATTATACAGAGATTTTTGCCATTTTCTGATGGTTCAGGAACGGAACGCCTGCAAAAAACATTTATTATTTTAATCTATTGCCGCTGTTGACTTCTCTTTGATACTTGATACTTGGGCAATTTGGTCTATGATAGAGATCTTAAGTCTATTGCTCTATCGTGATAAAGCAAGTCGATGACAGTCTAGCCGTGACCCGCAAAATTGAGAGCGCCAAGGCTGCAGCGCATCGTCAATGTAATAAATAAACATGGAAGAAAGCGAAGAGGAGGAGCTGTGCAACATCCATCAGTTGGACTCAATTCGGAATTAACCCATCCGGCCATCAGCAGACAACTATACAGTCATCCCTTGCTTACATCGCGGCTCGAACATCGCAACCTCTCTCTATCATGGTTTTTCTGTTTCGTGGTTGAACACCACCTTTTATCTGTTTAAAAAATATGCATATTTAAGCAAATTGTACTTACTCTTGGATTACATTATGCATTTTCAAGAATAAAAATGGCTAAATGAATTAACTAAATGAACAAAAATACAAATACAAGGCAGAAGAAGCATTCTAATTGTGAGTGTAGTGTTCTACATTGGCCACTAGGTGTCAGTTACTGTTTGGTGAGACAAGCATCAGAAGGCACCATACAGGCACCATAATAATATCTAGTTGGTGCATGATAATTATCGGGCCGATTTGAGGAATTATGACGTCGTACCAATAAATCCAAGAACATAGCCCAGATAACCGATAATTTCAAAAAACCCTCCAATGAGGCGACATTATCCGTACTGTGGTGTGTGTGTTACTGGGCTTAGGTGAGCAAATCAAGCGCTCCTTTTCTGTGATATGCTGCACACCTCCCCCTCCCCCGAGCTCACTTGTAAACAATCACGGCGTCAATCAAGTGGGACTTCTTTACCCTATCAACCACCTGAAACAGCCAGCATCGCTACGACAGTGTTCTGAAAGCCAACGAAGAAGCCAGCCCTGCTAAAGAAGCGGCCACAGAGCTAGCCACACTGGACTTATGGACGATATGGGCTTCTGTCGGGTAGTAAACCACTCAGAACCACAGTTTTACTTCCGAGCCACTGCTATTTTTGGGATGGCCACACTCCTGCATGCACTAATACATGGAAATCAGGACATAAGCTTGACTACTGATTTATGGATGTGTGATGTTAGCCTGTTAGCTGACAGCGCAATCGCTGGATAAGCATTTCACAAATACACCTTTGTTTGTTTGAAAAAAATAAACGTCCATTTCTAGAAACACAACTGTTCTCCAGCAGTGAATGTCATATTTGGTTAGGACACATCTACAGGTACAGTTTGTCTAATCCACCTTTTGTACTTCCAGGTGTGCACAAATTACAGTTAAACTGGGAACACGAGCCGGGCCGTGGGTCCAAAAAGGTTGTGGACCACTGCCCTAGGGAACACATTTACTGTGACACACAGGAGCAGTTTTATTTTCGTCTTAAATGGCTTATTTACTCTTGCCTTATGTCTTATTACTCTTATTATAGTCTACTATATTGGGTAATACAAGTCTTAAGCTATTTAAAGCCGCCATTACAATACATTGATGATAGCCACCACAGGAAGTACACTTTCCAGAAAAACAACATGTGAGTCTGTTATCATACTTACGTCTAATATGTCTTATTTCCTCTTACTATATCGACTACTGTATATTGGCTAATACAAACTATAGGGGTGTTATTTCATGCCTAAAGGGCTCTGATAAGGTAAAACGTGTATTTAGAAGATCAAAACAAAAATATTCCATTTATTAATATTGAAGCCTACTTTCCCGGAAATCCACTAGTATATTGCTTGTTTATGTCAAACGTTTTGCTCTCATTTACGTTGATTCAAGTGCTGGGATCTGAATGAGGAAGCATCAGGAAGTGATGGCTAAAGTGTGGGGGTAAAGTAGAATATTGGATACCAAGCAGGCAAAAAGTGACACTTCGAAGAAAACATTCGGGGTTATGGAAAACATGACAGCTCGTTGTACTTCCTCCATTTTGGACATCGACAAGGAGACTGTTATTGTTTGTTTCAGATTTTGCACACTTTTGCATGAACGTTGTTAAATACTATATGCTCATGGCGTCTTCACATTAGCAACGTTGGAAATGAACTCAGTGCATATGTCAACAATAAATATCCCAATCGAGCACGTAAAGTAAATGTAATTTGTGATGGTTACCTACTTGGATGTGATGCTCCACTCTTGGTTTACCACGAGCAACCACAAATCATCGTCAATATTTCCATTTTCTTCAAAACGCGTTCGAATCGTAAAAGAAATGCTACATTGATAATTATGAACAATGCTACTGCTTACCGCTGAGTCTTTTCTTTTTTTATACCGGAAGTTGTGCATCTACCGTTTGGCGCAGCACTGCCGCCTTCTGTCGGGGAGTGTCAGGTCAGACTCAATATTTACAATCGATTATAAAAATAATACCGTATGTGGCAATACAAACATTCAAAGCAGATTATAAATAAAAATGTAAATAAAATAATTGTTTGCCTTTCATCAAAAGCAAAAATCCTTTGTGGTACTTGTTATGTTTGTTGTGTGAACAGCACAACTCTCATACTCTCATACATATAGATGTACAATACAGGGAAAGTTGGTTCCCATGGCGCCCAGAATTCCTGGCAGCACTCCTGTGTGTGTATGTATTTGTTTGTCACTGAGTATGCATGACAGGGAGGAGACTGCTCCCCACCACCTAGCAAGCCCCACCCCAGACAGCAGGTCTTGACAACCAGAAAGCCACTGGCTCCACGGGGCCGGGAAGACCCAAAACTGGCTCCCCCAGGACCTGGCTAACAGAGCCCCCCACGGCTCTGAACAGTGGCCTGTATAGAGGCCACCGAGAGCTGGAGGACAAGTCCCTGAGCCGGTGAGAGACCACACCCCACCAGGGCAGTCATGGAATGAGAGTCCCCACCCCAGCGGGCCCCTAGCTACATGCATCATTTCCTTCAACTCTCAAATCTAAACCTTCCGCAAAAGAACATTTTTTTTTCATACTGCTGGTCAGGTATTTATTGACTTTGTATCAGTAAGAATTAGTGGCACCAACTGTCAATGCTTGGTCAACAGCTTTAAATCGTTGACCCATTTTGTGGTCCGTGAAACAGGCCTTTTTGTATCATTCTGAAATACACATTATTTTTCAGTTTTGGGTAACCTTACCGGTACCTTTGTTTTTAACCTCTGGCACTTCACCACTTACCTTTGTACCATTCCAAGCTATTCATTGGAATTGAACAACTTGAATTTCAATAAATAACTGGAAAAATTGGAGTGTTCTAAAACTTTTGACCAATAGTGTATATTATGACCATACTGTGGAACCTTGGTTAGCATTATTCTTTCCAAAAGGTCCAACACTAACTGAAACGGATGTTAACTGAATCGATTTTTCCCTTCAGAAATGATGTAAATCCAATTCATCTGTTCTAGAAAGCCAAAAATATTAACACCAAACACATTTTTATAGTTTTACACGCAGAAAACAATTCAAAATGCATAAAAATGATGATTGAAAGGGGTAAATGAACATTGACTTACTTTCATTGAAGACATCATTCTTGTTGACTGTTCCCAAAGACACGGT
Source organism: Dunckerocampus dactyliophorus (assembly GCF_027744805.1). Lineage (NCBI taxonomy): Eukaryota > Metazoa > Chordata > Actinopteri > Syngnathiformes > Syngnathidae > Dunckerocampus > Dunckerocampus dactyliophorus. Next base: position 7,627,927 of record NC_072835.1, read on the forward strand.
GTGTCTGACTTTCAGCACTTTCCAACCAGAAAACTATCACGATAAAACCTAAGTTCCAAGGTGGAGTCATGGCACAACCAGACCTCTACAGACCTTCGAAACTGTATCAAATAATGGGAGAAGTGTGCCAGGGCGTGACATGCGCGATGTGATATATATCTGGGCTGTAAAGACACTTTGAGGAATCAGAGAAAGCCACCGTTAGACAACTAATAATTAACAACTAAAAACAGGTTAATATAACGTCTACGCAGTGGCGGAGCTACATGGCCGCCATTGGTGACTCTCCGGCCACCCCACCAGTGGCGGAGCTACGTGGAGACATTTCAGGCATCAAATTATTGCTACCCCTGTTTAATGTTCCCACCTTGGTGATCCCAATGAAACATTTCTGGCTACGGCACTGTCTACATAAGATATTTGTTCATCTGGGGGAATATTTCATAAATAGCTGTTTTTCCCCAATGGGAGCTTTTCTCAGCCACACAAGCACAGAGGGGAGACTGCATGTGACAGACAGCCAGGAGATGAGTCTTCAGGTGGGACACCCAAGTTGGCCAGGTCTCAGAGTAGAGGCCTGACAAAGTGCAATCGACTGAGGGTTGGACACACAGCGAACAAACCATGCTGTGAAGTAAATACAATTATCAAAAAAATAGTGTTGGCGCATGATGTACAGTATATACAGTACTTAATGCCCCCTTCGCATTACTGCCCCACATGAGACATGCCTAGAACCAGCCCTACGTAGCTCCTGTCCTTTATTTACTCAGAACTTCCACGTGGGATAGCTTCCTGAAACCCTTGGTTACATTGTCATGAGACAGACATCATTTATTGTCTGACTTGCTTGATTGTGATTGCTCAGGGGGAAGTCTGACGTCTCGCATCAAAGCTGAGGTACTCTGTTTTCTGCACCGTGAACGTGTGAACATTAATACTGATCATGCATCCTCCTTTGCATGATATCACTGTTTTGCACTGAGCGGACAGTTCTTTTCTGAGCCACTTCTTTGTTTGTGTTCGCTGCCATTTCTTCCGGTTGGCGAAGTGGGCATTGAAATTCGGAATCAAAATCAAAGCATTTCAACGCTCCCGGGAGAATCTGAACATTAGTCTCGGTTCCCATCGATACCCAACGCTAGCTGACACTGCAGACCAGTACAAATACTTAGGTACCATCACTGACAAGCAGATGTGTCAGTATGGTTGGTAAGAATGGTCATCAACATGCACTGTTAAGGAAAACTCTAGATTTAATATGGACAATATCTATATGCAGATTAAAAAGACTTGATGACAAAAACAAGTTTCACTCAACTTTTAAACATGACAGGCATTTTAAGATAAAGCATACAGTTGCACTTGAAACTATACAAGCCGCTTTGTAAGTTACATTATTTTCAAAACTTACTAACTTTTAATAGCTAGCCATAGGAGTGTCACACGACTAAAACTTGCTATTTCTCATTTAGAGAAAAGCTGTATCGCGAGAACAGGGCAGCCAGAAGTCGGACGGTGAGCTATGGCATCACCACTGTCTGATCATACACATAGTATGGAAGCGGCAGTGCGCAATACTGGATTGGAACTGCACATCAAGTGCTTTACGCACACTAAACACCTTGCAATCCCACCTACGTCGGTGTTACCAGCATCACTCGCTTGCGACGTGTAACTTTTTTTTTTTTTTTTTTTTTTGGAGTTGAACAGCCGCCGCCGTCGTGTTAATAATGTCCAAGCAGAAGCTGTAGTAATTTTACATTTGATCAAAGTTACTTAAGATTTGTCAGAGCGAAACACCATGGCTGCACAGGACTTCATTACTTCCTGGTAGCGCACTCGAAGCATCATTGGAACTGTAGTTCTTTTAGTGTAAACAAGCTAATCTACCGCAATCTGCTATCTATTTTACATGTCTGTATATAACTACACATCAACATAAATGATTAGTAGCAGCAGCTACAACTGCCCTCATTATTTTAACTTATTTTTTGTTTTGGTTCTATTTTGTGGAAAGAAGTTGAACAGTTAAAAATATCGTGCTTAGGTCATGCATGCAAAGTTAGCAAACATTTCAAAATGTGCCTGCATTGTTTTGTGACTCAGCTAAATAAAAAAAAAAAAGTCTGTTTGTCCAGTCGTATATTTTGTCATTGTATATAATTTTCTTAAAAGTACTGTTAAAATATTGTATCGTCCCCACTTGTGAGCAGAGTTTATCGTGACCCCCGCAACGACCAATAAAGGAAATGCGACCATCTGTGATATAGACGGGTTGAGCTATTTACACTGGTTTGGTTTGGTTTGAAATAAATACAGAATAATTTGAGGTTTGAATAATTTGGAGTGCAATTGTATGGTTTAAATAAAACTCTAAAAACGTTGGTGCTGTTAGGTAAGCTCTATCCAGACCTGACAAAAATACTGGTTTTAGCCGCTTAGTTCTAGTCCTGCAAAAGTCAGTCAATGTCAATACATAGCAATGCTGGCTCATAATCAGTTTGATTTCAGCAAGCATGCTTATTATTAAACATGAAGCAGGGTTATAGGAACATCTTGAGAGGGAAATGAATCAATGCCCAAAAACAAATCAGTGAAAATCACTGGGCAAAGGATTCAAGCAATTTTTGACTGAACTGACAGAAATACACATAATTCATTTCATTTAAGTCCATTGCTTTTCTTGCCGGACACAAAGTTTAAAGTTATGAATCTAAATTTCCTCCAAGACATGAAAGAGTGGGTTATCCCATTCCATTTTTAAACTCAGCTTGGGCTCAGTGTTGTGTGTAGTGGTTCTCCTCACACTGAACTTCTGTTTCACTTGAATAAAATGCTTCCTCACAGAGAACTCCAACTGCTATTTCCCATCCTCCACACAGTTGTTGCGGGTGAGTGGAGTGTATGCGAGTCCAAGTGGGGTGGCCCTCAATAAATACAAGCAGGCGTATCTTGCAGGGGCTGAGGTGGGGGGCTGAAGTGGATTCATCAGGCCTCAGAGCTCAAGGAGGTCCGAGTTGGACTGGGAGGGAGGCGGGCTGCAGCGCTGTGCTCCGTGCGAAAACTGTAATCATACTGATAGGGAAAATTCTGTTTTATTCCAAGTTCATTCAAACAACACAAATCAGTTGCTCTAATTGAGAAGTAAAGTCACATTAAGAATGAAATCAGCTTATCCAGAAATACTGACCTCTTTCTCAATCTCAGCCAATGTTTTGATGGTAATGCCAATAAGGTCCACCTGCTGCAACTGAACAGGGAGACAAAGTTTAAAATACGTGGGGAAATAAATATTTGATGTCCTGCTAATTTTGCAAGCTTTACCGCCTTGACAAAGATGCAATCAGTCCATTACGTTTAAGGTAGATTCATTTGAACAGAGTGAGACAGAATATGAACAAATAAGTCTAATTAAATGAGTCAATGTAGCATTAGTCTTACTTATTTGTTATTCTGTCTCTGTTAACATAAGCTTCTGATTAAATTGTGTTGACTGTTCATGTGTTGACAGTCGTATGACATGGACGTGACGTAGAAAATCAGCAGTGGATTAAATAAGAGTTAACATAAACACCCTCAGTGAAAGGCCAGGTGAAAGCTGCTGTTTGCTCGTGATGGAACCAGCTATAAGTAACACATCTTCCTGGTCCAAACATGTAAGCTGCGCCCCACTAATAGACGTACACAACAAATGGATAAGGTTCTGTTACCAAAGCAGAGTTTGGAAAAGCAAGTGATTTCACATGGTGCTTCAACTGGAATATAGCAACCCCGATAGCATCCCTTTTTATATTCTTTCTGTAAATTTCTATGAAATTTAACCAATGAATGTCAGACATTGCTTTTCAACCATGCTTCAACAGAATTAGTGAAAAAAATAAACACATGAAACAGGCCTGGACAAAAATGATGGTACCCCATAACCTAATACAGACCCTTTCCAAAAAATTAGAATGTCATGGAAAAGTTGTTTAATTTCCATAATTCCATTCAAAAAGTTAAACTTTCATAGATTATAGATTCAGGGCCCACAATTTAAACGATTTCAAGTATTTATTTGTTTATTTTTACATAATTTGGGCTTCCAGCTCGTTAAACCCACGAAAACAGGAATTCAAAAAATTTGAATACTATGAAGAAATCAGCCCAAATTTTGCAGGGCATGAATGTTTTAAACTGAGTGTCACACACTAATCATCTACTAAACTAAACTCAAGTCACCTGCACAGGCTTCCCCAGGTGTCATTAAATTGCTTCAGTTTGGTTCAATTGTCTCAGTTGGGTTCAATATGGGGAAGACTGCAGACATGACAACTGGCCAGAAGACCATCATTGATACCCTCCATAGGATGGGTAAGCCACAAAAGTTCATAGCTAAGGAGGCTGGTTGTTCACAGAGTGCTGTGTCCAAGCATATCAATGGAAAGTCTAGAGGAAGGGCAAAATGTGGCAGGAGAAGATGCACCAGCAAAAGAGATGACCGTGGGCTTCAGCGGATTATCAAACAGGGAAGATTCAAGAATCTGGCAGAGATCCAGAAAGAGTGGAATGAGGCGGGAGTCACAGCTTCAAAAACCACCACATTCAGACGCATCCGGGAGATGGGCTACGACTGTCGGGTTCCTCGGGTCAAGCCACTTCTGAACCTGAGCCAACGTAGGAAGCGTCTCCACTGGGCCAAGGAGAAGGAGGACTGGACTGTTGGCCAGTGGTCCAAGGTCCTCTTTTCCGATGAAAGTAAAGTGTGCCTTTCATTTGGGAATCAAGGTCCAAGGGTTTGGAGGAAGACGGGTGAGGAACAGAACCCAAGCTGCCTGAGGTCCAGTGTGAAATATCCACAGTCCGTCATGATTTGGGGTGCAATGTCCGGTGCAGGTGTTGGTAAACTCTGCTTTCTTAAATCCAAGGTCACCGCAACAGTCTACCAGAATGTTTTAGAGGACTTCATGATTCCTTCTGCTGAGGATCTGTATGGAGATGCAGATTTCATCTTCCAGCAGGACCTGGCCCCTGCCCATACCGCCAGAAGCACCAAAACCTGGTTTGATGCCCATGCCATCACAGTGCTTGACTGGCCAGCCAACTCACCGGACCTAAACCCCATTGAGAATCTATGGGGTATTCTCAAGAGGAAAATGAGGGGCACCAGACCCAACAACAAAGAAGAGCTGACAGCAAGCATCAAGGAAATCTGGGCTTCCATAACTCCCAGGCAATGCCACAAGCTGATTGCTTCAATGCCACGTGGCATCGAGGCAGTGATTAAGGCAAAGGGATTCCCAACCAAGTATTGAAGACTGACATATCGTTTTGAAAGTACCATATTTTGATTGATTTGATGTGATCCTAATTTCTTTCTTTTTTTCCTGCAAAAACTGAGAAGTAAATGGTGATTTCTTCACAGTATTCTAATTTTTTGAATTCCTGTTTTCGTGGGTTTTATGAGCTGGAAGCCCAAATTACGTAAAAACAAACAAATAAACACTTGAAATCGTTTAAATTGTGGGCCCTGAATCTATAATCTATGAAAGTTTAACTTTTTAAATGGAATTATGGAAATTAAACAACTTTTCCATGACATTCTAATTTTTTGGAAAGGGTCTGTATTTTGTTGGCCAACCTTTTGAGGCAATCACTGCAATCAAACGATTCCTGTAACTGTCAATGAGACTTTTGGACCTCTTAGTAGGTATTTTGGCCCACTGCTCATGAGCAAACTACTCCAGGTGTCTCAGGTTTGAAGGGTGCCTTTTCCAGACGACATGTTTCAGCTCCTTCCAAAGATGCTCAATTGGATTAAGGAAGGCCACTTTAGAATAGCCCAGTGTTGTCCTCTGAGCCATTCTTGGGTGTTTTTAGCTGTGTCTTAGGTCATTGTCCTGTTGCAAGACCCATGACCTGCGACTGAGACCAAGCTTTCTGACACTGGCCAGCACATTTCTCTCTAGAATCCCTTGATAGTCTTGAGATTTCATTGTACCCTGCACAGATTCAAGACACCCTGATCCAGATGCAGCAAAGCAGCCCCAGAACATAAAAGAGCCTCCTCCATGTTTCACAGTAGGGACAGTGTTCTTCTCTTGATATACTTCATTTTTTCATCTGTGAACATAGAGCTGATGATGCCAAAAAGTTCCATTTTTGTCTCATCTGTCCATAGGACATTCTCCCAGAAGCAGTGTGGCTTGTCAAAATGTAGTCTGGCAAAGTCCAGTCTGGCTTTTTTATGACCTGTTTTCAACAGTGGTGTCCTCCTTGGTCTTCTCCCACTAAGTCCACTTTGGCTCAAACGATGACGGATGGTGCGATCCGACACTGATGTTCCTTGAGCTTGAAGTTCGCTTTCAATCTCTTTAGAAGTTTTTCTGGGCTCCTTTGTTACCATTCGTGTTATCCGTCTCTTTGGTTTGTCATCAACTTTCCTCCTGCGGCCACGTCCAGGGAGGTTGGCTAAAGTCCTATGGATCTTACATTTCTGAATAATATGTGCAACTGTTGTCACAGGAACATCAAGCTGCTTGGAGATGGTCTTATAGCCTTGCTGATAATTTTCTCTTTCCTTTGCTTCCTCTGGTCCATGTTGAGTGTCACCAAACAGCACAGTGACTGACTATAGTTCTATCCATAAGCCCACTGACTGATTACAAGATTGCAGACACCTGTGATGCTAGTTAGTGGACACACTTTGAATTAACGTGTCCCTTTGGTCACATTATTTTCAGTCTTTCTTTGGTTACCATCATTTTTGTCCAGGCCTGTTTTTTCAATAATTCTGTTGAAACATGGTTGAAAAGCAATGTCTGATGTTCATTGGTTACATTTCATTGAAATTGTATTTATTATTACTTTTTTCAGATTCAAGTTATTTCTGTGACCATTGTGAGTTTTTCTTTCTTTGAACAAAGGGTACCAACAATTTTGTCCACGTGTGTATATTGTTTTGCTTAATTCCTCACTGTAGCTTTGGCTGTTTTTCCCCATCTTTGTTGTCGTTTTTCTTTTTGTTTAATTTGGCCCCTGGGCTGCACTTTGGGCAACCCTGCTTCTGTGGCTCTTCCTGGGTTGGGCATGTGGTGTCGGCTCTGTGTTGGTTTCTCGTCACGGATGAGCAATGGTGGTTGCGACTGGATGTGGTCGATGCCCTACAACAGTCAGCCTACAGGAGCCGCATCGTTGCAGCTTGAGTTTTTTGGAGGTACACGTCACGCAACACAAGTTTGCGGGGCGAGTCATTGTGGCGTTCTCTGGCTCCTCAGCACGAGAGCATTGTCCAGGTTTGGCAGAATGAGCTCGGTGCTGGGGTGCATGCCTGGAGAGCGGTGAGGCGTACGGGTGTGTTCAAGGGTCAAAATGTGTGCCTGTTGGTCACTCTCCAAGAGGTGACTGCTGTGAGAATGCCTTTATCGATCCCAATTTACGGGTTGCCAATCCCTGATTTACAGAATGCAGATGACACCCGCACAGAACAAATGCTGCCCCCTCTTATAAAATTGTGGTTTAAAAAAATACACAAAATGTCTCACTCGGTCTGTCCCATATTAAAATGACAAATTACTAAAATACCTCCCTTTACAAAATTCCAGGCATTCCAGACAATATAAGATTTTTCTAAACTTTGAAAACCCAAAGTTGTATTCAAGACTTTTTAAGGACCCGCAGGAAAAAAAATCAGGTGAATGTAAAACAAATCCAAAAACTTACCTCTGATGAGGCACATGCAAACTTCTCAGAGATCATGAAGGGCACACCATCCATTGCTGAAAGGACAGGTCAACACATTCTAGTTTCAAAATGTGCAATGGCAAATTGTTAAGGCTTTGTTTTTATTATGGAGCAAGTAAGAAGAGTAAGGGGTTTAATTCATTCCCGATTACCAGAGACATTACCACTATGATGGGGTCACAGCATCGGCTATTGACCTTTTGGAGGACACAATCAGGAAGGATCAAATGTAATAATTAGCTTTGTCCAGAAAGACCGGATGGTCAAAGGTTCAGTTCCCACTGCGTACCAAAATATAGACTTTGAGACTATTTATTGGAGAGATGCTAATCTGCTTCCGAACTGTTGAGGCGCTTAAGTAAGGCGCTAGATCTCCAACCTGTAGTGGCGTAACACCTTTTAGCTGCTCAGCCACCCTGACATTTCAAAACTCTCAGGGAAGGAAAGGAATAGAGCCAACATGACTACTTCTACTTCTACTACTAGTTTCTTTTGAAATTCCGCACTCCCTTATATTTTTGCACAGTCACGAGTCATCCACAATTTCTTGCTTCATGTTGCGCACATCATGTGGCAAAATAAGAATTCAAACTTTGGAGAGAAGTTGACGTAAGTGTAGCCAACCTGAGATTGCATAGAGGTTGGAGTTTTGGTGCTCATAATCTGGTCTGGTAGCGTTTTTCCCTCTGAAACTGGCAGGAAGGGTCATGGAAATATTCCTGCGGACAAAAGGGAAAAGAACTAAGGATGCATGTTTGCAGACGACAACATTGCATCATACAGTACACTGGCATATGTGACCGAGGGATGGGCGATATGGCCTAAAATCCACATCATCAATCAAGCTCAAGCAAACCCATTTTAGGAACACAGAAGACAATGCAAACCACAAGCATGTACACGGGCAAATGTTGAAATGGTGAGGCAAACAGTCCTACGTGTCATGAAAAACAGACTCTCCCACTGCTAATGTGAACTGCACCATGCCCCTCGCAGATTGCTGTTGCTCAAGTGTGGACTATACTTCTGCAATTATGGTAATTAAAGCGACAAGGGGAGTGTCCCTGCAGATGGAACTAATCAATGTGTCACAACAATCCTTTAATGGCAAATGTTGATCCGAAATCAGAGGAGGCGGCGTTCATGGAGGTGGACTGTGGATACATACTTGGTCATTGGAGGTGCTGGGACAGAGGCGGAAGTGGAGGTAGAATTCATATTCTGGACGTCATTCACAGTTGACGTGTGAGAGGTGTCCTGAGTTCGTGGCACAGTACCCATGCGATACCAGATACCCATGTTGTTTAGTTCTCTGTGAGAGAAAAAGGTTACATGTTCAAGCATGAAATACCATTCAAGTTGCAATCTATAAAGCATAAAAAATGAATGAAATACTGATTATTCAAACACAGCAACGTTTGACAAAGCAGAACATGTAGGAAGGAACTGCAAAGTCAGATCTGCTAACCTTGGACATTTTTGTTTGAGTAAGCTATTTGCAATGAGCTATTTCATCATGTAGTAATCCCTCATTTATCGCGGTTAATTGGTTCCACACCCGACTGAATGAAAAGTGAAATTCTGCAAAATAGGATTCCTTATCTTCTTCTTTTCCTTTCGGCATTTCCCTTCAGGGGTCGCCACAGCGAATCAATTGCCTCCATCTAACCCTAACTTCTGCATCCTCTTCTCTCAAACCAACTACCTTCATGTCCTCTTTCACTACATCCATAAACCTCCTCTTTGGTCTTCCTCTAAGCCTCCTGCCTGGCAGTTCCAAACTCAGCATCCTTCTACCGATATATTCCCTCTCTCTCCTCTGGACATGTCCAAACCATCTCAGTCTGGCCTCTCTGACTTTATCTCCAAAACCTCTAACATGTGCTGTCCCTCTGATGTACTCATTCCTGATCCTATCCTTCCTGGTCACTCCCAGAGAGAACCTCAGCATCTTCATCTCTGCTACCTCCAGCTCTGTCTCCTGTCTTTTCCTCATGGACACTGTCTCTAGACCAAACAACATCGCTGGTCTCACCACAGTTTTGTACACCTTTCCTTTCATTTTAGCTGGAACTCTTCTATCACACATCACCAGCTACACCAAAGAAAACCTGTCTAAGACCTTCTAAATATGTTTTTTTTTTTTTTTTTAGCATTATTAGAGCCCTCTAGACATGAAAGAACACCCCTATAGACACCTTTAGTATATATAGTGGGCATAACAGAATATGTTTATGCTTTATGCCATTTTTATGCTTGAAAATGCAGTTTTTTTATGCAATTAATTTAGGCAAAAAATACATGAAATGTGCTTAAATATGCACTTTTTTTACCGTAGGCTGTATTCAAACTCAAAACAGCATAACGTATTAGCATATTTTTGAAAAACCGGGATAGAGTGAAGCCGTGAAATTCAAGTGTGAAGTGGTGAGGGATTACTGTGTACTGTCTAATGTAAAACTACCAGGTATGAGTATGACTAATCAAAACAATGAATCACAACATGAAGATATAGTTGTGGTCAGAAGTTTACCTGCGCTCATCATGGCCATGAATATCATATCATATCATCGTGGGGCTTTCAATGATATTTTTAATCGTATTTTACTAAGGTGAAATGACTGATTATGCAACATAAAGTACAGAGTATATCTTGAAAACGCAAACTGGGAGTACGAGTGCAACAATTGTACACACAGAACAAACTCAAATATTACTTATACTTACACCCCCACTAAGAATTGTTAAGAAAACATTCTGGAACTTTCAGCACCACTCTATGCTTTAGGTGACAATGTGTATATATTTGAGTGGAAATGTAGGTAGTGGGATGCCTGCTGATCGCAAAGTTATTTACAAATAAGAACGAGAACAGACAAACCCGATGAAGGTGTACTGAGGCGGAGCCTGCTTGGACCTTCCAAGGATACGAATGTCACAGATGGCGGCCTCTGTCGAGTCTCGGGGAATAAACTTTATGCAGAGTCGCCTCTTTCTGAAGGCCTGCTCCTCTACACACACACACACACAAACACACACAAGAAGATGAAAACATCAAGAGCCATATTGATTTTTAGTGATTTTGTGCCCACAATCACAATGATATGAGGTCAGATCCCAGTATTTAATTTTGTGCCTGTCAAGAGGCAAATTTGCCACAATAGTGCCACTAAACTTTAAAGGCGCGATTAACACTTGTGTGTCCAGCAGTTTGAATAAACAAGAAATAATGCAGCTATCTTACACTTGTGTGTGCTAGTTTGGGCAGTCCTGACAGATGTTTGTATTGACACATCTTATTTTAAGTCTGCCTGTTCTGATACATTTGCTCCCCAGTGTCCTAGCACAGATAATGCTCTTATAAGCTGTGTATCAGATGCAGATGTACTGTAAGTACCTACAAATAAAAGCTGAAAAGTCCGTCTCTTATCTCATATTTTTTATGTCAAACCTAAATGTTTTCACTCTACAGCAAAAATAAAGGAATTTGCCTCACGGTTCCAATATTGTTGGAGGGATGCGGAATTGTCCTATACCAGGGGTGTCCACACTTTCCCACCGAGGGCCACCAAGGAGGCAAGGGCCACTTTGATATTTTGTAAAGCAACACATGCTAAGAAGTTCCATAAAGTTTCAAGAAAAAACTGAATCTCAGCTTTGTCACATAGGTGAAAAAGCCTATTATTAGTATGAACTTCACGCTTTGCTCCTTTTTCCCCATTTTTGCACTTTCTTCCTAAGTAATTTTCACAATAGCACTTTATTTCCATTTCCCCAACCTACTTTTCTCAACTATAGTTTGTTTTATTTTTCATAATACCACTTTAAACATACATTTTTTCTTTAATATTTCAACGTCATGCTACTAAAATCATATTAGGATTCCTCATAATATAACAAATTCATTCTTGTAAAATTGCGGCTTCATTTCTTGTTAGAAAACCACTTTTTTCTTGTAATAGACTTTATTCTTGTAAAATTACAGTTGTTTTTGCAATTTCTGCTGTTTATTTTTTCCCCCACCCATTTCAACTTTCTTCTTGTAAATTTTCTTCTCGTAATTCTGACTTCATCGCCACAATATGTAGACTTTATTTTGGTGACATTAGAACTTTTTCCCACATACAAATTTCCCCACATTACAACTTTATATGTTATTCTCATACAATTCAGACTTTTTCTTGTTAGATGACAACTTTTTTCTCTTTAATATTTTGATTTCATTCTTGTATAACTACTTCTGATTTTTCCATTTGTACAGTTGTTGTTTTTTAGTTTTCTTGTTAAATTCTATTTTTAGAATGTGCCATGGGACAATTAAAAAAAACAAAAAAAACAGCCGTGGGCTGCAAATGGCCCCCCACAAAGGAAAATTCTCTATTTCTCACAATTATGAATTAAACTGCAGAAAAATTGTGATACATTTTCGTTCGCCATGAATAAAATAAATGGCGTTCATGGCCGTCTCTCACACACGCACGCACAATTTTAGTGATGTGATCAACAATTTGCATTAATGTTGTTATGATAGAGTATACATTTAAAAAGGTAGCTCACGTTAGTAGCTAAACATTGCCAAATTGCTATCATTAGCTGACAACAAACAACTTGTGTGTTACGGCAACATACTCAAAGCAGCAAAGGGCGAGATAAACATACAGGGGGTAGTACATTGGAATGTTGGCGTCCTCTGGGTAGCTGGAGGAACTGGCTGCATACAGTCTATTTAAGATAGGGGTGTCCGAAGCACCATGTGCAGGCCATGTGCAGGCCACAGCTGTTTTTTTATTGGCCCACTGTATATTCTAAAAAATATATAATTTAACAAGAACACACACAAAGAAAAACCAACAGCAGCAAAACTGAAACAAATTTCAACTGAACAGTAGTTTCTGAAGAATAAAGAGTGAATATGAAAACAAAAAAGTCGTAATTTTTACAAGATAATGTCGGAAAATTATAAGCAAAATAACATCTTCTTAACAGCATAAAATTCAAATATTAAAGATAGACATGATATTTTTCAAAAGTCGTAATATTGTGAAAAACAAACAAAACAATGAATAAAGCTATATATATATTTTTTTATCTGGTTGCAAAAAAATTTATAATGTTACAAGACTAAAGTCTAAACATTACGGGAATAAAGCCATAATTAGGAGAAGAAAATTTACAAGAAGAAATAACCAAACCAAAATAAAGTGGTCGTTTTCAAAAAATTAAGTTGGGGAAAGGTTATAACATTATGGTAATACAGTCAAAATATGATGGGAATAAAGTCACATTGAAAGAATATGTATGAAGATTATTCAAGTTGAAATGGTTGGAAAATTGGAAAAAAAAAAAAAAACAGCAAAAATGGAGCAAAGACTGATGTTCATTCTAATCATAGGCTGTTTCAAAGCAGAGATGCATTTATTTTTCTTGAAATACACTCCTGATCCAAATCTTAAGACCAGTTGAAAAATTGCTAGCATTTGCATTTTGCACATTGGGATCTTAATGAGGTTTTAAGTAGAGCTAAAATATGCAAAAGCACAGTGGAGGGGGGTCCATCATGAGTGGGGGTGCTTTTTCATTCAGTGGAACACTGGAGCTTCAGGTGGTGCAGGGTCGTCAAACAGCGGCTGCGTATGTGCAGATGTTGTAGCGGCATTCCTCATGACTGAGGGCCCTCGTCTGTGTGGTTTTCCAACAGGACAACGCTGCAGTTCACGATGCTCGCTTGACCAAGGACTTCTTCAGGGAGAATAACATTACTCTTTTGGACCATCCTGCATGTTCCCCTCATTTAAATCCCATAGAGAACATTTGGGGATGGATGGCAAGGGAAGTTTATAAAAATGTTCATCAGTTCCAGACAGTTGATGCCCTTGGTGAAGCCATCTTCAACACTTGGAGCAATGTTCCCACTAGCCTCCTGGAAACACTCGCATCAAGCATGCCAAACCAATTTTTGAAGTGATTAACAAGAACGGTGGAGCTATTCATTACTGAGTCCTACTGAGAACATTTTTTGTTCTGGTTTGGAGAGTTTTTTTAAACTCTACTCTACTTAAAACCTCATTAAGATCCAAATGTGCAAAATGAAAATTCTAGCAATTTTTTAACTGGTCTTAAGATTTTGATCAGGAGCGTATAAAGAACTTTTTCACATATAACAAGATATCAAATTGGCCTTTGCATCCTTTCATTTTTCAGTATGTGGCCCTCAGTGGAAAGTTTGGACACCCCTGCTTTAAGGCATTTATTTTACAGTCTTCATACAAGTTACTCACTACACAGGTGGGTGACTTACGAGTGTCAACAGTCTCCTGGATTGGAATGAAGCCTACAGGGAGGGTGTCCTTTATATCAATCAGCTTCATGTCAACAAGAACATTTCCTAAATGGCTCTGAAAGAAGAGAGTGGAATATGATTTGATGGGGTTAATAAAGAGGTGTACAGTGGATCACACACATTCGTATTTCAGCATTCGCGACCCTGCAAATAAACCGATTTTTTTTTCCTCCAAAAATAATGATTTTTTACAGAAAAAACATTTTTCAGTCTAAGTCGGTAATAATTGATAATAAAATGTCAGCATTTTTTAAGTGACGACTGTTATTTACGTATTTTTACTGCCAAAACTTGTATTTATTGACACTATATTTGCACAATTTTTTTTTTATTTGGTTTTATTTCTTTACAGCACTTTGGTCAACTGGGTTGTTTTAAATGTGCTATATAAATACAATTTGAACTGAGCACAACAGCAGTACCTGTGGGTGTGATTGGTACTTCCTGCCAGTGGTGCCACATCCACAAGAAAGGCGCGTGAGCTGCACATCTTATTCATTTGCAAGTCTACAAAGTGGCAGATTTTGCCAGGAGTTTTTGTGATTTTTAAGGTTGTATTTACGCCCTAGAAAGCGAAGCACCAGAAAAAGGTAACGGCGCTGCAGGAAAAGGTTAACCTATGTACTGTAGAGCCGCAACAATTAATCGATGATTAATTCATTGTCCACTTACTCAACAATTATTTTGGTATTTGATTAAACGTTTTTTATTTCAAAATGTAAATATCCTCAGATTTAAGCCTCTCAAATATGAATATTTTTACATTTCTTTAGTCAGTTTTTGTTTCTTTTCTGCTATGTTGCGGACCAAACCGCTAACCGTTTGTTTGGTTCATATTCAGTCGAACCGATAACTCGATCAAAACAACATACTTCAGATTAAGCGACGAAGAAAATAATTGTTACTTACAGCTCGAAAACTATGTGTTTAATGGAGGTCAAATGTTACTGCCATCCTCATTATCATTCATTAGTGGTGAGTACCTTTACTTTATCGTTGAGTCACTTTTATTACAAATGTTGATCCGAAATTGGATCAACATCAAGCTAGCAGGGTGGTTCAGAGAGGGGGGAGCAAACCATGTGCAAAAAAAAAACAGACAGGCACTGTGTTGGTGACCCCTGCTCTAGACGCTCTACACCTTGGACTCTCGATTCAGTCTGCCTGTGATGTCATCGCCACGCTTTATACTGAATTATACTGAGTGTTGGGCCGCATCCGGTCATGAGAGTGTTTCAAAAGTTAAGTCCAACTTTAAGCCTTTCAAACTCATGGATCAGAGCTTCAGGACAAGATAAAAAGGTATAATTTAATTTAACAATAATAAATAATATAATTTAACTTTAATATCTATCTGCAGAGGATTTTTTGTTAAAAATCTGATGGTGCGAAATATGCTCATTTTGCCCCGGAATTACTGTGTTCATTCAATTTGTAGTGCGGCATGGAAACGAATACAGCGTGCTGCTGTACTGCAAGTGTGATGAAAATTATGACACTTGATTTTCTTCCCTGGACTTTTTGATGATCAAAAACATGTAAATGGCTACTCTGTTGACTTTTAAAACAACAGTCACAGCCTAAGTTATGATCTATTTTGTAGTACGGCTGTACTTGCCGAGGTCCGTGGGTCGATCACAGCTTTTGTCTTGACTCAATGTTAAAGCAACGGGAAACAAAGGCACTATTTCCTGCTATGATATTTGCTCTAACTTCTTTAAAACTTGGGGTAGAGAAGTAAATGAGGTATTAAATTGAAGTTCAAGGCATATTTTATCAGATAGAATTAATCATAGGCTTGATTTAATTCAACCTGAAGTGTTTGTTGCACTTCCTTCAAATAAAATGTGAATGCATTTGCCATTAATTGATGTTTATTTGTTTGTTTACATCCATAATTCATTTATACCTGATTCCCTTACAAAAAAACAACTGGAATCTAGAGAACTTCACCTGCACTGTCCAGTATCCAGGTATTTATTTCCCAATTAGACTGGTTGAATTTTTGGCTAAAAAGTTACTGAATCAATTTAAAGTGACTGAAACGTTTCGGATCATATCGTATCGTTCTAAATGAACTAATATCGTCCTTGAACCGTACTGGCAACCACGAATTGTGATACGAATCGAACCGTTACTAAAACGAATCGTTACACCCCCATCGTTCACTGTTGGGTCCGGAAGAGAACTACAGCAAAAAGCGGGGATTTACTGTGATAGCTTTGTTTCATGCATAGCTGATTAGATTGAAGATGCCATTTACATTTTCCTTGGAGAAGACCCTGGTGAAGCACAGGTAGCGGGTCACCTTGGACTTGAAAAGTCCATCTTTCCAAAGATCAGCATCCAGACCATCTGTTGTTGTTGACACCTACAGTCAAATAGGGTTCATCAAAGTAGGATAGCAGTTAGCACCAATAATCTTAGTGTGAAAAGTTGTGAGTTGTTTGTCTGTCTGGCAATTAAAACAATATGATGAGTAAATAGCAAAAAATATGCTTACAACATCATAACCGGTTGGTGCCCTGCTCCTGGAAGCTACAACACCAACTCCAGTGATGGGGTCCATAGGCATCTCTGGCAACGCCTCAGAAAGGTCCCGGATCTCAGGCATCTCTGTAGTAAGCAATCAAAAAGAGGGTGAATTATTTCTAGTTTTATGAAGTCAAATTTACCACAATTATTATCTACTGGCTGTGTGAGTTTACCCCTTAGAAAGACACAAACATCCCAGAATGTTTCCAGTATGGTATTATGGTGTGGTTTATCTTAGGGGTGCAACAATACGTGTATCTGTATCGAACCGTAACCCCTGTATCAAACAATACACAGTTTTATATTTATTTTATCAACTTCTGACGACGCTCTGTGCTCAGTGTATCTGCGATCAACTACTCTGGCTTAGGTTGCATTATCAAACACAGAGCCACTGAGCTACGCCTCCCACATGCATACCATATTGCAGAGAGAAGCTACATGCAGGCTAGCCCACTGAAACATGGCTAATGACTTTCCTGATGTTGAAGATCCTCCACCATCCTTCAGATCTCGTGTTTGGGACCACTTTGGATTTCATGTTAAGTATGACGCTGATGGCAAGCGCGTCGTGGGCAAAAAAACAACAGTCGCAAGTGTCCCACAATGCTAAATTCCCGATGTGAAAACATCTGGTGTAGCTCCATCAGAGAGTGATTTCATTTATTAAGAACCTGATTTTTGTTTAATATGCTGCTGAGAATGTACCCCAGAAGATGGGTATGGATAACTATAGCTTTGATTTTGTAAGGATTTATTTCTTTGTAATATTTCCTCTGCTGCTAAGAATGCACCACATGGATCTCCATCAGATACATTTATTTTTATATTCTTATTATTACATGGTGCTTTTATTTTTGCTCTTATATGGTGCTAAGTGTGTGCAGCAGAACTGTACTTTTAAGGTGAGAAAAATGTTGGCAATTTCAATAAAATGAAAATTAAAAAAGGCAAGTTTATTTATTTATTTTTTTGTATTATAAAAGTATCGAGCCGTATCACAAACGTATCAAACCGAACCGTGAATTTTGTGTATCATTGCAGCCCAAGTTCATGTTTCAGACATTCTTACCAAGTTACTGTTAATCCTACCCCCTTCTGCATATCTATTACTAATAATTCATTCACACCCCAACTTTTACTTAGTGACACTTACAGTATTTATTTTGATTACATTTTGTCATTTCAATTTTTATTCACTTCCTGCGTGAAAAGGGAGGTGTTAGGGAAAAAAATATTAATAAGCAAATTGGAGATAAAAAAAAACAAAACTATATACCCTGTGAAGTGTTAAGGAAAAGGAAGAGATAAGATTACAACTTAATAAAAGTAATAAATAGGATTATATTTGGTTTCATGTTTAAATAAACATTAAAAAAATAAAATAAACAAAAATACAAGTTACAATAAGTGGAGACACTAAGTAAGGATAAGTTAGAAGAAATATGTGCATGGCTCAGATCAAGGGTACCCTTTGCTGTCTTCAACTTCACTTTAGTAGTATTAGAAATTGTTGTTCTAACAACGTGTACTACAAGTATCCCTATCTGATGTTTATAGAGTGAGGAAGCTTACCAAACCATAAATTAAGCCTGTTCATGTTTTTATTTTGCGCTAGCTTTGTAAAAAAAGTGTCTATATTTGGACATTGAAATGTTACATGTAAAGCATGTCTACTTTTGTTGTGAAATTAACAATATTTTCTCTGATAATTTTGTCATGATTTCTACTTAGAATTAAAGAATGATGTCTGAAATTGGTTTCTAATGTGTTTTATTCAAATATTCTCAGTGTAAAAAAAAATAACTGTCGTGGAATCATTAGTGAAAAGTACATTACCTTCGTGTCCGCCTGCCGATGAAAATTTTGAAGAACATAATTCCATGGAAAAACAAACCCCATGATGATTACAATGGAATATATTCATGGAATAATTTCTCAACTCTGCAACTAAAGTGATTTTTTTGTGTATAAAAGAGTAAAATAAGATTATTTGAACAAAAGTTTAACACAGAGTGGACACAGAGTTATGTACATTACATTTAAGAAAGAGTGAACTTCGGAGGGTTGCTATGGGAAATGGAAGATGTCTCGAGCTCTGGTATGTTGGGTGTGTGTTCTGCAATGTTTGAAGTTTGTGTTGATAACATTACCAAGGTCTATCCACGAGTATGAAATTTTAAATGTAACACTTGGGTACCCTTGATCTGAGCCATGCACATATGTAAATACTGGAACAAAAAATATTCATGAGTCATTTCTGGATATAGATTAAGCGTTAACTTATTTTACCATAAAGCATCAGAATAGTAAAAAAAACCAAAAAACATCCATCCAGTACAAATCATTAAATACAGGTTATGAATTAATTTGTGTTTGAGTGAAGTAAATATTTGATCCTGTACCAACAAGCAAAAATTCTAACCCCCACAGATCGGTCATGCACCCCCATCAAGTCCTATCCTTACAAGGAGCTTGTTTAGAAGAAAGAGATGATTGTTGGCGTGGTCATTTGAAAATGGAAAAAATGCAGGATATCAGTCAACCGCCCTCGATCTGAAGGTTGAAGCAAGATTTCACAAAGGGGATAAAGATGATTCTGTTACATTGCAGTGTCCGACCCAAGAAGATCAAGTTCATTTCAACATAGCGCCAGACAACAACAAGAGTCACTTAAGGATACTTTTGACATTGAACAGGCCTACAGTATACCTTGGAAAGTGCTCATGACACCAAAACACCTTCATCTTGTTCTTTTCGCCATGAAAAATAACATGCTGAATGTTGAAATATATTTACCATTTTTTTTTTATTTTTTTATGTTTCATTAAAGAAAGCAGTCTCCGGAAGAAAACTGGAGAAGGAGGAGGAAGTGACATCACTATGAGAACCCTCCCATCCAGAACCGTCCATTGACTGTAATAATTTCTGCATAGTTTTGGTTGAATTTCTGTTGTTATATTTTTTTTATATTATCCTGCTCGTTGTGGGGCAGACTGTTGCTGGAAAACCCGACGAGACGGAATAAGATTTCCAAAAGACGCCATTTGCCGTGTCAGATGCTTCAGTATTTCGGCACAATTCAAGCCCAATTGTTTAGATGCTCAAAATCTTGATAAAAATGTGGATTCAATGCAACTCTTAAAAGATCCTGAGGGTTAGGAAACAAAAAAGTCAAATGGTAGACCCCCAAAAAAAATGAGCCGAAGAATCCGATTGGCTGTCCGTCAAGACACGGGACGATCCTCGGCCCAAAGAAAAGGTTGTTACTGGTGCAGAGTGCAGTCCAATAACCATCAGATGCCATCTGCGAGAGAAGGGTTTTAAGAACAGAAAAATGTCTTCAAAAGGTCTCGTCTCCTTCAACGCCACACGTTTGTTTGGAATTTGCACAAGAGCACCAAACATGGGACTATGAAAGGTGGAAGAAAGTTTTATTCTCTGATGAGAAAAAATGTAACCTTGACGGTCCTAATGGCTTCCAACGTTACCAGCATGACAAGGGGATCCCACCTGACAGTGGAAGGGGCGCCATCATGATCTGGGGTGCTTTTTCCTTCAATGGAACAATGGAGCTTCAGGTTGTGCAGGGGCGTCAAACGCCAGCTAGTAGGGGTGTAACGATTCATCCACTACATCGATGCATCGATTTGTATTCCTATGATCCAACTACATCGATCTGTGTCCAGCAAATTTCCATTCTGGATGACATACACCAAACTATCATTGTTTAAAAGGCAATCAATCGATTGCATCGATACTAGGAAATAAAGCACTGGATTTAAGCATGGCAGCTTTAAACGGATGTGTGTGGTTTTTTTTAGCACTTTTAATGATAAAGACATTAAACGTTACTCGTGTAACAGTTTGATTTGTCTTCAGTTGATTAGTCATGCCTGTTGAGTGGGGCGCACGGATGACATCACGTAAAGGCGACTGTTGTGGTTACCAAGGGTTACAGTGTGGTTGGCACATTGAATAAACGGAGCCGACCCGTCCTCTCCAAAGAGCAAAAGATTGTGAGTTCTAGTCCTGTAAAGAGTGACTCTCGATGCCTTACACCTCGGACACTATACTCAATTCAGTCTGTCTGTGATGTCATCGCCACCCTTTATACTGAATTTATACTTGTATGGAGGATATGAATTTGCTTTAATATCTATCTGCAGATGAAATTTCGTGAAAATTCGATGGTGCGAAATATGTTAATTTTGCCCCGGAATGACTGTGTACGTGCAATTTGTAGTGTGGCGTGTGTAGTGAGGTCCACGTGAAATGACTCTGGATTTTCTTCCATGGACTTTTTGATGATCAAAAACATGTAAATGGCTACTCTGATGGCTTTTAAACAAATGTCACAGCCTAAGTTATGATGTATTTTGTAGTACAGTATGGTTGTATGCAATTTTTCAGGTGTGTGTGTGTACATATACATACATATTTACAGTGTGCTTCATACACAAATGTGACTATAATGACTCTGCAAGCTATACATATTCTTGTTTTTAATCTAGAAATGGGTGATTTCAGCCCTTTTCTCGACACATTCAGTAAATAGCTGGTTACATTAGTCTGTGCTTTAAGACAAATGGCACACAAACTTTCTACTACAATTTTACTCCAACATTTTACTGTCAGTCTCTTTGGAATGGGCAGTGCAAAAACATTAGTGCTGTGAGACGTTAGACGTAGTCTAAAGTATTTACTGCGGGAGTTAATGGCTCAGTAACGGTACGGCTCAGCTGGGACTTGTTTACGTTACGTACAAAGCTAACGTGCCTGCTCGCTAGCTAGCGAGCTAGCGACAATATTGCGTCAAACAACGGGCCCTGTGTGCTAGCGTACGAAGCCCAAGTTATCTCAGCTTTCGTTCACGTGTATGACATATTACCCACCCCAAACATATTTGAACACAGTTTGCCTAACACAAAACCAGGTCTTTTCCCCGTTAGAGATGCAAAGATTACTCGTTGAACACGAGCACCAGAACCATTAGCATTGACACACAGCTCCGTTAGCTCACTTACCGTAAATGGCCAAAATGGAATCAAACCAGGTTCGTAGTCTCCCTTGTGTTACACTCCCATTTCTTGTAACAACTTCCAGAAGTTGTGGTCATCAACGAACCGATCGAATAATTGTTTGGATGTAGCTAGCATAGTGGTTTCAACATGGTGGGAGGGGATGCCATAAAGTCAACACAGGATGAGACCCGTCAACTAACAGGCGAGGGGAGCCTCAACCCCATCCACACTACTCATCCACACTACATGCCTGCAATCCAGTAGCGTCGCTAAGCCCATTGTGCACTTTTATGGAAACAAATACACAGCTATAGATATATAAAGTGACAAATTCAATATTAAGTGTCCAGAATATGATCTTAAATGAATAACCTGTCATTACTCATTTAAAGGTGCTATGTGCTCCTTGGCTCCAAATTACACTTTCTTCCACCCCAAAATACACCACCACTACCGGTTACCAATACCAAAGTTACCAATAATGGTTTCAAAGAACAGATTGTACAAAATAAAAATGTCTATCTTCTTAACAATTACAAGTTAAACTGACTGAGGGGCGTGGCTATAACGACTGTCTCTCACGCACGGCTGGTTGTGCATGCACATGCCCGTACATGAACTTAAAATCATAACATTTTCTTTACTCGTGTTTTGTCTTGCTCTTTATTTGGACCGACGAACTGCAGCATACGTCCCTCGCTACAGCGCGGTTAGAACATCCGTCTATCGGGGTTTTAAAAAAATTTAAAAATCGCTGTTTCATAGTTGAATATGGTCTATTATTAGTTAAACAAATATAAGACCCAGCTGCAGTAGAGTTGTATTGGTCAGGTTACATTGATGAGACAATAGCCACCTGGAAGCATGTCTGTGTATGCTAATGTATGAGTCGCTTTTGTATACATTATTGGGCAACACAAGCGTAAAGATGACTATAGATGTGTTATTTCATGTCTACAGGGCTCTAATAATGGTAAAAACTTGTATTCAGAAGGTCATAAACAGGTTGTCTATGCTCTAACGATGAAGATATTCCATTAATTAATATTGAATCCCATACTTCCCTGATCGATTAAATGCATTTGCGGGCCGCAGCATTTTTTTTTTTTTTGGCCTACGGCACAACCTAAAAATATAACTGAACAAGAAAACAAACCCAGCTAAAATAGAAAAAAAAAATCACCAGTGATTTTACAAGAATAAAGTCAAAATATTAAGAGAAAAAAGATGCAATCTAACGATGAAAAGATTCTACAAGAGTTTTACAAGAATAATGTCGTCATATTATGATGAAAACAAGTCATTTTAGTTGCATAAAGTTGAAATATTACAGAAAGACGGAAAAATGATGTAATTTCAGCAGCATAAAGTTCAACTGTTCAAGAAAGATGTTGCTTTAAAGTTGTCATATTATGAGAAACAAGATGACAAATAAAGTTGTCATTTTTGGTACAACAAATCGAAATATTATGGGAATAAAGTCTTAATTACCAGAAGAACATTTACAAGACGAAAGTTGGAATTGTCAAAAAAAGAGCTGTAATTTTACGACATCAAAGCCAAAATATGAGAAAAAATTAATTTTACGAGAATAAACCACTAATATGAGGAAAAATAATATTATTTATTAGCGTAGAGTTGAAACATTAGAGAAAACAATGTTTATTCATTCATTTTCTGTGCCGCTTTATCCTCATTAGGGTCACGGGGGTATGCTAGAGCCTATCCCAGCTGACTTCGGGCGGGGTACACCCGGCACTGGACTGGACAACTATGGACAATTTAGAGTCGCCAATTAACCTAACATGCATGTTTTTGGAATGTGGGAGGGAGCTGGAGTACCTGGAGAAAAGCCACGCACGCACAGACATCCCCGCTTGAATAGATTCTCATGACAACATATGTGTACTTCATGAAACAAAGGAGAATGCACATCTCCTGCACAGTGCAATTATCAACAAACCGATTGAAAACGTTTTTATTTGGCACAGTAGTGTGATAGGATGCTTTAAACCAGGGATGGGCAAACCTTTGAGTTGAAAGGACCGCATTTGTTTTTAAAACTAACAGATGGGCCAAATGAGGCTTGAGTAATTGTGATACTCTGACACAGATCAACAGGAGGTCATCAAACCAAACGCCTCACGTATGCATGGTGCAACCAAAAATACAGAAGAACACACAATGTAGCTGTACTGCACGGACTATGCATACACACTAATATACAGCACATGCAAAATAGCACTATTTTATATAAAATGTATAACCAGCAAGGCATACTGAGTAACTTCCTGTTGGGGAAGTGTGTGCCTGGGCTTCCCATCCTAATTGAGCTGGTTGTCATCAGCTATCAGACAAGTGACAAGACACAGCAGCAAGTGAGCAGTGTTTTCAAACGATTCCAGGGTTTCCCCTAACATTACATGAGAAGAATAACTTCATTTTATTTTAGTTTCTATGTAGCTCCAGAGCAGAAAATGCTAAATACAGTGGAGCCTCGGTAAGTGTACGCACTTGTTATGTTATTAGTGTAACGGATGCCAGCCTGTCCATCTTTGTTGGCAAACCTTACTCCCTCTGTCTCAAGTGGTACGCTGAACACGAGGCCGACGGTGCGGGCTTTTAGTCGCGTGGTCAGCGCCCTCGTCTCCCATTACGAAGGTCGTGTGTTCAAACCCCGGTGCGGGCAGTGCCGAAACATGGCTGGTTACATTCGTAAACTGCGCGAGTTCAACTGTGTTCTTAAAACATTTTGTATCACAAAAAGTCTTTGTTAGCAGTTTGCTAATACATAGAAAAAGGAAGTGGATGTCAGTTCTGTCGCCCAACTATGACGTCATCACCGTCACACAATACATGAAAATGAACTACATTTATGCAGGAAAAATTCTGTTACTAATCCAACGACCTTTTTGGGGAAGTAGCTAGTAACCGTAACGTATTTATTTAAAGTACTTGCACTGCTGATAGCTACAGTATATTACGGATCTGGATGTGGTTTCAGTCAGTGTTCACAACTACCACCACACAGGAAGCTAAATAGCTAGTCAATAAGTTGTGGTTGCTCACGTTCAGGAAAACACTGCCCCCTGGCGTATTGGTAGTGAATCACAACTCACAAGCTCAACAACTACAGACAAACGCGACAAAATTCTAATTCTTTTACATATTTTGAGGCTTTTCAAAAAATTATATTCCCTAGTAACTTATTACAATAATTTTGTGAAACCTTTATTTAATTCCATTACTAATTCTTGCTTTTTGGGGAATGTAACTAGTAACATAACTGAGTAATTTGCCCAACACTGGTTGTTATTGTAATTATTTATTTTCTCACAATCCTTACCGAAGAAGCAGGGGTCGGTCCCACAAATAAGGAAATCCCTTTTTATATTTTATTGGTTTGCTTTTGGCAACACAGAAACAAAGTCAGTCTTTGGCACTTAATACTCTAAACAAACATGCTACTTGTAGACATTAACATCGATGCATTATTTTCTTAACTTAAGTCTTCAGAATACACTTGACATCATCATATGTAAATCACACGTACGGACCACCGAAAGGGAAAAAGGCAAAAAAATGGCCACAGGATAAGTGGACTGGAAAAAAGGAGAACTAGATAAAACATTTGAAATGTTTTCCACGGAGGCATAGACAAATAGTGTATGACGTGTAGGCCCAATACCCAGAGGCCATTTGGGCTTGCGTTGCTGTAAAAAAACCAAACAAACACAGGACATATTTCCTGATGAATTCTCATACTGATGATGTTAAGGTTTGCACTCAGGTCATCCTTCATATGTTTGCAATTGTTCATTTCACAAAAGCAAACAGACTTTCTTCTTCATTGTACACTGCAACATATATTGAACATTTTCATAGAATAAAGTACAGAATCTCCCAACCTGTTATTTGTGAGCTAAAAAGGTACAAGAAGAAGAATATTGTGGGTTTAGTTTCCATCTTTTGACAAAAAAAAAAACAAAAAACAACCGAGTGGGCACATAGAAGCCCATGAGTACAAGCATTTGATGCAAGGGTTTGTGGGAGCTCTATCTGCTTAACTGTGCCAGCGTCTATGCATACTGTAACACAGGGCGTTCATAAAGTCTCTTTACAATTGAGCACATTTATTACAACAGCAAATGAATACACACATAAGTGGGAATTATTACAAAATGAGGAGTCGATATTGACGTTTTTTGCCTCATTTAAGACCCCTCCAGATGGGCACCATGAGTTGCACAAAGCACATCAAGGCAGTACTCAATTTCTTGCCATATTCGCTGATCAACGATGGCAATGGCATCAGTGATCTTTTGCTTCAGGGTGTCGATGACCCGTGTAGATTTCTCTCAGAGATTAAGTACCTATCCATCTTTGTTCGATGTAACGTACTTGTATGTCGTCAACGTAACTCCATAGAAAGAAGCATAGGGAGTGATATCTGGTGAACTGCCATATGTTCCGGACTATAAGCCTCATCAGTCAAAAAAATGCATCATAAAGACGAAAAATTGTCATGGCGCCGCTCCTAACGACATTAAATTCAAAAGAGGAGAAGAAAAAGCCCGAGGGACGGGGCAATGATGACACCAACAAGGAGACAAACTAAAGCTACAGAAGCTGAAATAAGTCCATTTTTTTAAACTTATATAGATACAATAAAACCTTACCTGTTTAATAAATGTCAGCATGTTCTGGAGGACGCTTATAATACGTGACATGACGCCCGGTGTGGAGAAACATGTCAAACAGCCGTATTTTAACACCAAAACCTTTCACAAATGAATGAAAATCATATGTGTGCATTTAGTTAGTCAGTGGCTGACGCAACAGCTACGATCTTCAAGATAGACATAATCAGCGTCGTAATTAAACACCGCCGTCTAAAATACCACATTTCTCAATCCATACAGGTATCATATCATTATAGCTGCACATTACTTAAAGCCATAGTCTCCAAGGCAGAAGCGTATTAGAAAGTATTTTGTAACAATAAGCGTCCGGAATGCTCTGCATCATTCCATTTGTGTGCCTAACTGTTTGTCAACAAGCACAACGCGATGAATTATTGCGGCGTTGCCAAAATTCCAGCCACCACCTCACTTTATTTTAAAGGCAGCACATTAAGTGAAATTATACACTGGAGATTTTATTTTATTTTGTGTATATATATATATATATATATATATATATATAAAATTGCACCTGACTGTAAGTTGCAGATCCAGCCAAACTAGACTATGTGACTTATACTCCGGAAAACACCGCCCCCTAGTTTCTTGGTAGAGAATTGCAAGCTACGAGCTATGCCGTGCCGTGCACATCTGTCAACAACACGCGCCACTACAAAGGTAAATCCCAATTCTTTTACATATTTGAAGGCTTTTAAAAAACAAGTAATGCAATGGTAACTAATTGAAGGCGTAATTCTGTTCTAATTCAAGTACTTTTTTGGGAAAATAACGCCAATTACTAGAAAATAACCAGTAATAACAGTAATTGGTTCCAGACCCGACCATGATAAGTGAATTTCCACGAAGTACAATTCCTTATTTATAAATCAAATATTTTTGTAGTTACATCATAGAAAACCCGTTTCTGACCTTCTAAATGCCGTTTTTAACATTAGAGCCCTCTAGACATCAAATGGCACCCCATAGTCACCCTTACACGCATATTACCCAACATAGTAGACATCATATTAGAAAATAAGACATAAGACATGACTCAGACATGTTAGCGTTGGAAGAGTTCCTTGTTGTTCATTTTGTACTTCCTGTGGTGGCTATGATTTCATCAATGTAACATTACTGACACCTAGTGACCAGTGTAGAATACTACATATGATCGCAAAGTCTTTAAATGCGTCTTTGGGATGCCTTATATTTGTATTTTTGGACATTTTATGCTTAAAATGTTTAATTGAGGCAAAAAATATGTAAAACTGTGCTGAAATCCGCATATTTTTTACTATTAAAGCTGGGTTCAGCCATGAAACAGCATGATTTATTCATATATTTTTGAAAAAAAAGAGTGAAAATGCTAAATTCAAAGTGCGAATTGGCAAGGGATTACTGTACTTACGTTTAAAAGTAATTTGCCCAACACTGTTTGTAACATGTTTGAAATTGTAAAGAGACTTTGTGGACACCCTGTGCGTTTTACTAAGACAACACAAATTGCGAAGCACTGCAACAATAACATACAATAACACACAAATAAAAGTAGGTGGTTTGGTAAAAACAGTATTACTTTGACCATAAAGGTCAATTTAGATTCTTTTGTTTTAATCATGTTACAAGTGAGATGTTCATGCTCATGGTCCAAGTTATTAACATTAATCCCAGAAAGTATTACTCGAGAAAACACGATATATTCACATGTTTCTAAACTTACAAAAATGATTGTTCTTAAACTTAACAGACTTGTATGATCCTACAATTCATTTTCATTGTGCTTTGATTTCACTGTGGTAAACACAGAACATAAAATGTCAAAAATGGCTGCTTGCTGTGCAGTCACTCGTGAAGGGACCTGCCCAAAAAGTAAAAAAAAAAAACAAGAATGAACAAGTATTGGTGCACAGGAATGTATCATATTCTTCTCATCTATATAAAAGTGAAAACCTAACCGTAGTACCGCATTGCCCCGAATATAAGAAGAGTATTTTTTCCCCCCTAGAAAACAATGCGTCAGCTTATATTGGAGGTCTAGAGGTGTACACGTGCACACACCCATGGATTACTCTGCCACACACATTTTCTCGTACACAAGTGTCATTTCCGCGTGCTCTTTGCGGTGTGTCTCTGGTGAAAGTGAACCGCAACCGCGTCCGCACCGCATTAGCAGAGCAAATGCACCAGAGGGGAGGAGTTATGATGCTAATTTTAAGATAACGGTGATCAATCAACAACTGTCGAGTATGATTCATAACATACGATGTATGACTTTTACAGATATTATTTTTTAAATGATTCATTGTGTCTTAAAAATGACTTCTCCATATACAGGTATTGAAAAAGAGGGGTGGTCTTATATCCAGGGTTGTCTTCTATTCACGCCAGTACATTAATTTGTATTTAGCACATGCTGGAAAAGGTTCTGAAATGCTGCCGACAATATCAAATACATTATACATAAAAATACAAAAGTTGGCGAGCCACCTCCTGAAATAAATTAAAGATTGTTCACAAAGGTTATCATTCTAAAAACTACGTCATTTAAAGTTGGAAAGGAAGTGGAAATGTCTTCATAGAAAGGTTGACGGGAGGCAAATTGACTCTTCTTGTTTGTTAAAGACGTTTCACCTTCTGTGCTAAAAGCGTCCTCAGTTCTAAAATTTTAGGTGTGGAGTCTACTTATGTATGTCGCTGGTGGGTGCCTTCCCTGGGGGTGGTCACAAGAGGGTTGTTATTACTGTGGGCCAGCGTGGCTGGTGAACAACCGTCCTGCATAACAACTGCGTGTTTGTCTGTCTGGCGGCAAAACAGCTCGTTAGGGTCCACGCTTCTGTTGGAATGATACAATCTTTGGGGGAGAGATGTTAGGACATTGTTGTAAGTCAGGGTGTGCAAAGTGCGGGCCGGGGTCCATATGTGGCCTGCAGCACATTGTAAAAATGTAACAAAAAAACATTTTTTTTTTTTTTTTTAAAAAGAGCAAAAATTGAAGATCAGCAGTAATTTCACACGAAAAAAGCCAAAAATATTAACAGAAAAAAAGATATAATTAGCGGAAAAAGGTATGTTACCAGAAAAAAGTGAAAATATTATGGGAATAAAGCCATAATTAAAAGAAGAAAACATGCAGAAAGTTTAAATAGTTAGTAAATTTAAAAAAAAGACAGCAGAAATGAAAAACAGTTGTACTTTTATGAAAATAAAGTCAAAATATTAAAAAGTTAAAAGTTGTGGCCTACCAGAAAAAAATGTTATCTTAGTAACAGAGTTGAAATACAGTATTAAAGAAAAAATATATTCTTTTTTTAAAGCCATAATATGAGAAATAGTCATAATATTATGAGAAACAAAACAAATTTCTGGAAAATTAGGTTGGAGAAAGTGATAATATTATGGGGATCATGTCAAAATAATACGTGAGTAAAGCCATAATATTACCAGAAGAAAATTTATCAAGATTATTTAAGCAAATATTTTGAAAAAGAAAAAAAAACAGCAAACACGGGGGGTGAAGAGACCTATGCTCATACTAATAGTACTTTTTCACCTCCTGTATATCACAAAGCTGCGGTGCAGTTTTTCTTGAAATATACCCGTGTACCACTTCTTAGCCTACTGTATCTTTTGAAAACATTAAAGTGGCCCTTTCTCATCCTTTCATTTTCAGTATGTGGCCATCGGTGGAAAAAGTTTGGACACCCCTGCTCGGTGATGGTGCAAACCTCCTTGGTAAGAACTTCTTTCACACCTCTCTCATACCAAAGCGGAGTTGTGTGCCATCTTAACAGCTCTCCCCCAAAGATTGCCTCATTCCACAGGAAGAGTGGTCACGGTTTTGCCACCAAGCAGGTGAACGACCTGTTAGCCAGGGCGGTTGTTTGCCAGCCATGTCCGACAACAACCCCCAGGGAACACACCCACCTGAGATAGGGCAACTCCACACCTGAAGAAGCCTTTTGGACTGAAGGTGAATGAATACCTTCAACAAACAGTCCAGTTTCCTCCATTCAGCATTTGCGCAAGTGGAAAACATGACTTGGAAACTATCACGAGAAACATTTCTATACATCATATGCACACATACTGCAGTTTTAATAAATAGTATAAACATTTCAAATATGCTATCATTTATATCTATTCACTACTCTAGATTCTAGCCGGGTGCCAGTTTTAGTTCTTGCATTAGTGCATTTGAACAAATTTAGGACTTAATTTAACAGTTTGTGTTAGCACTATTAGAGAATGCCTCGCTCCAGAATTGCTTGTCTTTATTTAGACTATAATAGTAGTTGGTGATAAAGAGCATTGGTTATTACAGACTTAAAAGTGCTCATGACACCAACACATGTTATAATCTTGTTATTTGTCCTGTTAGTTGTGTGCTGGAATGTATTTACCCTTTGTTTTTGTTTTTTTTTTTTACATTTTTTGCCACTGAAATCAGTCTCAGAGAAGACAGAGGATGTGACACTACCTCGAGAACCCGCCCTCCCGGAACTGCACATGGAATGCATTGGTTTCATATTGTTGTGGTGCATTTTTTGTTGATTTTCTGTTAAATATATTTTTCGATATTATGCCCACTTGTTGTGTGGCACAAGGAGTAAGCTTGTTCACATTTCCAAAAGACGCCGTTCGCTGCGTCACATTTTTCGGTATTGTGTTGGGACACATTTGGAGGACAGTTGTTTTGACACTGTGCCTCAGATAAAGGAACGTCTGGGATTGAATGCGTATTCTATCATACTCATCACAAAACAATATCAGTCAATGTTATGTTTGTGTTATTGTTGTGGATATTTCTCTTTATTTGCTTTGCTGTGTTTTGATGAGTCTGCTTGCCGGGAAGAGTCCTCGGCAGCCAAATACGGCGGTAATTTAGAAAACTCACGTTTTGGTGTCATGAGCACTTTAAAAAAGGGACTGTATGCAGCGGGTTCCTCTAGTCGCCTAGAGCAGTGGTCCCCAACCTTTTTTGGTCCCCGAAAGAAGCCTCTGATTTGACACCGAATAAATACGAACACTAGTGCTCCACACAGACAATAAAGCATCATTAAAGCTCACCTTTATACATTCACACACGGCATCAGCATTTGGGAACGACAATGAGATGAAAGAAGGGGGAAAATATAAATGTATTTGTGGCAGCATCTCGGAGCACACCCCCGAACAAAGCGGGATTAAACGTAAATGACATAATCAAACAACATAAGCGTGCAAAAACTATGGGCTTTCTAACAGTATTCTATTTTATATTCTAATAAAATAATAGCTCTTATTTCCAAAATGTATATACATTTACATAAAATTCAATGTAGTTATTTACAAAACTACTTTTAAAAACGTGTCTTTTTTCAAAAAACTTCTAATTTGTCCAAGTTGGGAACCCCTGGCCTAGAGGACGTACTGCAAGCGTTTTATTCCACCTCCTCCTGCTGCTTTGTGTACATAAGCTACGCTGATGTAACACACACACACTAGTTATGTTGGTGGTCAGCCAATGATAGCAATTTGACAAAGTTTAGCGACTAACGTTAGCCGTCATTGAATGTTTTCCCTATCATAACCACAAAATGACTCCAACTTGTTGGTCGCTTCTCTGAGACTGCGTTTGTGCACGCGCCACGAAAAATATAGATTTTTTTTTTGTTTGAACAATTATTGGTGACATGCAAGTTTGTTGCGGTTATTATTTTACATAAACAGGTCCTTCTGATCGCTAACAGATTACCAAAATTTCCCAGGTCTATTCCAAGTGCAACAAACCATTAATGAAGGAAAGCAGCCATAAAGTAGAGGTTGAGCGCTGAGTGCAATACAAATTTGGTTACTCTATTGGGCTTAGTCTGGATGTAGCGGGGCCGCCTCTACACAAGCTGTGAAAACCTGGGTGAATTTCCTTCGCACCTGACTTAGATGTCTCCTTTTTAACACGGGAGGCTTTGACCCTTTAAGCGGAGAAGTCAGGAAGGTAGGTGCGCCTGCTCCATACACGAGGGAGTGAGGGTCTAGCACCACCTGGTAACAAGGGTTTTAACACCGGAGTGGTGTTCTTACATTTCTTGGCTTCTGGATCCAAAAAATGTAATTTGGAGCGAGTTGCATACAGTCCCTTTAAGAGTAATTTGGTGCAATTCTGGACGTATGTAAGACCGAAAGTGAGACAATTTTAAGCCTAAACAAAACTACTAATCTCTTAAAATAAGTAGAATGAGCAATTATGCTGCTCGTGTATGCGAGGATGCTTTTCTGCTTGAGAACAAAGTTGATGTGTTTACGTCATATACAGTACATACGGTACTTCAATGCTTAAGTCTTAAGTTTAATCCTACATTTGGAATGGGTTGTAGGTTGAAATGGGTTTTATGTACATGATTAATTTAAGTTCTCTTGTGGCTTTCATTTTGCATTTTAGAGAGAAACAATAAAATGCAGGATATGAAGAAAAGTATAGCAGAATTAGCTGTTAAGCTATGAATAAATAACAAAAAATGCTACAAATGCTGGATGTGTAAATGTGTAGGTTTTTTGGAGTTTGATCCTGGTTAAAGACTTTAGTAGACTTCCACTGAATGATCCCAAAAGAGGCTCTGTACATCCAGCATGGCTGCCATCTTCAAAATATGTTTTTGCAGAACACCGCTCTCCACCGTGTCCTGTTTCGGGAGCTCGGGGTATGACTCAGGAAAGCTCTGTGCATCCTGCAAGCACAAAAAACAACCAAAACAACACAACACACATCAGTGTGAGCAGCAGCAACTGAAGTGAACTGAAGCATGACAAATTTAGCATGGTCTACCCCTCAGGTAGGGCCGCAACGATAAGTCGACAATGTTGATTATAAAAATTCGTCAATGAAGATTTGTTACCGTCGCCGCGTCGTGTAATAAAATTCCAACCAAAAGGCCGCGTGGAAGAAGTAGAAAGAAAAATTGCTGGGTCAGCTGTGATATGAGTACAGTAATTCCTCGCCACTTCCAATTTTGCGGCCTCACTTTATCAGGTTTTTTAAAAAATACATTAATTAATAAATCATGATTGAATACGGCCTATTACTACTAAAAATATATGCATATTTAGCATTTTTTGCATAAAAATGGGTAAATGAAGTAAAATACCAATATAAGGCATTAAGAAGACGCATTCCAAAACGTTGTGATGATATGTAGTATTCTACACTGGTCACTAGGTGTCAGTAATGTTACTGTAATGTTTGGTGAGACACACAAGCACCAGACTTGATCACCGGAACAACAGCCTTTTATTGTAGGTTTGGATTATCTCACAACAGGCACAATTATCCCTAACACGGGCTACTATTGCAACCGTAACCCACGCCACGCTACAACTCAACTCTGAACCCCCGACGCCCACTCAGCTCCCCTAGCACCGTAACACATTTACAACACAGAAGGGCATGTGTCTTATTTATGTCTTAAATGGCTCATTTTCTGTATGTCTGCTATAATGGGTAATAAAAGTATAAAGGTGACTACAGGCGTGTTAGTTCACGTTCAGAGTGCGCTAATAATGTTAAAAACTGTATTTTAGACGGTTGTAAACAGGTTTTCCATGCTGTAACTACGGAAATATTCCATTTATAATTAAGGAATCCTACTTCACGGAAATTCACTCATCAGGGTCGGGCCTGGAACCAATTAACTGTGATAAACGAGGGACTACTGTCATCTCTAATAGGTTTCTGTAAGTAATGTGCAACTACAATGACCTGTGTGGATTGAGAAGTGTGATATTTTAGAGAGCAGCGTTGTTTCCTGAGGACACTAATTAAGTCTAGCTTGGACACTGTAGCTGCTGTGTGAGCCACTGACTAACTAAATACACACACATGGTTTTCAGTCTATTTTAATTCATTCACAAAAATGAAGTTTGGGTGTTAAAATATGTTTGATATGTTTCGACACACCGGGATGCATCCAGGTGTCATGTCACGTATTAAAAGTGTCTTCTTCCAGAACATTCTGACATTTATCAAAAAGATTGTGTTTTACTGTATGCATATACTTTTCTTACTTTTCTTCTCTTGTGAATTGAATGTTGAATGTGAATTGAAGTTGTAATGGATCACAAAGCTGACGCTGATGTAGCTTAGGTGGGATCAGTTCCAGTTCAACAAGTAATTTGGAAGCACAAACATTGTCATTGAACAGTAACATCCAATAATGCTATGACAAACAGGAACAGAAGTAGCTAGAGTAGCACACTTACCCGAAAGACTTTGTGCAGTCTCAGTGTAGCTGAACAAAACACAAAACGGATCAGCAGCAGTCGAAGGAATTCATCACCAAAAAATTGCAAAAAGGCTTGATCTGTAAAGACAACAAAGCAAATGTGTTGAGTAACTCTGTCTCGATAATACTGGTACTTTGTCACCTTAATACAAATCAATTTAGAAAAGTTGTGGTCAGGTGGTAATACACTGCCTGGCCAAAAATACCACCTGGATTTAACAAAGCAAATAGGTAAAAGCCTCCTACTGGATAATTGCGTGAGCATGCGTGATTATATTTCAGCCAGCAAAAAGTTAAGCCCAACCAATGCAGTCAGTATCTTCTCATTTGTTAAACAGCCATGTTGAAAGAGACAAATGGACATCTTGTGGTTGTGGAAAAGATGTTGGAGTAATCCCTCGTTCATTGCAGTAAAATGGTTCCAGGCCTGATAAGTACATTTCCGCAAAGTAGGATTCTTTCTTTATAAATGGAATATTTTGGCAGTTACAGCATAGAAAACCTGTTTACGACCTTCTAAATATGTTTTTTTTAACATTATTAGAGCCCTCTAAACATGAAATAACATCCCTATAGTCACCTTTACACGTGTATTACCCAATATAGTAGATATAATAACAGAAACAGTAATTTCTTATGTATAAGCTGCTCACGCTTTGAACCATGCGGCTCATACAGTGATGCATTCTGGTCTCGTGACATCTCGCAGCGATCATTTTGTGCTTTGCGCGGCCACCCTCATCATTCGTGATACCACTGATTTATTTTCCGATTTAATACTGAGTAAAATTCATGCTGGTATCAGTGATCCTGATCTGATACCGTTGCTTAACAATGTAAGTACACCGAACATGTCGCTAAATTTGAAAAAGTAGTGTATTTCAAATGATAGCATAGTTTATAGAATGCCCTGCATAACATTTAGACAAGGTCTCAACTGAATTACTTTCCACTGTCTCCCTGTTAATGATATACATTACCTCAAATGACTGAAGTATCAAAGTATCAATATTTTGATGATGTGTCCCAAAATGTACATCCTTCCCATGGCTGAGATAAAGTTCCACGCCACTCTCAACATCCACGCCTCATGTGTTTACCATCTATTAGCACCAAGGACTTTTTCCATCAAGTCCTGTGTATTTATGAACTTAGTGTGTGCAACCTTTTTTTTTTGGATATACACTGTACATGACTCAAGATGGACATAAGAATGGGTTTTCTGTGAGCAAATAAATTCCTTCCTTCTTGAGGAGCAAATAAATCAAGGAACTGCGTATGTCAACATTGAGAAAAAACTATAATTTTGTGGCCTTTTTTTTTTTTAATAAACATGATCAAAATCCACACAGAAAGCATTAACTACATTAATTGCACCGTTTGACATCCTTAGACTAGTGTTGCCTTAAACCAGTGGGTTCACTATTGTGAGTAAAACCAGACATAATATTGGCGACAATCATGGTGCAAACCCAAAAATAACAACACGGAATGTGACAGGTAAGTAAACAAGCATAGGACAACTACTACTACCATAAGGAATAATAAACAACAACTATGTCAAAAACACATAGCGTTAGCATCTTTTTACACAACAAAAGTGCTGCAAGGCATGCTGGGAAGCCGGAAGTACTCACAGCAGCGTTGTGTACAAAGGAAGCGCTGCCAGGCAGAAAAGAGTAGGCAAGAGAAGCCTATGTTCAGAAGAACTGTTCATGTTCTGAACTGTTACTGATGATCATAAATACAACTGAGACAAATGGATCAGATGTACTCTTTTTGTTTAAATAATTGAATGCCCTTCTTTGTGGAATAGTTGATGCGTCCCACCATCACCCAGCCTCCAACCAGGTAAGGTGAGTTTAAGAGCCCTGCTTTAAACAGACCTTAGGTAGTACTTGTAATTAGTGATGTCTGATAGTGGCTTTTTTGCCGATAATCAAAATGCCGCTATTGTCCAACTCTCAATTTCCGATATAGATATGTGTAACATATGGAATTAACACATTGTGGTGACCCACAATATTGTTTTCGACATTTCTATTGGAGGTTAATAAAGTATCCATTTATCTAGCTATCTACCAAGTGTACTTCTGTTTCCGGGTCATGAGGTTGTTGTAGCCACTTAGCTATTGCTAAAGAATTGTTGCTTGTTGAGTTGAATGGAGAGTAAACTGATTGGTGCCATCGACCTCGACACCTGTCTCGTTGTGAATCGTATCCACATCTGGTGACCCTCGACGTGGGTAAAAATGTCGACTGGCAACAGAGACAACGAGACCGTGTCGGCGTCGCTACAAGCTAAGGAGTTAGCTGACGTCGGTGCTATTTGCGTCACGCCCACGTCCATGGTTTCAACACATCAAGCCCAGTTCCGACTGCGAGGAATAACACAGGACGTGACAAAGTATGTCCACGTATTGGCGCCGCTGGATGCCTCGATGATGGTAAGTATGTTGGCCTATAGATATGGCAGTTTTTTATTATTGGTATTATCATTTTAGGGAAAAATTTAATACTGATAAAACGATATTACATTTTTATGCCAATATCGGGCTGATAACATCGGTAGGAGGATATTATCGGACATCCCTACTTGTAATAAAAGTGGCCAGCTGGGGAAAGAATGTTTGTGATTCAACGATAATGAATGTTACGTTTGTATCTTCACGAGTGGGAGAAAGCAGAATGAATCTTTATATGAAATATGTTGATGGTGCTTACAAACTAACTAGGAAACATACACATACACAAATAACACATGTAAAGTTCTTATCCTGAACTACCATTTCATGTTAAATGATGGTTAGTGCCTGTGCACAGCAGTTGATTTCTTCTACCACTCAGAGCCTGGCTAGACTGAATTCATCAATGGTGTGAATATCAGCGAGAGTGATAAAGAAATGTAATCTTTGCTGAACATTAGGAGCGGTGCAAAAGGTACATTGTTATGCCCGTGTTTGATTTTTCATAGGCAATCCAGTCTTGCTGTTGTAAACACAGCAGCTTATTAAAATGAGCACAAAATGCTTGTGTCCTCGCAGAAAGTGGGGAATGCCAATGAGAAAGCAATGCACTGCTTAGCTGACCTGCAGTCAGAGCTCTGTTCACATAAGAAAGACTTATATACATTAAGTACTCACAAAGTTTCAATTCTTCCACATTTTGTTGTGCCACAGCCTTATTCCAAAACGGAATACTGTACATTCATTTTTCTTCTCAAAATTGTATAATTTCAATATGCCAACCTAAAAAATGTTTTTAAATGTTTCCAAATGTACTAAAAATACTAGATGAAGCAATTGTGGGAATGTGGAAATGCTGAAGCTGAAATGATATGTAGAAATATCCTAGGCATGTGTTGAAATATATTCACTGGCTGAGGATTGAACCAGCAAACCTCAGGTTGGGAAACGACCACTCTATGACCATGTCACCGTGCACAGAATAAGCAGAACGTTACATACTAATAGGGAACGTGAGCCGGGATTACACCGTCGTGAGACAGGTGAGTTTTATCCTGTGATGTGTTTGTGTTGTTGCAATAGTGATACATGCAAAATGAACTTTAAATTGTCCATTTTCAATGGGAAAATGTCACTGAAAATTGATTTAATTCATATTCATTTTGGGGAATGTTTTTTAAAACTACCAATAAATAAAGCCTGGGAGATGTGAGTGACAAAAAAACAGCGGAATTTGAAATGTTGAAATGATTGTTGAAATGTATAAATATGTTGACCGATTACACGAGGAAGGATTAAGCAGCATAGAAAATGAATGGATGAAAGAATTACACAAGGATCGAACCAGCAATTATTGGGTTGAGAGATGACCAATCTACCACCTGAGCCATGTCACTCTGTAGAATCAGTTGAACGTTAGTCATGGAAAATGTAAAATGATTTTTCACCAGTAGAGGGCACCATTTAATTTGGCCATCAATTTTTAGCAGACTAAAAACGACTTTGAAATGTTGGAAAGTAAAAATGCAGACTGAATGAATGAATATGTTGAATGATTACAGCTGGATCGAGGATTGAACCAGCAACCATTAGGTTGGGAAACAACCACCCTGTACCCCGGCCCATGTCACCCTGTAGAAGAAGCAGAATGTTACAATAATAGAAAAAGTAAAATTATTTTCCACCAGTTGGGGCACCAAATAAATCACCCATTCATTTTCAATGGAAAAATTGCAGCAGAAAATATGAAATTACAGTATATGTGAGAATGTTTGGAAAAGTCATGCTAAATAGCCAATGTGTCGCGCACACTATTAGGAGCTGAGCATTTTGACGTTGGATTGGATTGAATCGGTTGAGAAATGTGGGAGAAGTTAGCGGACAAAAATGAGTAAGAAGATGTCCCATGGGAAAAATGTAGTATGAAAAATGGTGTACAATTTTATATGTGAATAATGCTCAGCATTCACACAATAAAACCCCCTGCCTCCAAAGCTACTGTTCCAAAAGACCACCCTCTGAACAAAGCAAAAAGTCGTGACAAGCAGTGTCATGGAGGCACAGAGCATAACTGTAGACAGTATGATATCATTAAAACACTATATTGATGACGTTTTATACAACTGTGATAATCACAATATCTGAATCGATACACTACCTATGGTTTGTGATCGTGTTATCATTTGCCCGATGTCATGGTCGACTTTGTGAAGAAATTCTTGAGCACTCTCCCAAAGGCCTCGTCTCACGCTGTTTAAGCCACACACAGAGAAGAAAGCCAAGAGTGGGCTGTAGAGGAAAAGGGTGAAGAGACTCCCACGCTGAGACTGATCTGAACAGGGAAGCAGTCAAATGGTTTAGTTAACATTTGCGTATCGGCATTTTGCAAATCAAAATAGAACTAGAATAACCTCAGAAAACATTCGCTTTAAAAGTATCGATATTTTTGGGGGTCCACATAAAATATTTAACATTAGGTCAAAAACAACATTTCAGTATTGACATCTAGGGATGGCCCAGTGCGATACTGGCCAAACTTATGCTCTATTAACTATATTAACTTGGGTTCACCTCGCTGTGTGTTGTTTTATGCTGTAATTTTATGCAGCATTATCACATATTTATGAATTATTACCCACTTAGGGTGAATGAGATGTGTTTTTGTGGCCTATTTTCAAAGAAAAAGCAAACATTTCCCACAAAAAAACCCAAATATTTTTTTTCTTGTATTACTATAACAAGATAGGACAAAAGCAGATTGATGTCAGCAGATACACAGCAATATCCCTTACAACTTCACGCTTTGACTTTTGCGAGATGTGTTTTTGTGGCCTATTTTCAAAGAAAAAGCAAACATTTCCCACAAAAAAACCCAAATATTATTTTTTTTCTTGTATTACTATAACAAGATAGGACAAAAGCAGATTGATGTCAGCAGATACACAGCAATATCCCTTACAACTTCACGCTTTGACTTTTGCGACTTCAGACCATCACAGTTTTTCAAAAATATATTAATAAATCACGCTGTTTCATGATTGAATAAGGCCTATTGTTTATCAAAACATACGCATATTTCAGCAAACGTTACATATTTTATGCCTAAATTACGCATTTTCAAAATACAAACATAAGGCATTCAGAAGACGCATTCAAAGATCATGTGTTGAGGTAGTATTCTACACTGGTCACTAGGTGTCAGTAAGGTTATATTGATGTGACGTTATATGCCACCGCAGAAAGTACTGTTCAGAAACTGGAAGTAAAAAAGGAACAACACAGAACTCTCTCAATGCTAACATGTGAGGCTATATTATGTTTTATTTATGCCTTATGTGTCTTATTATCTCTATTATGTCGACTATATTGGGTAATACAAGTGTAAAAGTGACCACAGGGGTGTTATTTCAAGTCCAGGGGGCTCTACTAATGTAAAAAAAATATTATTTAGAAGGTTGTTAACAAGCTATCCATAAATAAAAAAACATTTCATAAATAAGAAATCCTATTTCCACTTATCACAGTCGGGTTTGGAACCAGTTCATGGCAATAAATAAGGGATTACTAGACAACTTTTCAGTATATGTATCAGTATGGACATTCATTCATCATTTATATGTATTTCTATGCATTTAGAATTGTTTTCTTCATTCATTCATTCATTTTCTATTCCGCTTTTTCCTCACTGGGGTTGCAGTGGTATGCTGGAGCCTATCCCAGGTGACTTTTGGCCAAGAGGCGGGGTACACCCTGGCCTAGTTGCTAGCCAATCGCAGGCCAAATATGGACAAACAAATGCATGTAAAACCATAATTGTAAAACTATTAAAAAGTCTTTTGTGTTAACATTTTTGGCATTCTGGAATGGATGAATTATTATTTCTTATGGGAAAAACTGATACAGTGAAAGCACGTTTCGGTTAAAGTCAAACCTTTTGGAACGACTTAATGATGCTAACCAAGGTTCCGCTGTGCTTCAATTGTTCTCATCAAACGAAAGCAACAACTTTTCCACAAATGAATGTTTCCGTCAGTGTTAAATACCTTGTATACTCTTGGGATATACTTTAGGAGATAGTAGGCACACCAAAGGCTGACCAAACATATTTGTGAAATTCTAGGAAAAAACAAAGGTAATTAATAATAATAATAATAGCATAAATTTCCTTCAAGTAGGATCATATTATAAAAATTTAGTTTGGATAAAACATACCTTAAAGGCTGTGCTGTTTGTGGAATCCACTATAATAAAAAGTGGCTTCCGAGTAAAAGGGAGCAGGTCACCGGGATGGAGGCTGTCAACATGAAACATATGAATGAAAACACTACCTTCAATACAAAAAGCTCAAGGGACATTTTGAAAGTGATGCTAGTTTGGTGTAAACAAGAAAGTGGTTTGACAGTGAATTCACTTTAACTTTCAACAATGTGATGTAGAATCTGAACTATTCCTAAATTAATAATGAATGTATTTGAATGTGTAATTCATTTCATGAATAATTCACATTTTCTGTTAAAATCTTACCAGTGCATGTCTTTCTGGGACTGATTTCTCTTCTGAATCACCTCTCCATTCACAATATCGCGATTTGAATTTGTGAGAACCCCTCCGAAATCATATGGTCCTACCAAAAGTGAAGAGAGTTGAAAGTTAGTGCTTTCACTTGAAAGGCCGGATACAAAGCATCCAATTAGACCCGGCAAGAGTGACCGTATTGACCCAAATACACTCATGATCAGAATTTTAAGACCAGTTGAAAAATTGCAGGAATTTACATTTTGCACTGTTGGATCTTAACGGGGTTCTATGTAAAGCTTTAAAATACAATTTATTGCAAACAAGAATTAAAATGAAATAGGCTGTTCAGGAGGCGATCATGTTTAAAACCAAAGCCTTTAAAAGTCAAAATCTTGGTATTACAATATGTTAATGCTATTTTCGGTCAGGTGTTCCTGTCGTGATGTCTTGATGGCAAAGGCAAAAAAGCGTTCTCTCTTTGAACGTGGTCGGATTGTCGAGCTGCATAAGCAAGGCCTCTCGCAGCGCACCATTGCTGCTGAGGTTGGACGCAGTAAGACAGTCATTTGAAATTTCTTCAATGATGCTGAAGGTTATGGAACAAAAAAGTCAAGTGGTAGACCCTGAGCGGGAGGATCTGATTGGCTGCCCGTCAAGACACGGGACCATCCACGGCCCAAATGAAGATTGTAACTGGTGCCGAGTGCAGTCTAATAACCATAGACGGCATCTGCGAGAGAAGGGTTTTAGGAACAAAAAACGTCTTCAAAGGCCTCGTCTACAACAATGCCACAAAATTGCCTGTTTGGAATTTGCACGAGACATCAAAAGGTGATAGAAAGTTTTATTCCCTGATGAGAAAAAAATGTAACCTTGACCGTAACCAAAATTGCCCATTTGGAATTTGCATGAGGGCATGAAACATGGGACAAATGTAGCCTTGACAGTCCCGTGCTTTTTGCCACTTCATTATGGTTGCAGGCTACAAACCAAAATACTATGTCTCATCCAGCCAGTCCCAGTTTCCATATCATTTTGGTCTGCAGGGACCCTTGACCCTCATATTAGTACTAGCAACCAGTTTCCTGGGTTTGAAACTGATCATGTTTATCTTAAGGTTGGTGAGCAACCACTATGAGGATAGTTTTTTTTTTTTTTAAAAGGACATAATGGCTATAAATACTGTAGATGTATTATCTATTTGGAACTACAACTATTTGGAAAAACA
The DNA here is from genome assembly GCF_027744805.1 of Dunckerocampus dactyliophorus. Taxonomy (NCBI): domain Eukaryota; kingdom Metazoa; phylum Chordata; class Actinopteri; order Syngnathiformes; family Syngnathidae; genus Dunckerocampus; species Dunckerocampus dactyliophorus. The sequence continues at coordinate 7,670,702 of NC_072835.1, forward strand.
ACAATTTGAAGGAATATTTAATAAATTAGCAACAAAAACAACCCTCTTACCTTCATATTCTGAATTTAAAGCTGGGAAGACTCCAGTTGCTGATAGGTAGACAAGCAGAACACTGTTTGCTGGCAATTCCTGCAATTGACAATAACAACATAATTGAGCTATGTAGTATGATTACCTACATACACTGTATATGAAGCCAGATTTTGTTACCGTGTGCGAGTTGTTCAACCTTGAAATACAGTGGAGCCTTGATCAGCGGTTAACGTAAACAATGGATGGCAAAATTTTGCTACGGTTTGCGTACATTTCCCAGTTAACGTACAATATGGCGTGTGTCTTGTCGTGTTATTAAATACACTGCGTGAGGCCAACTGTGTTAACGTATTTTTAATCACAAAACATCCTTGTTAGCATCCTATCAGCTCGCTAATACATGGAAACAGGAAGCGGAAGTCAGCTACATGGCCTGTCTACGATGTCATCAGCAGATGACGCTGTAGTTTTTTGCTAACTAACACAAACCACGTTTTTATAGATTTACTATTATAATTTTACATGGTTGAAAGAAATAGAAATGCATATAAATGATGAATGAAAGGGATCAATGAACATTTAAGGTTACTTTTACCGTCACTGAAGATGTGATGACGTGTTGCCAGAAACACAATGTGGAAGCAAGATCAACATGGACACCACACTTGTGTTGTGCTATGAGTTATTTATTGGATGCAATAGTGTTTCTCAACTTCTTCATCAAAATGCGGGCACTTGCAACTTTCTTTGGCTCCATTTTGGGTTATTTTGCAGCCGTGATCAATAAGGAAAGCAGAGACTTCAGGTGAGAAAAAAGATTGAATCCTACAAAGATTGGATAGTGGTTCCTTTCGAGCAGGGGTGTCCAAAGTGCGGCCCGGGGGCCATTTGCGGCGCGCAGCTGTGAAAAAAAAAGCAGCAGCACCACAAATGGGAAAATCAATCAAAGTCTAAATATTAATAGAAGAGTTGCAATCTAGCAAGGAAAAAAAGCCACTATTTCACAAGAATGAAATAATAGTATGAGGAAAAATGTTGTGTTAGTAGCATGAAGGTGAAATATTAAATAAAAAAAGTATTTTTCAAGTCATAAACAATGAATAAAGATGTTATTTTTGGAAACTTAGGTTCAGGGGGAAATGTATAACATGGGAATATATTGAAAATATTAGGAGAAGAAAATACATAAGACAAAAGTTGCAATATTTGGAAAATTATACAAAAAAACCCCCATCAGAAATAGAAAACAGCAGAAATTTTACCAGAGTAAAGTAAAAATATTAAGAAAAAAAGTTTCCAAATGTGGAAAAGTTGCAATTTTACGAGAATAAACTGGTAATATGAGGAAAAATAGAATTTTAGTAAATTTCTGAAACATACAGTACGAAAACATACATTTTTTTTTTTTAAAGATAACAAATATTATGGGAATAATGTTATAATTACAAGAAGAAAATTTACAAGAGGAAAGCTGAAATTAAATAGTTGGAAATTTTTTTTTTTTAAAAGCAGCAAAAATGAAAAAAGAATAAAGTCAAAATATTAAGAAAAAAAGTCATAATTGAATAAGGAACAAAGGTAACAATTTTAAAAGAATAAACTCGTATTATTATGGAAAAAACATCATTTTTAGTAGCATTTCACCTGTATTATAAAGATGAAATGCAGTTTTTCTTGAGCTACATGTACTGTAGCTTCTTAGCATATCTCTATGTGTAGGTTTGCAAAACAGTGGCCCTTGCATCCTGTCATTTTTCAGGATGTGGCCCTCATTGAAAAAGTTTGGACACCCCTGCTTTAGAGGTAGGACACTATGGACAGATGCCGGCCAGGGAATCCCCTTTAATCATGTTTATTGTGTATGTGTATTTGTTCCTAGAATTCACACAGAACAATGATCAACAACTCCCTATCTGTCTACTTTATGTCTCCTAATAAGCACCGTGTGCCCTGCGCTGATGAGGCGGACTGCATATTTCTGAGTGTACTTTGTGTGTGTGTGTTTTTTTTTTTAAATACAGCTGCAAAATAAGCCACCACGACGGCAAAGAAAGTTGCAAGTGCCAGAACTTTGACAAAGAAGGTGAGAAACACTTTCTTGAATCAAATTCAAGAAAGAAGTCGTAGCAAAGTACGAAGGTAGCTGGGAACGATTTAATGGAGACCGATTACAGATAGTGAGCCAGGCCAGTGTATGTAATGATGAGTCTACCTGCTGCTGTGAAGTTTACAATAAAGTTCAAGTAAATAAGTATGCGGCTCGAACTGTCCACTCTTTAAAGTTAAGTTTGTCACGAATTAGAATGAAACAGCATCCGCTTGGCTCCTCCATCTCCTTCCCTCCTCCCTCCACTCATCACTGTGTTCACCAGTCTTCAATGAAGATAAAAGTGATGTTAGATGTTCATTTATCCATTTCAGTCATCATTTATATGCATTTTGCATTGTTCTCCATGTGTTTTCATTCTTATTTCTGGATTTACTGTATATTAATTCCCTTTTCGGTTTTGGTTTTCGTCCCTTTTGGTTGTCGTGTGACCTTTTAATGATGAAAGCCAAGGTTCCAGTCTACAGTACATGAAAAACATATGGCACAACAGAGAACTGAGATTGTCTCAGATTCCAAGGCATACTTACTTTAAAGGAGGCAGACAAGAAAGTAAAAAGCTGGCTGAATGTTGGCTTGTACAGGAGATACTTGTGAGGGTTTTCCCTTTTTGCCGGCTTCTCATTGGGTTCCTTAGGAGACAGGAAATATAGCGTACAATGATGAAACATTTAAATGAAATGGTGTTGGTACATCAAGAGATGAATTTCCACACTAAGTCTTAATTTAAATCCTAAAATAGTATACATTTCAGTATTGTTATGAATAAAGTGGGGAAGGGCAAAATAAAGCTAAGAGAGAGCGGATTCAACAGCAAGGTTAAATAAAAATATGGCAATTACCATGGAGGAATTTGAGCAGTTTTATCCGCAGTACGTCCATTTTCAGGGGTTCAAATGTATCTGGTGTCTTTACTGCAGACACGTTCAGGCTTGCTGCTTTCACATTTGCCTTTCCCATGTCCGAGTTGAAGAAAGAACCCTTCACAATCCAAGTGGTCCTCGGTTTACGACTTTCAGAGTTCCGCCGTTTTGTGGTTGTACGCACTGCCAGTAATTGTGTGAATGCTGAGAAGCACAGAAGATTTGCACCATTTTTCATCTTTTTCCCCCCCCTCTACTTCCTCTTCTTTTTCCGCCTCATTTTTTGTCTGCTAACTCCTCCCAAAATTCTCAACTGATTCAACCCAATCCAACGTCAAAATGTTCATTTTGGGTATTATAAGAATGTACGTTCATGTACAGTATATAGCCTGTGTATATCAATGCTCTTATTTCATATATGGGCCAATATACATGTTATCGGCCAATACATCAGATATTGGCTTTTTTCAGCCCCCAATATCGGTATCGGCCCTAAAAATCCCATATCGGTCGGGCTCTACCCCTGTTCTATATGATGTCATGACTCAGGAGGTAGAGTGATTGTTTCCTCAACCCAGTGGTCGCTGGTTCAATCCTCAATCCTGCTGTAATCAATCATGTATTTATACATTTCAACAATAATGCTCCATTTTTACATTCCAGTCATTCACATTCCGCCGTTTTTCATTAAAAATGAATGGATAATTTCAATGTTGCTTCAATGTTGCCCCGTTGAGGTGGAAATTCATTTTATAGTTAACATTCTGCTTATTCGGTGCAGGGTGGCATGCCTCAGGCTGTAGAGTAGCCGTCTCTATTAAATAAAAGGTTATACATTCATTTGTATTTGACTAAGGGAAATAAGTAAACAAATTGTTAATTTATTAGTTACTGTTGCAGCCATAACCCATGCCAAGGTATAACTCAACTCCGAACCCTGACGTCACTACATGTCCAACCCCCAGTCAACTCCCCTAGCACCAGAAAACATTTACAGGATTTTTTTTTTATCATACATTAAATTCTGGATTGTCCATATCTTTTATCAAATGCTTATTTTAACCACTGTATGTTACATTGTATTTATTTGTACTTCATAAAAACGTACCAAAATTCCTTGTTTAGGTGTCTGTACAGCAAGGTTCCCTGGTTCCCTCTCCAAAGCTTGGAGCATACGGAACATGTCAATAGTCAATTCACTGAACTTAACCTAAAGAGAGAATGGAAAAAAGTATGCATATAAAGGTCAGGCTTTGAATGATACAAAATAGATTGTGTTTTGACAGATTTAAATGGCAAGACGTGCAGTCACAATTAAAATGATTTGAAAAACAGTTACTAATAAAACACTTAATCAAGATAGCAGGAGAACGGTAGTCACACTTTGCAGGTGATATTGGATGAACGGACCTCACTTTCTAACTCTCTTGCAGGCAATTCATGGTTTTACAGGAATGAGAAAAAAATAAAAAGATCCAAAACAGACCACAAATAGCACTTACTGTGTTGGATAGATTGAGAAGCAATGCATTGCCACATTTCACACTGATATCAGCTTATTTGGCAAATTTACCCACCAAATTTGAGCTTCTTATTTATTTATTTATTCATTTTATACTGATTATCCTGTTCAGGGTCAGGAGTGAGACAGAGGCTATCCCAACTGAGAGACGGGATACACAAATAAGCAAATAAATACAGTGGTGTGAAAAAGTGTTTGCCCCCTTCCTGATTTCGTTTTTTTTTTTTTTTCCATGTTTGTCACACTTAAATGTTTCAGATCATCAAACTAATTTAAATTAAAAAATTAAATTAAATTTAAATTAGTCAGTGACAACACAACTGAACAAAAAAATTCAGTTTTTAGATTTAACATTTTATTATTAAGGGAAAAAAAAGAGAAATAAATCCAAACCTGTGTGGTCCTGTGTGAAAAAGTGGTTGCCCCCTAAACGTAATGACTGGTTGGGCCACCCTTAGCAGCAACAACTGCAATCAAGCATTTCAGATAACTTGCAATAAGTCTCTTATTAATAATTATTAATTTTGGCCCACTCATCTTTGCGGAATTGTTGTAATTCAGCCACATTGGAGGGTTTTCCAGCATGAAGCGCCTTTTTAAGGTCATGCCACAGCATCTCAATAGGATTCAGGTCAGGACTTTGACTAGGCCACTCCAAAGTCTTCATTTTGTTTTTCTTCAGCCATTCAGAGGTGGACTTGCTGGTGTGTTTTGGATCATTGTCCTGCTGCAGAACCCAAGTTGGTTTCAGTTTGAGGTCACCAACAGATGGCCGGACATTCTCCTTCAGGATTTTTTGGATGACAGCAGATGGTGGAGTCATGAACACTGACTTTAACTGAGACAAGTGAGGCCTGCAGTTCTTTGGATGTTGTTGTGGGGACTTTTGTGACCTCTTGGATGAGTCGTCGCTGCGCTCTTGGGGTAATTTTGGTTGGCCGGCCACTCCTGGGAAGTTTCATTACTGTTCCATTTTTTTTGCCATTTGTGGATAATGGCTCTCACTGTGGTTCGCTGGAGTCCCAAAGCTTTAGAAATGTCTTTATAATCTGTTCCAGACTGATAGATCTCAATTAATCACGGTTAAGTTATGTTTGGCAATCACTTTTTCACACAGGGGTCACGTAGTTTTGGATTTTCTTCTCCTTTAATAATAAAACGTTTCATTTAAAAACTGAATTTTGAGTTCAGTTGTGTTGTCATTGACTAATGTTTAAATCTGCTTAGTGATCTGAAACATTTAAGTGTGACAAACATGCAAAAAAAACGAAATCAGGAAGGCGGCAGACAGTTTTTCAAACCACTGTAAACATTTACTATGTTGCAAAATATGAAATGACGTAGGGGTTGACCTGGCTGTTGGAGTTGCCAATGATTAGTGCATCTGCAAGGACGAGCTGCCCAACCACCATGCCTTGTTCCAAGGGAGGCACACTTCCTTCCTGGAGGCGATAGCTGATGACAGTGACAGAATTGTTGTCATTCAGTAGTACCACTGGGTCTGCCTGTTTTAAGAAAAACACAAGTCAGCCAGTAGACAATAAAGAGGTCAGATTGTCATATCAATATTGTGTTTTGAATGAGATATGAAAGCTGTTGCTACATTGTGGGGGAATGCAAACAGGGGCGACAGTAGCTCAGTTCGTAAGGACTTCAGCTTTGGAACCGGAGGGTCTCAGTTTGAGTCCTGATGTGAACAAAAAAATATTTGTAAAGATTTAAATCTTAACTACTGTTGAGTCGTCGTTGAGCAAAGCTGCAATTCACCTACATAGGGTTTTTTTTAACACACAGGTATACAGTAATCCCTTACCACTTTGCGCTTCCACTGTCACGGCTTCACTCTACAGTGTCATGGGGCTGCTCCAAACAACAGTCATTTCAGAAGAGAAGACGACAAAGCCAGAGGCAAGGGGGCCATGATGTTTACACCACCAAGGAGACACTTTAAAGCTACAGAAGCTGAAATAAGTCATATGTTGAAGTATATGGATCCAATTAAACCTACATGTTTAATAAATGTCAATATTCGGGAAGAAGACACTTTCAACACGTGACATGACGCCTGCATGCATCCTGGTTTTTAGAAACGACCAGACGGCCATATTTTAACCAAACCAAAACTTCATTCACAAATTAATTCAAATAGACTAAAAATCATGCGTGTGTATTTCATTGGTCAGTGATAAGTACACAACAACAATAACGAGTTGGTAGATAGCAAGTAATAACATTCACAGCAAACATCTACAGTAAGATAGTAAGTAAGCCTGGAAAGCCCATATACAACAATTTACATGTCATTGAAGAAACAAAAGCTGTGGCATTGACAAAAGAACCTGGGAAGATACAGCTGCTGACAGGGAAAGGTGAAGGCAGCAGATCAGTCACGGCATCGAGTCCTTCAATCAGATAAGAGTGGCATCCATCAAAGACAAGAGAGCTCGCAGAAGACGTGGACCTCTCACCTCAATACAGGACAAAATCCCCAGTAGTGTCTGTGGAAGACTGTGTGTTCCAAAAATACGGCTGCACTCCCACACGAGGAATCATGCAAAAAGGAAATAACTGCTTGTCTACTCATTCACCGGACCGACGACTGACTCCAACAACCTAAACATGACTGTTATCCCGTGTCAGAGGGGAAAATATACTGTCCGACATAAAAATGCTCACAATAAACTGGTTGCATAAGTGTGTACATCCATAAATGCTTTACTTTATCGTTACACCTTTTGCAGCATTGAGTACGGAAGAAAAGAAGCCAATCAGCAATGTAATAGCCATCCATCCATCTTCTTCTGCTTATCTACGGTCGGGTCGCAGAGGCAGCACTCGAAGGCATTCCCAGCCCAGTTGAGAGACATAGTCTCTCCAACGTGTCCTGCAGTTCTTTGGATGTTTTTGTGGGGTTGTGTGTCGGCCATGCCCTGAACACCTCCACAGGGAGGCGTCCGGGAGGCTTCCTAACCAGATGCCTGAGCCACCTCATCTGGCTCCTCTCAATAGAGGAGCAGCAGATCAACTCCAACTTTCTCCCTGATGACAGTGCTTCTCACCTTATCTCTAAGAGAGAGCCCAGCCACCCTGCGCAGAAAACTCATTTCGGGCGCTTGTACCCGCGAACTTGTCCTTTCGGTCACTACCCAAAGCTCATGACCATAGGTGAGGGAAGGAATGTAGATCGACCGATAAATTGAGAGCTTTGCTTTTCGGCTCAGCTCCGTCTTCACCAAAACGGACTGATCCAGAGTCCACATCACTGCAGACGCCGCACTGGGGGGCGAACAGGAAGTGACGTTGGGGGTTCAGAATTGAGTTTTAGGTTAGCCTGGTTACGGCCACAATAGTAGCCTGTGTTAGGGATTATTGTGCCTGTTGTTAGATCATTCAAAGCTGCAATAAAACCCTGTTGTTCTGGCAATCAAGACTGGTACTTGTGTGTCTCAATGGACATTACAGTAACATTGCTGACACCAAGTGACCAATGTAGAATACTACATAGCATCAAAACATCTTTGAATGAGTCTTCTCAATGCCTTATATGTGTTTTTTAGGTCATTTTGACATTTTTATGATTGAAAATGTTTAATTTAGGCAAAAAATACATACAATTTTCTGAAATATGCATATTTTTAAGTAATAATAGGCTATATTCAACCACACATCGTCATGATTCATTATGCTTACTATTAATTAATATATTTTTGAAAAACCATGATGGAGTGAAGTCACAAAATTCTAAGCGCAAAGTGGCAAGGGATTTTCTTTCCTTGGTGTAGTGTTGGGATAGTCACTCCTAAAAGATAATCCATCACCAGTGCTGGGCAAATTATTAAGTTAGTCACAGTTACTGTTCCAAAAAGTAAGTGAATTAGTAACATAATTAAAGTAATTATTGTATTACTTCTTTGAAAAACCTTTCTTTGTAGTGGTGTGCCGCTAACAGATGTTTCATATGAGGGCTGAGGGATGAGCTCATCACTTGCAGTTCTCTACGAAAACGCTAGGGGCAGTGTTTTTTTGTTTTTTTTAGGGGCAGTGTTTGAGCGCGTGAGCAACCACAACTCTCGTCAACTAGCTATTTAGTGTCCTGCGTAGTAGCAGTGAAGAATGGCGACGGACACAACATCCAGATCGTTGATATAGATATCAATGTACAATAACGAACCACAATTGATTGTCAGAAATGGTAACAGCATAGTAATGTTCAAAATAGTATTTAATTAGATTATTCGTTACTGGAAAACAATAACTGCATTCCACTTTCAACACATTTAATCGGCCGATTATAGCCATTGGAGAATAATCCTAATCGGCTAAAAGTTGGCCAATTGACGCCGATATTAACACTTATTTTTCACTAATAAAATGCACGTAATATGGTGTTTTTCTTAGATACAAATCAACACTGATTGGGTGTCATCTGCAGTGTTACACTTTTGCCATGCTGGAGGGTGGAACTAATGGGAAGAAAGCAAAAAAAAAATGTGAGCATGTTTTTTTTTTCTTGGTTCCTTACCTCTACAAAAGATGCCACTTCCTGCAAAACCAAGTTCCATTCCAACTGATCCTCAGTGTTGAATCGTTGCGTGTAATCTTCGATTTCTTCAGATAACTCCTGCAGGATAGAGTGAAAGAGGACAGGGACAAAAGTGCGTTTCAAAAAATATAAAAACAACTTTTCAACTGCTAGGATTTGAAGGTATGCTCACTAAAACAAGAACATTGAGCTCAGTCAACTTTGGCTAGTAATAAAATATAACTGAACTGTAGTGTATATATGTATCTACGTATATATATGCATATACATACTGTACATACATACAACCAACAGCTGTTGTCTGCTTCAACACAACTCACAGAGGAAACAGAACTTCTAACTTTAACTTGTGGTTTGTGAAAGTTGTGGCAACCCATTATTCTTTGTTGGCAAATGGGATGGCAACCTTTTGAATTAGCACTGCTGGTGAATGGTTGCCAATTTTATAGTGGTGAAGAAATAATAAATGATAACATCTGGGAAAGACATCTCTCACCAGGAGTCATCTGTTCACTGCTGTTTGTCGCTAAGGAGTCGACACAGGTAGGGTTTAACAGACTCATTCTTTTGTTAAGACCTACCTTAAAAAGATCCTGAAGTTTGCCGCATTAAAATCATGAGGCGTGTTAACTTTAGCAGCAGAATAAGATGTCTGGCATAACATTTTCTGGAACTAACCCAATGGATACAATCCTTCAGTGTTGTCGAGCAGAGGCAATTATAATTCCTAGTGGGTGCCGGAGGAAATCGATTCACGTTCAAACTGCAATTTTGTCTAAAGCTCGCTAGCTAGCTTTAGACATTGGCAACGTTACCGAATGAAAGAGAAAGACATACTGTCAGCTCCGTCTTCGTTGAACGCTAATGTTTGGGTGCACTTCGGATTCTACAATTTCCCGGGGCAGAAGGAGCTACACATGACGTTTGTCGCAAAATCTACAAGATGAAAGTCAAATACTTCAAGTGCTTTGGGAATATAAAATAATATAGCTACAGTGGCACCTCGGTTAGTGTACACCACAGTTAGCGTGTTTTTTGGTTAACGTAGGAAATTTTTCCTCCATCTGTGTTTGCGTTACAGAATTAGCTAGCTGACTGACTAAAGGCGGGCGGTTTACTTCTTGACCTGGTAGGCTACCACATTATCTAATTACAATCGTGTTTTGGCGTTTGACCTGGAAAATATCGGAAGGACAGTTGGCATTGGCTCTAGGCATCCACACTGCGGTAGAAAATGAATAGATGGATTAAAATCTATTGTTGAATGTTATTATTAACACTCTGTTTCTGTAACATTTTACGTAAAAATGTCAGCAAAACAAAAAAAAAAAAAAGAAAATTAAAAATGTTAGTGTTTAGAAATGTGTGAGAGCCAGATGCAGACGTCCAAAGAGCCATACATGGCTTGTGAACCAAAGGTTCCCGACTCCTGGTCTAGGTTAAAGAGGAATGTAGTTCATCCTGGAACTGACACATCTTTGTTACTAAAAGAGTAGTGATAATGAATCCAAAATCAGTTTGAATAGAGCATTGAAAGAATCGGAATCTATCGAATCACGGGCTGCTGAAAGAGTTACATCCTTAATAATATGGTCACTACCCCTAACCATGACATAATTACCCAGGTACCGTAAGTATATCCAGGACCATGAAAAAGTATTTGCCTTTGCCTTACTTACTGATGTAAGAATCATTTGCATATCTGCCAGACTTACTGTAAATATTTTAGTTCAACAAGCAAATGTAATGATGACTTCATTCATAATGGGGAAAAAAGATATCTAGAGCTACTGTATGTGACTGGAGAATATGTACAGTAGATTCAATTGCCCCCTAAACCTAATAACAGGTTGCACCGCCCTTGGAGGCATTAACTGCAAATCAGCATTTACGATATATCAGGCCATTTTGAAAAGAACCATTCTGGGTAAAATATAAAATATATGATTTTTTGTAATAGCCTTTAACTCAGAAGACGTCACAAACCAGGGTTGGATGACGCTTGCACAGGATGCTTAGGTTTATTTTTCATTCTTACCTTTACCAAAACTTTGACTAGGTCCATCTTGTTGAGCAGTAAACAGACAACTATATAGCGGGCATAATATCGAAGCTTCTTCACAACTAATTCTGGCCTAAAAGAAGAGAAGACATTTTGCAGTTAGGCATGGACAGCGACTACAATTCAAGTGATATTCATGCAGCTTATGTTAGAAATTACTGAATTTATAAGGTTGATGATGAAAAAGGGAAAACACGATCACATTCAGAAATAACTACCTTGCTGTGTATTTACAGGTGGTCATCGGTTTACGGCGTTTTGCTATTCCATGGTTACGTATTGACTTCTATTAATTATTCATACTGTACAAAAAGAAAAACAACTAGTTACATGCGCACGGCAGATTAAAGCATTGGCGGACTGGCGGAGTAACGCATAGTCGCGTCGCTACACTGAGAGGAAGGACAATGTCACTTTTCTTCTTGTCAGCTAACTATTAGCCTATTTAAGCAGGCTCGTCTGATGGCAGCGTGTAAAAGTGAAAAGTGGAATTAGAAATCAGAAGACACACTAAAGAAATCAACACTGGCTGTGTCCAAGCTGCTGAAACGCTTCGACCATCGCATAGGATAAAGATAGTATCTCTGAATATGTGAAAGTATCCGCTCCTATGAAATGGACAGTTATAACTAGGCAGCGTTGTGTTCTCATTGTTTACACTTCCTCCTCCAAATAAGCCTGTTTCTCACTCCTTGTAACACCTCCCTGTGTGCAAGACAGCCAAAGAACTATTTTTTTTCATTCCCATTCCATTTAGTTCTTGTATTTAATATTTTAATTACTGTGTTTTATGTCTTTTATATGTTCTGTGCACAATGTGAAGTGTTGATTGACAGCGGTGTGAAAAAGTGTTTGCCCCCTTCCTGATTTATTTACTTATTTTTATTTTTTTCACGTTCGTCACTTAAAATGTCTCAGATCATCAAACAAATTTAAAAAATAGCCAATGACAACACAGTTGTTTGACTGTCCAACCTGTCAAAACATAACTGAGATGAATTAAGATTTATCACTTCAGAAAAGGTTATAAAGCCATTTCTAAAGCTTTGGGACTCCAGCGAACCACAGTGAGAGCCATTATCCGCAAATGGCGAAAACATGAACCTTCCCAGGAATGGCCGGCCAACCAAAATGAAGCCAAGAGCGCAGCGACAACTTATCCAAGAGGTCAAAAAAGACCCCACAACAACATCCAAAGAACTGCAAGCCTCACTTGCCTCAGTTAATGTCAGTGTTCATGACTCCACCATAAGAAAGACACTGGGCAAAAACGCCCTGCATGACAGACTTCTAACACCAAAACCACTGCTGAACAAAAAGAACATTAAGGCTTGTATCAATTTTGTGATGATCCCCAAGACATTTGGGAAAATTCTCTGTGGTCTGACAAGACAAAAGTAGAACTTTTTGGAAGGTGTGTGTCCCATTACATCTGGCCTAAAAGTAATGTCACATTTCAGAAAAAGAATATCATACAGACAGTAAAATATGGTGGTGGTAGTGTGATGGTCTGGGGCTGTTTTGCTGCTTCAGGACGTGGAAGACTTGCTGTGATAAATGAAACCATGAATTCTGCTGTCTACCAAAAAATCCTGAAGGAGAATGTCCGGCCATCTGTTGGTGACCTCAAACTGAAACCAACTTGGGTTCTGCAGCAGGACAATGATCCAAAACACACCAGCAAGTCCACATCTGAATGGCTGAAGAAAAACAAAATGAAGACTTTGGAGTGGCCTAGTCAAAGTCCTGACCTGAATCCTATTAAGATGCTGTGGCATGACCTTAAAAAGGCGCTTCATGCTGGAAAACCCTCCAATGTGGCTGAATTACAACAATTCTGCAAAGATGAGTGGGCCAAAATTAATAATTATTAATAAGAGACCCGTTGCAAGTTATCTGAAATGCTTGATTGCAGTTGTTGCTGCTAAGTGTGGCCCAACCAGTTATTACGTTTGGGGGCAACCACTTTTTCCACACAGGACCACACAGGTTTGGATTTTTTTCTCTTTTTTTCCCTTAATAATAAAAAGTTGAATCTAAAAACTGCATTTTTTGTTCAGTTGTGTTGTCACTGACTAATATTTAAATTAGTTTGATGAGCTGAAACATTTAAGTGTGACAAACATGCAAAAAACAAACAAAAAAAAAAAGAAATTAGGAAGGGGGCAAACACTTTTTCACACCACTGTAAGTATCATTTAGGTATAAGATCTGACTAACATCAGTCTAGGAAAGAAATTTGCACATAACCCGAGGACCACCTGTATATCTTATCATATACTGTAAATGTACTACGCAGCTCTGATGTTCAGATTAGGTTTGCATTTTCTGCTTACAAACGGGATGTGGAATTATGTCAAATGATTGTCATCCATCAGTTATACATTTTAACTGTTGGATAGATAAATTACTGTGTTACATGATACACACAAAAAAAGAGGTCACACACTAATATTTCGTTGGACCGCTTTAAGCTTGTATTACGGCACACATTCGCTGTGGCAGCGCTTCCGCAAGCTTCTGCAATGTCACAACATTTATTTCTGTCCACAGTTGCATTCATTTTTCGCAAAGATTTTGTATTGGTGACAGCAGATTCAGACAAATTTCCCCACTGTCCATGCACTTTTTAAGAATGCGTTGGACAGCTATTAACCTAATTTTTAGTGTTTCAGCAGCTTCTTCTGAAACAAATTAACATTTTCCACAACCACAGGATATGTTTTCAAACATGGTTGTTTAACAAATGGGTTAACTCAACTCAATGCATCATCCATCCATCCATTTCCTATGCCGCTTCTCCTAATTACGGTCACGGGTTTATCCTGGAGCCTATCCCAGCTGACTTCGGGCGAGAGGCGGGGTACGCCCTGGACTGGTCGCCAGCCAATGGCAGGGCACATATAGACAAACAACCAATCACACTGACATTCATACCTATGGACAATTTAGAGTCGCCAATTAACCTAACATGCATGTTTTTGGAATGTGGGAGTTAGGGGGAAATAAGTTGTTGCCAGCTGAAAGATAATCACCCATGCAGTAATTATCCAATGGGAGGCTCTTACCTATTTGCTTAGCTTAATCTAGGCGGTGACCCTTTTTTAGGGCATGCCAGTGTTATAGGATATGATAATTTAGGGTATGCAACAGTGAACAAATGTGAACTTGTCTGTACAATTTCAACAAACCTGTCCTCTTTGTTGACCTGATAGTAGTAGGACCGCTGGCGGATGGCTGAGTAGAAAGAAAATGCCTCATTCAGGTAACTTGTTTCTGATGTACGCAGGCTGTCAAAGTTGAGGAAAAATGGAACTTTTAGAACAATTGAAAATATACTGCACCACTCAAAACATACATACTGCATATTATAGAGTTAAACTCATGCCAGAAACTCACAAACACACAAAATATGTTTTACTCACGCCCAACAATTCACAAACAAACTCAGTGTGGTTTGGAAGTAAAACAAAAGTCCCAAACTAATGCATTTTGTTTTGCAATTAAGAAACATACCCATCAAACAAATGCATCCTGCTTCAGAGAAAAATACAGCATGTTTTACACACACAAAGGAACATATTTCTTCAAAAAATATCCTTCGAGTACAAAAATGGAACAACCTTCAAGTACAAAAAAAATCCTTCTAACTTCTAACTTAACCGCAGTCGGTGTGTCACAATGAAGCAGCAGCCACACCGTCCAGGATTTCATAGTTTTTGCAGCCTAAGGTGCCTCATTTTGCCAACTCACCGCAAACGGAAAGCCCAAGGATTCACTGAATATCGAAATTAGGAAAGTTTTTATTTCAACTCCATCTAGGCCTGTCACAACAATCAATAAATCAATTAACCACACGATAAATTAAAAATGAACTTGATAATTTTGCCGGCCTCGATATATTGATATGTGCATGCGTGTTTGTTTTCCTCCGCTCTCTCTACCAAAACAGGCTGGATGACAAGAGAGTTCACTCTGTGCATCGGTCTCAACACCTCGGCGCGTTGGTTCTATAGCGGAATGAACAGAGTGAGTGAACCCTCTTGTCAGTCATTTAGAGAGGTGGGGCGCTAGTGAGTGTGCACTCGCTAGCTATATGTGTCGTGTGCTACACAATTGAATACTTTCTCAAACTCCGACAAAATGTTACACCTCATTAAACGTAAACCGCCTCTTCCACAGACAAAGTAAGTGTATATGAGTGAAAATGAGCTGATGTCTGCATTGACACACAATGTGCACTTCATAGTATTTCTTGTTTTTTTTGTCAAGAATCAGACAACAAAAGTGACACTAATTCAAAATCAGAAATATGACATAGTGTCCCCATTATATTTCGGTTTTCTTCCGAGCTATTTTTTCCAATCAATATATTTTGGGGAACTACTGTTTTACATCATATTTCCACGGAAGGTGAAGTGGGCAGTAAATCTTGTGCTAATTAACAATGCATTGTTCATTTGTTTTTATTGTTGTGTGTGGTTTTTATTAACAGAGACATGGTGTATTTTTTTTTAGATAGTTTTTGGTTATGATAGTGATTTTGATTTAAGTGCAATTTTTGCTAAAACAGACTGAAAATTGTATTTTCATTTGGTGTTTGTTTAATTAATTATGCTGTTTCTTTGTTGGTTTAATTTATTTTATTTAAAAGCTCTCGACATTCAAATCAAATGTTAAATACTAAGTGTATTGCTTTTGAGCAGACAATTTTTAGGACAATTATCATCCAGCAACATTTGCTATCATGACAGGCCTAACTATGTCACTTCAAATTCAATTGGTTACTTGGATGTGTCACCACTTGGACAATGTCTGGAAGAAGTCCCAAACTTTCAGGAACAACCCAGGAGCCACCAAGGCTCAAGCTCATGAACACAGAGAAGGTGCAAAACAACAAAAAATAGCCTGTAGACATTTTCAGCCACAACTGAAATATGCAGCTTCCCACATGGACAGGCCAAATGCCCCCAGGATCAAAGTTTGGTGGTCAGATGAGACAACACATTAGCTATTTTCCACAATGACAAGAACTATGTTTGGAAGAAACAAGGGGAGGCATTTAAACCTAAGAACACTATACCAACTGTCAAGCATAGGACAACCTCCAAATTCACCTCAAATCAACAACTACCTTCTCCAATAACATGGACAAGACCAAAAAGCTATCAAAGAAACTCAGGGACAAGATTGTGGACCTGCAAAAGACTGGTTTACAAGACCATCAGCAAGAGGCTTGGTGAGAAAGAGACCCAATGGAATGGAAGAAGCACAAAGGAACAGTCAATCACACTCGCTCTGGAGTGTCATGCAAGATTTCACCTTGTGGGGTAACGATGATCCTTGGAACAATGAGGGATTAGCACAGAATTACAAGGGTTGAGCTGGTTAATGGTCTCAAGGGATTTAAGCACCGCATTCACCAAGAAAAGCATCACCGAGGATCGTGATCCTGCAGTGCCCGCAAGGTTCCACTGCTCCAGTAGACACATGTACAGACCCGTCTGAAGTTTTCCAATGAACACCTGAATGACTCACACAAGGCTTAAGACCAAAATGTAGCTCTTTGGCATCAACTCAACTCGATTTGCCGTATTTGGAGGCAGAGAAATGCTGAATGTGATCCAAATAGGAACATGGAGGTGGAAACATTCCGCTTTGGGGATGTTTGTTTATCTGGTAAAAATCCTTCCTGATATGTGTGCAGCCTTGGTGACCAAACAAATACACAAAGCATCTGTCCTGTGCTTGCCAACCAGGGCTTCTCCACCAAGTACCACGCCACGTTTTGTTTTGGGATAAAACACTTATTTCACTTAATTAAATACAAAACTAACTCATAAGCCGTTTTTTAATTACATTTTTTTCTAGATTTGGTCTCTCTCTCTTTGGGTCACAATAAACCTACCACAAAAGGTCTGGACTGCTCATTGTAAGGTGGTAAACTTACAAAATCAGCATTGTACCAAACACTTCTAATACTTATTTTCCCCACCGTATACTGTATTAAGCCTAAACACTTCTTATAAAATGTGAATAAACACTACATGCACTAAAATGGGCATTTTCCACATACACAAAGTTGAAGAAGAACTGAAACCTTACAGTAGACAAAGCAGGTGTCCTCAAACTTGAGGGAACTGAAAACTGGACATTTTTATATGTGCATGCTTTTCTTTAGAAAGAGCTGGTCAGTAGTGAAATGTTTACGGCTGGGAACTCGGCTTAACCATGAAGCAAAACCCTTCACTTTCCAAAACATTGTACGGAAAAGGTCCTTACTAAGGATGTCCAATATTGTCTTTTTTGCCGAGATCCGATATGCCGATATTGTCCAACTTTCAATTTCTAATTCTGCTATCACCCGATACCAGTATGTGAAACATCACATCTCTCCTGTCGTGGAATTTACACATATCTGTTGTGAAACAAATGAATACAGCATCAGCAATTAGCTTTTCGACGTGGCTGTAAACAACATCTTGCTTAGTGTCCAGAAGAGCACAATACTGGGAACAGCAAAGATCCAACGCAGAAACCCCAAGCTCCTAGGCCTCTAGTAAAGGATTAGAACTTGAGTGGGCGAGAAAACAATTGATCTTTTTTTTAAAAAATACAAAAAATCTCTAAAATCAAATTGGGAAAATGTCTTTCTTTCTAATGTATATAAAGGAAACAGAGAAGACCCAACTACCACCAAACAACCTTTCAAGCTTCATGAATCAGTCTCTCTCTCCTTCAAGTGGGTTTCTGACACACAGTAACTACCGTTACCAAATGCAATGTTCTATAATTATTTCTGTTTCTATTATTCATTTAACATTATCTGAAGCAGCAGAAAAGCAACAAGTTCAGTGTTCAATACTTGCATTGTTCAGAAAAGCATTTTCACAGTTTTTTTATGTGTTAACTTCACTTTATACGGACCTGATGTTTTATTTTATTTTTATTTTCTAATTATTTGGAAAGTGACAAAAGAACACAGCAATATTCCCCCTGGTGGTCAAAACCAGATGTTGCAGCCATTGTGGCCATTGTGGTTTTCAAAAAAATATTTATTAATGGCCGCTGTTTCGTGGTTGACTTTCAACAATTAGCCAAAAAATATTGACAAACAACTTATACGTACCATTCTGGGCACTAGACACCAGTAATGTTATGTGACATTAGATTACCTTCACACTGCATGTAGCTACTGACACTGTATGGCATGTCCGACAAGTTTTCCTCCCATTCCGTGCGGAAGTGGTGAGGTTTTGGCTTCCTACTTTGTCCTACTTCCCCACTCCATTTGAAATGATAGATATATTAGATAGATAGATAAACTAGTTAGCTCAGTATCTTGCTATGCTAGCGGCGGCCATCTTTTGTGTCCCTGCTGTGATCCCATTACAGTTACAGTTATTCTTTGTTTTGTAGACAAAGAATAATTAGGAGTGTAAAAGTGACTTTTGGGTATTATTTCATGTCTACAGGGCTCGAATAATCATGAAAAAACATATTTACAAAGTCAGAAACTGGTTTTCTATGCTCTAACTCCGAAAATATTCAATTTACAGTTGTCCCTTGCAATATCGTGATTTGATTATCGCTCCCTCACGATATTGCGTTTTTCAGGAATTAGCTGATAGCTGTTTCAGGGTAGACTACGGTCTATTATTAGTCAAAACATATTGAAATATAAGTGATATGTAGCATTCTGGTCACCAGGCAGCAGTAGTGACACAAAACATTGAGACATTACCTTAACATTACATGAAGCTACAAAGTCACACATGGCATTCTGACATAATAGAGTAAGTTCTCCTCCCATTCAGTGTAGAAGTGGTACGTTTTCAGTTAAATTTAGAGGAAATAAATTGGATGCTAACTGGTTAGCTCGCTAACAACCATTTAGAGTCCCTGCAGCATAAGAGTTACGCAATGTGATGTAAACAATGAATATTAGGAGTGTAAAGGTGACTATAGGCGCATTAACGCATTATTTCACGTCTACAGGTCTCTAATAATGTTAAAAAACACATTTAGGAAGTCATATTCCATTTCTTAACGTTGAATCTTAAGTCGCGGTAATTCATTTATCGTGGTCAGGTCTGAAACCAATTAACTGTCATAAACGAGGGACGACTAGTTTCACATTCAATAGAATGTAAATGGCTTGAACTGCATTAATTCAGGTCTGGTAAAAACAATACATGACTTGTTAAATGTCAATCTTTTGATCTGCCACAATAATAAAATGATAAATGAAAATTCCTCAAGGTGATGGATTTTCTCACCAAATTTTAGGTGAAATTCAAAAGATAGGGAGGCGGGCGTTGGGAGTTAGAAATGTGCCTTCTGGGCTTGGGGAACGGTGGTTTGGTCCGCCTGCGAAGGTCATAGTGAGCTTTGGCTTTTTCCTGGGGTTTCAACTGAGGGCCCGATGTCCCTAGCTCTTTGTGAACCATGTAGTACATTGAATCCAGGAAGTGAACAAATTCCTGAATGATTGCTGTGATATGGAAAGGGGGTAGGATCAAATAAGATCTGCTTCTTCCCACTAATTGTGGAGTTGTACATTGTGGAACTGGAAATATAAAATGTATTCTAATGTTTGAAATAAACCAAACTTCACTAAACAAAAATCTGTAAAACTTACTAATAGTGGTAGTACAGCTGCCCAATTTTGGATGCAACTTCCCCAATTTGCCATCTCTTCAAGCCATAGCGGCTGTCCAGAACCTGCCTGTAAAAAAGTAAAATAAAACAAACATAAGAATGTGTGCACATCATGCAACAATTTCACAGCAATCCATCCAAAGTGCAGAAACAGTGACAGATTATTTGTTCTTATAGGTAACAGCAGCCACATGTTGCTAAACAAATGAACTTCATTAAAAATTGAGACTCTGCCACAATTTCATCCACTAAAATGCAATAGTGTTCCCTCATTTATCACGGGGATAGGTTCCCAAAATAGTCTACAATAAGTGAAATCCGCAAAGTAGCCATCTTTAATTTTTTGCAATTACTATATTTGCTTTAAGGCTGTAAAACCCATCACCATCCACTTTTCTCAGACAGGCATTATAGGGATAGTTTGGATTATTTGACATGAAGTTGTATGACATCCCCATCAGCATTGTAGTTCAATAACAGGGACTTACCTCCCACTTGGTCTCCTAAGTCCAGTTCTGGTCAGATTTCTGTGATGAAGAACCTGGTTCCACTTAGTTGCTGCTGGGGACAGTTAAGTAAAGACTTTGGCTTCTAAAAACAATATGCGTTCAAAAGATTAATACATTTGCATCACAAAAATGCCTTCTCAAAAAAAAAAAAAAAAATCAGACCTCAAAACGCTTAGCGTTATATATTTGTCTCCCGCCGTATTCCTGCGCACTGTTGCCTGTGCGTTCATGCATATGTGACGAAGACGCTCGCATCTACTTCCGCGGCCATCTTGTTTACGTATGTGTTCCACAGCGGAAAAAGATGCGAGTGTCTTCGTCACATACGCATGAACGCACAGGCGACAATGCGGGGGGATACGGCGGGAGACAGATATAACGCCGAGCGTTTTGTGAGTTTTCAGAAGGCATTTTTGTAATGCAAATATTTTAATCTTTTGAACGCATTATTGTTTTTAGAAGCCAAAGTCTTTACTTAATTGTCCCCAGCAACTAAGTGGAACTATGTTCCTCATCACAGAAATCTGACCAGAACTGGACTTCGGAGACCAAGTGGGGGGTAAGTCGCTGTTATTGAACTACAATGCTGATGGGGATGTCACACAACTTCATGTAAAAAAATCCAAACTATCCCTTTAACATTTCTCTTGTTCAAATTGTGTTTGAATTTTAATAATCAACCTACTTGGTTGTACTCAATAAATTTTTAAGTGACTCAAGCATATTTCACTCCTTTGACCGTGCCTCTTCGTCCTGGCGCCATTTTGCTGTAGCATTTTTGTATCCTTGTTATAGCACATTGCGCCTGTCGTCGTATTTTCTTCCTCCTCGTCCTCCAAAGATTCATTTATTCCGTAATGGTACCCTACAGCCGGTTAGCTTGTTCTTCTTCCATTATTTATTGGTGGTTATCAAGTAGCTCACATGGTTAGCTAGTTTGCTAGTGATGACCACCACAACAGGAAACGGCACAAAGGAAATTGATTGACAATGGTCTACAGCCAACCAGGACACAGAAGGCAATGGGCGGTGCAGACAGAAGAGAGGGAAGAGAGAGACACAGCAACCTCCACAGCACAGAAATACAACACTCAACTTCCCACAATGCAATTCTTCTTAAAGAGCAAGGCTCTGCCTGTAACAGAACAGAACTAAAAAATACCCACAAAACAGCAAGTCCGCAAAAGGTGAACCGCGATGGAGTGAGGGAACACTGGATAAATATTTGTAAATCTACATATAAATACACACACACACCTGATCAAAATTTTAAGACCCGTT
Organism: Dunckerocampus dactyliophorus; assembly: GCF_027744805.1. Taxonomy (NCBI): domain Eukaryota; kingdom Metazoa; phylum Chordata; class Actinopteri; order Syngnathiformes; family Syngnathidae; genus Dunckerocampus; species Dunckerocampus dactyliophorus. The sequence goes on from NC_072835.1 coordinate 7,692,283, forward strand.
GAAAAATTGCAAGAATTTACATTTTGCATTGTTGAATCTTAAGGAGGTTGTTTTTCTAAACATCCCTTGACATCCTTCCCCAAAATGCTCTCTGTTGGATTAAGTTCAGGGGAACAAGCAGGATGGTCCAAAAGAGCGAAGTTATTCCTCTGGAAGAAGTCTTTTGTCAGGCGAGCGTTGTGAACTGCAGCCTTGTTCTGTTGAAAAAGCCACAGACGAAGGCCTTCAGTCAAGAGGGACGCCCTCTGCAACATCTCCATATAGCCAACTGCCATTTGACGCCCCTGCACAACCTGAAGCTCCATTGAGGAAACAGTACACCACATCATGATGGCGCCTCTGTGTCATGTGGAAAACATCACAGGTGGGATCGCCCTGTCATGCCAGTAACGTTGGAAGCCATTAGGACCGTCCACGTTACATTTTTTCTCTTCAGAGAATAAAACATTCTTCCACCTTTCAATGTCCCATGTTTTGTTTTTGGACTGCACTGAGCACCAGTAACAACCTTCATTTGGGCCGTGGATCATCCCATGTCTTGACGTACAGCTAATCGGATCCTCCAGCTCAGGGCCGGTGAAATTTTTTGGGGTATACCACTTGGCCTTTTTTGTTCCATAACCCTCAGTATCTTTTAAGAAATTTCAAATGACTGTCTATTGCGTCCAACCTCAGCACCAATTGTGCAATGAGCGAGACCTTGCTTGTGTAGCTCAACAGTCCGAATGTGTTCAAAGAGAGAAAGCTTTTTTGCCTTTTCCATCAAGCGATCATGACAGTGTGAATACCCGAATCCACATTTTAGACAAGATTTTGTCTTTTAAAGGCTGTGGTTTTAAACTTTTGATCATCTGATGAACAGCCTATATCACTTTAATGCTTATTTGCAATAAATTGCTGACTCAAAATATTTCTCCCATTTCTTCTTTTTTTGAATTAGAATTTTGCATTTTCTACTTAGAACCTCCTTCGAATGCAACAGTGCAAAAGGTAAATTCTTTCAATTTTTCTTAAAAATGTTGATCAGGAGTGTATATACACATATACTGCACATACTCAGCGGAACCTCGGTTAGCATCATTAATTCGTTCCAGGAGGTCCGACAAAACCCAAAATGTACTCTAACCGACCAATTTTTCATTTCCAAGTAATCAGCTTTGGACACCCAAAACTGTGTATAGTTTCACATGCAAAAACAACTTGAAATGCAAAAAAATGAAAAGGGATAAATGAATATTTCACATCACGTTTACCTTGATTGAAAACTTGACAAAGACGTCTGTGACGCACCGGCGTGGGATGACGAGAGAGCTACACGGACGACACCTTCATATTTAAATAAAATTCTGGCACTTAGTAATTTGTGTGGCTATCGTTATTTTTCAGTACTTGCTTAATGCTACTGTATGACACTGGATTAAGATTAAGAGATTTTCAACCAAAAATAAATACCTCCACCTGCGACACCAACTTTCTCCCACATACAATGCTGTCCTTTCATCCCTTCCGAAAAGATTCAATCATTTAGCCTCTAACAAATAAACAAGGCACAGCCACCTTGGCTTCAGGTGGGTCCATGACCATCATTACATCTGAATGGTATGCTAACGAAGGTGATACCATCGTTGGCAGGCAGAGGCCCCACTCCATTATATCCTAACGATCGTCATTTGACACCACTAAAGAGCCAAACATTCCCGTTTGGACCTGCCTCCTCCTTTAGATGATAAATAGATTGGCTCTTGCACCAAGCTCTCACACAGCTGTCCTATCTAGCCTGACTGCTGTGTTTCCCACCTAGTCTTTGAGCATGAACTGATGAAGCCTGCTCGGATGAGAGGCAAAACGTCTTCTAAGACAACCTGAACAGTCCAGTTGCGATCGATTGAATAAGAATCAGCTTTCTTGGCCAAGTATGTTTACACAAACAAGGAATTTGACTTTGGTCAAATGAATGCCCTGAGACTACAATGACCTGGATGAATGAGAATATTCACAAGCATAACGTTCATGTGTGTGCTTTGTACCATCTTATCCATCTCGCTTATTTGTTCCTTCGCTTCAGTGTCTTCCTTGAGAATTTAATGTACAGCAGTGTTTTCTTCCCTCAGATTCTTGATGTCTTGATGCGGTGCAGTGTTTTCCTCTTTCAAATCACTGAGAACCAGAAGTCTTTCCTTGTCCTCCTGATATCTTCATTAGCTGATGCTGTAGTTGT